>NW_005187483.1:815693-839267 GCF_000239375.1 Pundamilia nyererei | reverse complement strand
CCCCTGCACCCCCTACCATCCACCCTGTCTCCTTCACTCTCTCTAGCTCAGTGTGTCTTTTTCCCTCTTTGTGGCCAAGCACAAAGGAGTCGTTATCCTTGGACTACTGGTTGCCACGGTGACGGCTCACTGTGCCCCCGCTCCCCCACATTCCCAAATTGTAGTCCAAGTAGGTTTGGAAAGAGCTTCCCCTGGCCTAGCATGATTTAGTGTCAAGTTAGCTCTCCGAATGACTCCTCCTCATTTCATCCTCAAATGGGATATTTTTTTTATACAGATAAGAGAGTGATTAGACAATTTTTAATCTGTTGACTTTTTGGTAACATAAAATTAATAGTAAAATATATTAAATGGCCTGCTTTTTAATTGCTTTATGCTTAAATATCGACATTCTAACTTACCCGATTCTCACTCTAACTCACTCGCTCTCTCTCCTTCTCGCTTCTAAATCTGTAATTTAATTTGGTGTCCTGCCTCTTCACAGATACTGGGTGGAATGACCCTGTCATGATGCCTCAGCCATGCCACATCTCACGCCTAGGTGACCAAGGAGGGTGTGTCTGGCTTTCAGCCAATCACAGAGGGAAGCCCATTAGAATTAGTAACAACTTTGAGATATTTCTCCTCAAGAGCCTGCTACATCACTGACACTCTCCACCACTGGTAAATTTCAACCTTTGCTGCTCAAATCCAAATCTTATGTCTTTTGCATACAAAGAAGCATTAAGTGGTCCATTGTATATTTACTAACATGGTTTCCCAAGCTAGGCTGTAGTACTGAAAAGGAAAAAAAGCCTTTTTATCCTCATAAATTTGAATCAGCAACTTTGACTATTAAATATATATACCTGTAATGGTGCTGATTTCTTCTGTCACTGACAAGAACACTGACCTTTGTATTTTCTCTCAGGTCTTGGCTCCTGTGCCTACCTCCTTCACTCCGGTTTGTTCTTGACTCCTTGGTGTTTCCTGTTCACATGTTCTGGGATACTGGCTTCATTTTTTTGAGAGCTGCCATGGAGTTAGATGGGTTCCTTTAGTATGCTGTTAGATACAGCTTTCCGATGTTGTGCCAGATACAGCTTGTCCACACAGGGAGAATTGGACAAGGACGGGCACAGAGATGAGCTGTTGTTCTCAGGTACTGGCTTGAATATAAGTCCTCTGGCTTGGTGGCAGGGCAGCCAACCTTAGCTGACTAAAACTAAGATAGTAATCACATTCTTTTAAAAGATTTTAAGCCATTGTGTCTGAACTATTTGAGGCATGCCTTTTCTATGTAGCCAGGATGGGATTTTTAGCATCCCTGCTTAACTGTTTTTCTTTTCAAACTTGAGTCTTTTAATAATTTCTTTTTAAAAATGAGTTTTATTGCAAGTTTTAAGTCGTGTGTGTGTGTGTGTGTGTGTGTGTGTGTGTGTGTGTGTGTGTGTGTATCAATCACAAAAAGTTGGTTAAACTTACTTTTTAAATGTCAAAGAGCCTAACTTACAAATATTACAAAATAATCTCTGCTTTATTAAACGTTTTCCTGAATTGTAAAATTGTCTGTTGTTTCTCTCAGGAGCTTTGTGGCCAAGTGTCCTGTGTTTGACATCACTGCAAGAAGTGTAGGACTTACCCCTCCTGTGGATCATCTTGCTCTTGCACTTGTGAGGATCTACTTGACCTTGTTGCACAAAACTTAGTTTAGACTCTTATCCTTCAGCCGTCAAAAGATGCGGCACATTCACGTTGAGTTAGCCCACAAAAAGGCTCCACTAGAACTTCCGGCACAGGAGGGGGACCTGCCTCCCTCTTCACAGGGCTTAGACCCTGGTGTCAGACCAGGGGCACCCAGGCACCTTGACCAGGAGGAGTTGAGACTCCAAAAGGTCTACCAGCTCTCTATTTTCTCTCAGTTGGGAGGATTTACCACCGCCACAGAATCCCACACTGATGCCCAGCAGAGGCCTATTCGATCAGGTGTGAAAAGGGGGTTAGAGGAGCCTCAGTTAACTCATAAGCGCCCCCACCTGGGGGACTCTCCAGACAGGGAGGGGCTTGAAGGAGGGATGCTGTGTGGGCCAGTCACAGCTCAAGGTGCAGGAATGGGGTTAGCTGGTGGGCCTAGTGGATCTGGTTCTCTGTACTCTTGCATGCAGATGGAGCACAAAGACCCAGAGGAAGGATTGTTACCCAGGTCTCCACCCCTTTCCCCTACCCACAATCCTTCCCGACGCCCAGCTCAGTACAATCAAGATAGGCCATTTCCTGACGTATTTGCTCCACTCTCACCTAAATCAGCCCCAATGTGTGACCAGGGTCATTCCCTTGGAAGCTCAACTAGGACAGAGATACCTAATGGGAGCCGCACACCGACCCACTCACTAGGTAGCCCTGGAAATGACAGCTGTAGTAATGGGTCATCTGGAGGCCAGCCCAGCCCCCACATGTATGAAATGTCCACATATGAAACTCCTAACCCAGCCAGCCCAACCAGTCCCCCAGGTCCTTTTTCCCCACCACACCATACAGAGATGCAGGAACCAGGGGAGGCAACAGAATGGGAAGTTGGACTTGAATCCTCCCCACCTGAGCGAAGTGCCACCCAGGCTGCCACCTCCTCTAACGGCCTGGCTTCCTGTGAGAAAACTCCTAGCACTAATGGCCACCGTCTCTTTTCTGGAGGCCACTGGCCTGCCAAAAAGAGGTTGCTGTCTCCAAGTGATACAGGGGAGTCGTGTTCAGAAGATGAGGGACCCTCCACATCTAAGAGAAGCAGGCTGTCATTGCTCGCTCCAGGACTGGGGCCTGCTTCATGTCGTAGCACTGATGCTAAAGCTGCCCCTTACTGGAACCACCTGCTGCCCTCTGTTTGGGACCGGCCTAAGGTTAGCACACATCATCTTTATCATATGTCTCGTGGTCATTTTAATGCAGCACACATTAATGAACAGCAGTGGCACATTTCCATGATACCGTCATCGTTTTAAACCAGAAACCTGTAGAACTTGTATGCAGAGCCATCAGAGACTTTGAATTGTGATTAATGAAATGCATTTGAATAAGTATAGGTAAGAAATCTGCTATTCCTGACAGTCCTGTATAAGGGCTTGAGGTATTAAAAACACAAAAGCTGAGAGAACAACTAAAGGTAAAAAGAATGAGGTGATGGCTGGCTCATTATCATGCCACGCTGGAACAGGGAGAGCAGCTCCAGAATAAAGCCCATTCAGGGAGGGCCCATTGTTCCCCCACATGAGTATGCTGTGTCTCTCATGCTCATATGTATTGATACATCCTGCTTAAAAATGGTTCTGGAATTGAATTTTTTTTTAACACTGGGAGGCCAGAAAGTGCTTTGAGTTTGTGGTATGGCGAGTATGCTAATGGTTGCAATAGGGTTCACTAGTTTCACTGGTTTCATGCAGTAGTGGGATCATTGTGACTGCAAGTGATTAGTGTGTTTGTGTAGCTGGGAGAAACAGATAGACTTAAGAAAACACAAAACAAAACAGGAAAGGGAATCAGTGACAGATGAGGCAGAGTTAAAGAAAAGCAGCTAGGATAGACTGTCACAGGCAATATTTCAGTAAACAAAGGCTGGAAATAAGATATTTTAGGTCATACGGAACGGTGGGACAAGATAATTTTCAAAATGCCGTCTTTGGATTTAACCAAATGTGAGTACGAGCTGACAAGCTGACAAAGAACTTCTAGCTCTGAAGGGAGCAACTATAACCAAGGATTAGCTAGTAACGATAAGTTAATGATGAGTGAGAGATTTTCTGTGAGAAAATGGCTAGCAGGCAGCATGGGTTTGGCCAGTGGCGAGTCACCTGAGAATAGGGTGGCCTTTATGGTCATCGGAAGCCTGGAAATGGGGAATGTATGCATGCGTGACACAACAACCACTAGTCAGTGCACAGTAAGTAGGACACCTGAAATATGTAATTACACTTAACAATTTAGCTCACAGCACCATAGAAAAACAAGCACTCCTTTATGATTATGAGTAGCTTAATGATAAGTCAGGATGTTAACAGAGGGGAAAAAAACAAATCATACTCTTTCCTCTATTTGTCTTCACTTTTTTTAGACCTCCACAGACTGCACAAGATCAGGAAGACGACTAAAGAATGGACTGCGGTTAAAAAGGTGAGTAATCCACTCCATTTGTAGTCAAATATTAATATTAAAGAGACAGCATATACTAAAAATGAATTTGGGCTGTGTTCAGACTGAACGTGAAATAAAATATTTTTGTAAATCCACAAATGTTTGTGCGTAAGAGTCCTGCAGTTTGGCTCACTTTGCTCCAAGGCCTCTCCTCACCGTCCCAAAGTAGAATCATACAGCTGCAGTTGCCCAAAAACTGTAATAAGGTTTAGGCCCATTTCTGATTGCCAGGAGAATCCACAGTCTATGGCTAAAACTGAGCAGAAAGTCTTTCACAGTATTTGGAACTTGCACTGATGGATATTTCCCTCTATTCAAAATGTCTGATGCAAATTTGTGTCAGTCGGCATCTCTGAATAGACTTTGTAAATGCACAGCGCTATTCACATTTGGTCTGAAGACTCTATTAACTGTTTTCACCCACCTACACACATGCGCACACTTATCTATAAAAACTCTCAGCCAATGTCATACTGACTTCACCAAAATCAACATTGGGAAAGGAAGTGGGAGTTCGAGCAGGTCTTCTGTTGTTTTTTAAATTAAAGGGTTTGTGCCTGTACTCGAATATTCAGACGCACTCGGAGGCATGTGACATATTGATTAAGACTAAATTAGTGTAATCTTAACCACTAACCACCGGTCTCTTTTGTGTGTGTGTTTGTGGTCATACTCAGTCGGCAGCTGCGCAGCAGCAGTCACACAGACACCGGCCGTTCCACACGTTCCCGTGGTCCTACATCGTCCATCAGCAGATCCCTGCTCGGCAACTTTGAGGTGCGAATTTTATTTTATTTCTTGCAGCAAAAACAAAACATCAACAAGGACCAGTTATGATTGTTATAATAGGTCCCCATTATCTTATCTTCATGCAACCTGTCAGCTCATTCTCTATCTGACAGCAACAGTTTTAGCTCTTCTCACTTAGAAAGTGTCCTCCATTTAAACCATTTATTCTTACTGCTTGCCTTTCACAAACAGAAGACTTGAGCTTCTTATGGGAGGAGGCTGCTGTGCCTAAGATGACCATATTAAAGATATTTGCACTTATTGACCTTCTACACAGCCAAGAGTAGAAAACTTTTTTCTGAAAATGAGCATAAAGAACACTCAGAACATTTGTCTTAAAGGAATTCCTTGAGCGTACACTTTAGCCATGTTTATTATCCACCAGTGTAATAGTATATATGACAAAAACCAAGCTGAAACATATTAAGTCTCCTTTAACTAGTGATGTTGTGTAATGTGTCCCACATGGAGATGGGGATAATCTTGGTTCTTCTTTGGCAGCATACACTTGGAGAAACCTTTTAAGATACATTTTTGCAATGTAATGTAATTCAGTACAAATTGTGACCTGTAATTCCAACTCAAAGCCATTTGTAAAAACAAAACAAGAATTTTAGTGATATATTTCCTTCCCATTCATCTACACAACTTGGGGGAAAGTGTTTGTATCACAGGGCTTTTTTTTTGGTTTTGTTTTTTAAAAAACACGTGTAGTTTTAAGGAGCATTTGGGAGGACAAGTCCACATGCTGTAGCCTCTGCAGGGCATGGCCATTTTAAAAGTGTGGCTCTCTGCCAAAACAGTTTTTCCTGAATCCCCCTTAGACTGGAGCCAAGTTTCTCAGCCTTGACAGGCTAAAGCTTTCAAAAATGCAAAATCCACATAATATAAACCCGACAACCTGCAGTCACAGCCCGAAGGTCATGTTTGACAACTTTGGTGGAAGGAAAATGTGATCTTTAAAAAAAATACATATAATAATTTGTTCTTTAATTAAATCCAACATGAGCTGGAATTAATAATAAACCAGAAGAAAGTCGTTTTACCACGACTGCAATGACAGATTTATTTTAATTATGCTCTGACAGTGGATTTTTTCGTACTGATGCACCTAATACGGTGATCATTTGCATTTTGTAATTTGTATAGGGTTCTGTTTAGACAGTTGTGATTTATTATTGACACTTTTTTTTTTAACTGTTTGATTGTCTGCATGTAAGAGGACTTGGCCAATTAGGCAGTTGAAACAAGGATAGAAGCTGGTTTACGATGACAGGTGTTCTCATGAAAGCACTGTCAAGATGTTACTTTTGTTTTTCACTACAGCCTCTACATTTAATTGTCAATGATGAGAAATGCCTCCACAGTCAAGACTTACTTTTGTAATGCTGAAAATATGTTAACCTCATTCACATATTAAGACTTTAAAGACATTCATAACAATTGTGACAAATGATTTTTTTTCTTTTTTTTTTTTTTTAAAAGATGGATTCTCAACTTTAAGAGTTTCATTTGTTAATTAAACAGACAAATAAATAAATAAATATTGCTATTTCACAGTTTTATGCTCACAGTGTTGCTGGTAAACAGATGCATATTTTAACACTGTCCAACTGAGCTTTGGTTTCAATTAAAATAAACAAATGTAATGTGGATCTTTATGGATTTCACAGTCATGGGTTTATCTGATTCACCACCCAGTTTGACTCGTGAGTCAAATTGACATTTACAGTTTTAATAGACTCTCTAAGTCTACAACCCATTTCACCTTCTGTTGTGCTTCCCAGGAGTCCATACTGAAGGGGCGATTCTCCCCCTCAGGCCGAATTGAAGGCTTCACAGCAGAGATCGGTGCCAGCGGCTCCTACTGCCCACAGCACGTCACCCTGCCTGTGCAGGTTACATACTATGACATCTCGGAGCACAGCGCACCCTCACCCTTCCTGGTCAGTGTGTTTGTGTGTGTGTTGTGCTATGTTTTTATGTTGTTGTGTATATCCTTAGTCAGGAAAGAAAAAAAGATAAACGAAATGTTTGCTGTGGTTTGTTGGTTGGGGGAAAAAATAAACCCAATTTAGAGATCAGAACTACCAAAACAATGCGCGTGTCTGATTGATGTTGATTTGCCTCTTCACAAGCAGATGTGGAAAATGTCTTTCTGTGCATATGCTACGATGCTGTTCTTCAGTGCATCGGGAAATAATGTACATTTATTGCATATGCCAAGAAAGCATTTTATCAGTGTTATGAGGAAGCCCTGATGTGCTTTAATCCTGCTGGAAAAATGGAAAAGCAGCTGTTTCACTTTTAGATTAATTCCTCATTTCTACTTTGATCTGCGGTGTATAGTGAAGGTCAGGCCTCCTTTGATTCACTTCTTTGAACTCTTAATTTGACTTTCCATGCAGCTGCCTTTACAACTGCACTCTGCTGCAGTAGTTTTAGAGTTCATCAACTTCATTTCTGAATTTCCTTCTTTTTTTTTGTTTTACATGTGTTATCAATACAGATATGCAGATTTCATCTGTGTTTTGGAACAGAAATGGAAAACTACTGCTGTCATACTGCTGCCCCCTATGTTTTATTTCATGGCACATAGTCTTCATGTAGGTTTTAAGTATTAAAATGTTACAGATTATTTCATCATTGCAGTGACTGAGGATATGTATTCTGTGTCTCCTTTTTCTCACAGGGGGTAATATCCCTCGAACCTCTTGGAAAGAAAGGATACAGCATACCCAAAGCAGGGACCATTCAAGTGGTAATTTTATGTCATTCTTTACATCTTAACATATATATATGACATTTTGATGCTGTCATGTTTATACTTTTAAGGGTCACATATCTGTAATTATTATAGCTAAGCCATTGAATTTAAATCATGCTGAGCTATCTCATCTATTCCTGTTGTGTCCTCAGACCTTATTTAATCCCAACAAAACTGTGGTGAAGATGTTCCTGGTGACCTACAACTTTAATGACATGCCTGTTAATCATATGACGTTCCTGCGACACCGCATCTTCTTGGTGCCAGTAGAGGAGGGAGCTGAGGGAAAAGGCGAGGCGTCTCCAGGAAGTGGAATGCTAGATAGGAAGAAGATTCTCTGCTACCTTATACATCTCAGGTACAACTAAGGTTTTATAAGTGTTTTGCTTTGTTTTTTTACTTTTTATGCCAGAAAAGGCTAAAATGCTCCATTATCATGTGACTTTAAAAGCTTAGTTGAAACGTCTATATACTAAAACATTAATAAAACTTTGAGTTATATAAATTTTTCATTGAATATTTAAAAGTTTTGCAACCTTTTTTGTGCTTTTAGTCATATTCTTGGCTCAAGTGGAATGTATTTGTTTTGCCAACCTCTGTTTTTGGTCTGATTTTTCTTAGATTCCAGAGCTCCAAATCTGGAAAGATATACTTGCACAACGATATCCGGCTGCTATTCTCCCGCAAATCCATCGAAGTGGACACGGGGATCCCATATGAGCTGAAATCTTTCACCGAGGTGCCAAGAAACCCCAAATACTCCCCCCGTGTGTGATCCCAGCTTGACCTTTTGACGTTCCGTAATGCCAACGCAGTCCCTCGTGTGCTTCCTAAAGAGGAGAGGGGAAAGGGACTTCTAGAATATTGGATATAAAATTTTGAAAAAACTCATGAGAAATACCAGAAGCACAGAAAACACATGTGCACATATGTCACAGTGTTGGTATTTGGAAAAGACCTGCTTTTTATGCATTTATTCTCCACTGAGAGCCCACATGCAGATCGAAAATGTCACAGGAACAAGCATGGGTTTCTTTGCACCCTCAGTTGCTGAAAAGATGAAATCTTGGTGTCAGGGCAGTCTAGCATGGATGGTATTAAAAGCAGGACTTTTCCAGGACCTTAATCTGTTTAAAAGAAAAAAGTAAAAAAAAAAAAAATGCACAAACACTGACGCAGACACACAAACACACACCAAAACAGACTGACAAGACTCATGCCCGGGACATGATACAAGCATAACAGCAGAAACACTTCTGGTGGTGACTCTGAGTTCAGTGTTAACATGCATGCCTTGTGACTTAAACACCTGAATTTTCCTCTAGTGCCGTATCACACTGTCCTTCACTCTGCCTGCAGCTCCAACTGCCTCATTGGACCAATAATTGTAACAGCAATTTAAAAAAAGGAAGAAAAAAAAGCCGTAAACAACAGTCCCATCCCCTGATCGTGAGGGTTATTTACCTTCTGAGGAGCAGAGAGGAGATGAACAGAGACACAAACACTAGTGAAAGCAAGGGCTGAAATTGAATCGGCCACTTTGATTGGATGTCTCATGTACAACACGACATGACAACAACACGGCGACATGATCTGACCAAACTCAGGACATTTGTTGAAGAAAGGAATTCTCTTTTTTTTGTTTTGTTTTTGTCTATCTGTCACGGTACAGACCACTGTGTATACATGAGAGTTTAAAAAAAACAAACAAAAAAAAACAATGAAAAAACTAAAACTTGGGAATCCACTTCATTGTATGTAGCCAGACTGAGGGACACTGCTGTTTTCTTTTCTTTCTTTTTTTTTAAAATTTCCTCCTGTTTAGATACTGTTCTCTGCAGTCAGATGTTGGAGCAGAAATTGGGGGGGGAAGACAAGCTGTAGTTTTGTTTTTCTTTTTTTTTTAATTTATGTTTTCGCAAATGTCTTAATAAGCAATATGCTGCACAAAGTAGTGTGTTTTTCAGCCAGACAAGCTTTCTCTCTGGAGGCAGAACAAAGAAAGCAGAGAAATGAGGGTGAGGGAGGGGAGGAATAATGAGGGAGGACGGGTTGTGGGGTATTTAATATGAGAACGGGATAGTCTATGTATATTTAAAATAATAAACTCTGCGACTGGCAAGTAAAGCCCCAGCGTCGTCTCCTTGTTTGAATGGCATTGCGAAGACACTTCGTTTTTATAACATTATGGCTGATGTTCACACTCATACTGACTTTGCCATGTGAAATGGTTAAAGGTCGGGATGTAACTATAGTCTATATCAAAAGTATCTGTGAAGGTTCTCAGTCATCCAGGTCATCGTAGTCTGAGCTTGGAAAGAAAAGCGTCTGGACTTCTTTAGGTTGCTTGAAGACGTTTCACCTCTCATCCGAGAAGCTTCTTCAGTTCTAGGGTTCAAAGGGACTAAATAAGTCCAGACGCTTTTCTTTCCAAGCTCCTTAGACTATATCAAAAGTAGTTTTCCTCATCAGTCACAATGCAAATGGGATGTTTAAATAAGGGGTTGCACTCATAGATAATACTGTCGGATTTATCACTGCATGTCAGGTGTTCAATATTTACTCTCAACTGGCATTGCAGAAAGTATTCAACTTTCCGGCAGATCCCTCTCTAGGGTTTATGAAGAGCGGTCTGAAAAAGAGCATTTCTCTGAGCAAAAAAAATGTCCGGGAATGCCCGTATACTATATAGTATACGGGGAAACAGTTGAGTAGAGGTTGCAAAACAAAGCCTGAGCATAGTTATTTCATCCATCTGAATCCAACGCTTGCAAAGTGTTTACTATCCTGCATGAGAGAATTCTTCAAGCTGTAATGTGCTGAGTGGCTAAAAACAGACTGCCTTTGCTGTTCTGGGCAACTCTGCAAATATGAATGTCAAACTCTGTGAATGCTATTCACACAGCACTACTGAAGGAAAAAAAAAAATCCATGGCTTGTAAGTATTCCCCTGGTAAAAATACTGAAGAATCTCTATATATATCACACCAACAATACAAGCAGTCATTCCTGAAATACACTGGTTATAGTGTGGGAAGATTTTGGAGAGGAGAAAAAAGTATGCAGTGATCCTACACCTTATTCAGGAAAACACTGAGTGTCTGCACCTAAAGAGTTTATTTGTGCTACTGCTACTGCCCATTACCTCTCCCAAGGTATGGGCTGCCAAAGGTAGATCTCCATAGATTTTAATCCTTCCTTACGGTGTCAATAAATACATTAAAATTAATGTGGGGGATTCAAAAGCAGCTTGCCTCTTTTCCACATCGGTTTGAATGCATCTTTAAACATCACAAAGCAGACAAATTAGATTTACCTCCGTGTAACTTACAACAAAGCATATTGGATGGATTAAATGAGGGTGAATAACACTGTTTGAATTTTAACCAGATTTTATAATTTGGCTAAATTTTTTTCAAAGAGACTTCTTTGATTTTCTTTCTTGTTTAATACATTTGCAGTTTCAGTTTTGCATTGTGAATGAATTCCTGGAAGAATCCCTGAAGGAGAACGTGTGAAAGTACCTCTTCAGCCTGTTTCACTGGGTTTGCAACACTTGTGTCAAAGTATTTTTGACCCCTGCTGGTAGGAGTCAGTACTGCAGCTCCACCATAGGCACTGGCAGGAGGCCTATGAAGTGCTCAGGTTTTCATTGACTTGTAGCTTGTCAGTACGATTCAAACTAAACCACGTATAGATAACTTCAGAATTTCTTTTCCAGCTGTACCTTGCATACAAATGATGTAACCTCTTTAAAACTCAGATCATCATCTTTTATTTTATGCCGATTGCCATAAAATCCTTTATAATTCTTATGTTGCTGATAGGGACTCATCACACAAACCTTTGCACCAGTATTTCCGAGTAAAATTTTATTGCTCCATGTGCCATTACACCATCCAATAGCATCAATGGAAGTTTTTTAACCATTCCTTTATGGGCCTTAAATCCAGTTTACAATACAGCATTCTGTATGTTTGTTTTTCCTAATTATGAGACAGTTGAGAAGTTCAGGGGTACAACTTTGTGGGGCGCTTAACAAATAATAAAGTCTTGGCACATTCTCATTACATATGTTCAGCTGTTACTGTTGTGAAAATATTACTGACAAATGTGTGGGAGGAAAGTGGCACCATATGCTCAAGACTCAAAGCTTTCTTTTGAAAAATAAAGACAATATTTCTATCATACATTTATAGGATACAAAACCTAGTTTTCTACCAAAGAAACCAAAACCATCTTTGCATTTGTAACCAAAAGAGAAAAATTAAAACTGTGGTCTAATCTCCTTTGATAAGATGTTCCTGCCTCATGGTGACTAGTGCCCCAAACACATTTGCCTTTCAAGTTTTCTTTCCTCCATTTTTATTCATTCATTTCTGAAAGACTGCATAAAGTAATCAAAAACAAAACCAACCTCTATTAACAACAGCTGGTATACTTAATCTTGCTCAAAGCCATTGGCATTTTGATTAAATTCCTGAGTTAGTGCAGTTACTTCCTCTAAGTTTGAGTCTGCATGTCATCAGTCAGTGTGCTGGCGGCACCCAGTATGGCTTGGCTTAATACTGACAGGTGGTAGTGAACTTTGTCCCAGTCGCTGGCCTGCCCTGATGACTCAGCATTAGCATAGGCATCAGCTAGACCTGGGAAGGTTTGTTTGCCAGCACTGCTTGAGGCCCAGATAACATGCCTGTGTAACACACAACAAAATAAAGATTAGCTCAACAGTGTTATTAAATGTGTTTCTGAGTTACAATGAAACAAACAATTCACTACACTTGGTATCTCTTGTCAAAAGACTACTAAATGTAACAATCAACAGAGCGTAACAGCGGCCGGCCAAGATTTAACCTACTGGCACTGCCATATTCAAATCACTAGTATTGTTAAAACACATTGTCTTAATTCCATGTGTTTACCTTCTGCATATTGTTCACTAGCTTCTCCCAATGGCTCCTTGCCCCAGAAATGCCGTACTACTGCATTCCATGTTTGTGTATCACTGTTACTTCTTTCACTATAGGTATTAACAACTATGCCAGCTCCAGTGGCTCCATAGACTTTTGCTGTTTGTGGGGGTTAAAAAGTTACTTAAGGCCTGAGGCCTTATCCTGGTCCTATTTAAGATAGTAGGCATAACCATTGTAATCATGTCTTGATTAACATGTTTTATTAACAGTGGGACTTCACTAACCCCCACAATCCTTCTTCTCTCATTGTGTACTGTGTCCTGCATGACACAGAAGACTCCACTAGGCACTATAATTTTATTATTTTCCAAAGCCACAGAAATCTCTGTGCAATCCACTGGGCCACATTCTTACCTAAATCCATATTTATCTGGGAAAGCCAGAGGGTCCAAGAAAGCTCGATCCAGAAGCATGAGTTGGTCATTGATCCATCTAACCTTAAGCGGCCTGAGGAAAAAGACATGGTAAAGCAAAGGGGGCTGGTATTCATTTCTGTTTGAATGGATGTGGATATGACTGTGCACATACTGTATGTAATGTGTGCACCTACGTTTCATTTGCCAGGTCTGGACTTTGAATCACCTTCTCCAAATTAGAAACTGCAGCACGAAAGCTGGTCACTGCATGTTTAAGGGGTTCTGAAACGAGATACAGTTGATTGCTGTCACCCAGTGATGATTGTATTCTTTTATTCTCTCTAATTACACTTGATTATTGGGGTAGAACATAGATATACAAGACAAAACATAGATGCACAAGACACTTTCAGAGGGTATCATTAAAGTATAAGATGTGTTACCTAGCTCCAAAAAGATCCCCTCCCCCCACATCTCTCAAAAGATCTCCTGTACTTACCCATTGAAATGTTCATAGTTTTAAGTTTCTGCTCATATAGGTTCAAAGCAGTGCTGAGGTATTCCTCCAGACTTTCAGCATAGTCAGCGCAGTTTAATGGCAGGATCAAACTATCAGCCAGTCGGATCAGGACATTTCCTGCAGTCCTAGCTACAGCTTGATGACCGACAAAGCCTACAAGAGAAGGTATGAGCTAATGTTATAAAGGAATAATTTGATTCTTTTCAGCTAATTATTTATTTTCAGTGATCAAATCTGAAAACAGAAAAACCACAACTTAGAAAATATTTTCTTGAGAAGTGCAACGCTTTTTCTTTTTCTTCCATTGCTGGCAAAATATTTTCCTGTCATAGCACTATGACAGGTAAGGAGTTAGACAAGGATTCATTTATTCTACTTACTGTGCAAGAAGTAGACTACTAGGGGGGGAAAAAAATTCTCACCAGGATCGATGTACTTTGAAGCATAGTCAAAAGTGTCATATGCTGTGTGATATGCAGGATAAATCCGAGCATTTGTTTTAGTCTGTGTGAAGACAAATATATATACAATAATAGTTACAATATTATCTTAATGAGCTCAGTTAACACCTGCCTTCTCCTAATATATGTGAATGCCAAAATAAAACACTTTTTGCAGCTTATTTTGGTTTAAAATGTACAATGAACAACTGGCTTCAATGACCAGAGCATTTAACTGTATCTATCATTCTTATTTTTAATACACAATCAGTACACGCTAGTTAAAGCACATTTACTGCGACTGCACAAAAAGGCTCTAAAAGCAAAACTGTGCAGTATTATTCTGTCTATGTGTCAAATCGTGCAATCGTACATCTTTAGTACCTTGTCATATGTGTACGACATGTCCATGGAGGTGATTCCTAGATAATGGCTGAAGGGAGCATAATCACTTCCTGCTCCTGTCAGATATCCCATCCTGTTGAAAGAAGACAGACAACATCACATTCTGAGGTATTTCAGCAGGGAGACATAGGATAGAATTAAATATGAATAAATAACACTGCAAAATTCTGTGAAAGTACATATCACAAAGAAAGTAGGACTTGGCCAACCAAACCAACTGTCTGTTAGATCATTTAAATGATTATGAAGACATAGAACCAATAAAACTAAACAAAAAATCGAATTCTGTGTCTCATACATTATTGTGAATACACAACATATGCAAATTGCATATCTTAATTGCTTCTGATTAGGCTCTTTTGTTTGAGGAGCATTTTAAGCTCAGATTGTGTTTTACAAGTCATTTACATTCTAACAATGAACCAGCTAACACTACTGTGGCCACTGGTAATTTATTAAAAAACTAATATGTTTATATCTGAAACATGCGGAATAACATCTATGATGTCAATATAATATCTAGTTGTTGTTGGGGTTTTTTTTTAAACTTTCAAATAGAGACAAGTGATTTTGAATAGAATCCCAGACAACTGTTCTTCCAAGATTCAATGCAAGATTAACAAGATATGGCTGCAGTTTATTACCTGGGAATTAATCCATGGGTGGGGCTGGTTTTGTTTGTGTACTGTAACCAGTTGTCATACACAGATTTTTCGTGGCCAGGTGCTTTAACCTAGAAAACAAAGGTCAGTGTTGCAGTAATTCATATGATAAATAATCCATCTTGATTGACAGACTATTGCAACGTAAAGTAGAGATTTTTGTAAAAATGGATAAGTGCCTGTAAATAGGACCAATACCTACAAGTACGAAGACCTATCAGATGCTTATTGGGTTCAAGTTTCACTAAAATCTAACCAAAATGAGGAAACGGTAACGATTCTTGTGAATAACGGTATTGGCGCCTCACTATCATATAAGCTCATTGATTCTTAATTGATCCAGATTAGCTAAAAACCACACTTCTGAGCAGTAAAAGTCTTGGTTTTGTCTAGATAGTAGTTAGTCAAAGGGCTCACCTGTTTTGCAGCTTTAAAGATGACATTCTGCATTGATGGCATGCCTGAAGCTCCGAGAGTAGCATTAGCTGAATAATGCAAGACAACAATTGTTTTGCAAGAGCATCACTATTAAACCTATAAATTCATCTTAGGTGTGTTAACACAGCGTTTCATTTCATGCAGACTATGTGCAAAAGAATCAGATTTAGGTTTATATTTTTAACATTTCTTCAAAAACTCCAGGAGCATTTTTTTTTCCTGTTAGCTGTTTGTGTCGTACTGGCTGATTGGAATACATTTAAATTTACTTCTGATGTACAGGTGCAGTGTGGAGCTTCTTACCAAATACTGCAATGTCCACGTTTATATAAGCAACACTTCGTTCACTGAGTGCTGCAAAGTATTGCTGGAGCAGAAACAAGAACGAGGTCAAGTGTAGAAGAATGTGCACTTTATATCTTTAACACAGATGGCCATTTTACACATTGCTTGGAGTTGTGGGTAGTCTTGTGGATAAATTGCAAATCACCTCTGTGTATTCTGCAGACCCAATAAGGCCAAACTCCTCAGCTCCCCAGCTTCCAAAAATAATGGACCTGCGAGGCCTCCAGGTGCCTACAATAGAGAGCCACAGAGGTCAGCCTTTATCGAGAACTCTATAGAAACAGTCATTCATTCCAGCTCCTCCTCACCCTGTTTGACCATCTTGCCCAGCACCCTGGTAATTTCCAGCATGACTGATGTGCCGCTGCTTGGATCTATCGCGCCATGAACCCAACTGTCCCTGTGGTTGCCGTATATCACATACCTGTCTGTGGATATAAACACAGCACTTACACAAAATAATCACAACATCAAAACAGCTGATCTTAAATTGCCGATCCAACCTTAGTCTCACCTGGCTCCACACTTCCTCTGATAAAACCCATTACATTAGAGGAGGGTTTCACCTCTTCATAGTTGTAGATGTCCAGTTTTACATCACTGACATGAAAGGCAACACAGAAAAGGGATAAAGAGGCTTTAACTGCTGCTCCAAAAACATGTATTTGTATAAATGGAATTGGTTATTCAAGTGTAAATCATCTGACATGAAATTGTATAGTGAATAAAAATGATCAAGTTGGCTGGCAATTAAATGTTTACTACACTGATTCTAAATTATCTAATTGAATTATTCAAAAATAGTTAAGTTGAAAAGGTCTGTAAGGTTTTTTACTTTTTAAAACTTTTTACTTATACTGTTGGTTACCTGTTGGTGAAACTGGATGTAGGTTTGAACCCTGGACCACCAAAATTGTAGGTACAGTTGAATCCTCCTTGCCATGCATCTGGAGCTGGTTCTCCTCCCAACTCACTGAAATGACCAATGGAAAAAATATATTATTAAAGTAATCATCACCTTTGTTAGGCTGTATCAGTTACACATGCAGATCTATCTTGTCACAAACCAGATCAATCGATAGGCGTCCTCAAATCCGATTGGTTGAGTTGGAATAGGAGGAATGCCTGTAATGTCTGTGGCATTGATTCTGTATGTTTCCTCTGTAAAATAAATGATTACATTTAAGAATTGATACAAAAGTGAAATAATAAAAAAGTAATTAAACGTGATTTGAATTTCCATAGTGTATGTGTTTGAAGCTATATAGCGTGTATCTTTTTGGCGTGTGGAGAAGTGCAATGGTTAACCTTTGGCAGCCAAGTGAGGTGTCAGCAAGTCTCCAAAGTCAATGTTGTAGGAACCTCTTTCCACGCCACTGGGTGGCATGTACCAGGAGTGAGGATACGTCTCATTGGCGTCTGACATGAGACCATCGTTCATGTCCAAAGGATCTGTATAGACAAGCACTCCAACGACGCCATATGGTGCTGCATTGATGGCCTGGATGAGACACATAATGCATTTTGTAAACAGTAATTTGTTGGTTTACACTTTTATTCTTTTATAATTTACATTTCAGTTGTCATCAAACCTGTCCACTCTATTTGAGCTGCAAAAGTGCGATATTAATAAAGTTAGAATTTACTAGAAGTGTGTGGCGGTAATCTTCTTTTTTTTTTTTAGCTCACGTGATGTCAGCGTATCTTAATATAAAAGTTTGTGACTACAGAATAGTGTTTATGTAGATTAGATAAAACAATTATGCCACTTGTTAAAGTAAGAGTTTGAACTAACATGTAACTAGTGGCAATAAGAATTAACCCTGTTGCTTAGTTGATGGTTTTTGCTTATAACCAAACAAAATTGGGCTTAAAATGTACAAATCGGTGATTTAATGATGCATTCTGAAACTCACTTTAGCCGATCTTCCTGCGCCACCATATTTGGTGATAGCAATAGTTCCTCTGAGGTCCACTGTCTTGTTCAGTTCGCTGTAGTCACTTGGCTTCCCCTGATTGGCATAAACCAATTTCCCCTAAAACCATGAGAAATAGAAACGCTCTGTGAGCAACAGAAACTCAAAAAAGTGAACTGATATGAAGAAAAGGTGATTTAAATCTTTCTGTAACCAAATTTTAAAACATTTAATGTTTATGTAATGGTCTCTTAATGCTCCTCTTTTATTTGCCACTTACATTTTGTATCTTTGCTAGTTTGCTTCCTGTCTTTGTCTTTTTTACCCCTTAGTCATTCTCTGCCTTTCCCTCATTGGCTCATAGTCCAGAACACTGTTATCATCAATATCAATCTGGTATCAATCTGGTTGTTAGTAATCAGTTTGTGTACTTCACAGAATCACTGTATGTCCCTGTTTGAACCTTTATGTAGCTCTTGGCATTCAAGTGTTTTACTATTATCTTAACTTTGCTTCAGTTTCCCCTGACTTTACTTTTGCTTTGCATTTTGCTGCCACCTTCAGTTGGAGTTCGTTTGCCTGCATGTATTTTGTATTGTCTCTGAGGAAAGTTTTTTTTTATTATTATTATTGTGTGTTCTGCATTCATAAAGTGAGTCGGGCCAGAACAGTCTATTTTCCTAATCAGGGTATCATTTTTTTTACTGCCATGAGAAAGCTTGACAGTGATACAAATCTTTACAGACTGGCTCTTGACGTTTTGCTAACGCAGTCTACATCATAACTCGTGAAATTATCAGTACTTGGCAAGTCTATGAAAGACATTTTAGCCTTGAAGTTGATGTTGAGAAGTTTATGGCACCAATAAACAAGCGCTATTGCCTAATTTACTGAAAAGTGTGGCACTAAAATAATCTGTGACTGTGATTATAGCATATTCATTCATTTATTTATTTTTCCATTCAATGTTAAATTTTCTCATAATATTTGTCAGAAGTAAATCCCATCTCTTTTACACCTGGAAATATTTGTGTCACATACTCATTCCCTGTTTGTTTTTAAGGTTTTCACATAAACACTCTATGTGAACTAAACCCAACACTGTTAGCTTTTGTTGCACGGCAACTTAATCCTTGTTCAGAGCAGAGGTTTTTAAACATCTTTCTTGAATATACAGTCATGTAGCTGCAACAGTTAAAAGTATACTGACTGTATTTCAGTAAGCATACAACGTGCAGCCTCAAAGGTTACAACAAGTAAGCTAATTATGACTATCATGTGATTTTATTATTTTATCATTCTTTCAGTAATTTAATGGTCAGAAATGGTGTAGGAGTTCCATAGACACAGAATATTTCAGTGTTTGTGCACAAACACACAATAAAACACTGGAGGTTTCTTTGAGGAGTGTTTTGCCAGATTGTCCCATTTCAGAAACAGGATGAAAGCTGTTGGTCAACTCTGTTTGGTTAATGAGAATAAAGCAGATATTTTAAATGTAATATAATTGATGTGTCTTCAGTTTTATTTTGAGTGATTTGCATTTATAAGTTAAATTTAGTGCTTGATGCGTAAGGCTGTAGCTTTTTACCTTTACATGTCCTGCAGGGGAGTATGCTGCGTACGGCTGAACCACCTCAGGATCGCTTTGGTCCGGAGTGTAAGGCTTTTCTTTTTCTCTTATTGTGTGCAGCACCGTATCGGTTGGGCTCACTGAAATTAACAAGTCATGGTGAAAGGTCTGCTTGTGAGACATCAGGGCGCTTGCAGATTGAGGAGCTTCTCAGTGTTAGAAAGAGTGTTAAATACAGAGAGTGGATAGTTTTCGCTTAATACCAGTTTTCTTGGTATGTTGGATTGAGTATGGAATGGAACTTTCTTAAAAGACAAAATACGTATGTATGGAAAAAAATATACAATATAACCAAAACGTAACAATGTAAAAGTACTTAAAGGATTTTGTCTTCCATGGAATAATCCTATGAATGCTGATGGAGCAGCTTTCACTGTAGTTAATCATACCGCACAAGCTAACTAAACCATTCCTTCTTATACTGTAATGTTTACTTTGACCAAGATAATGTAACCATTCCCTCTGTCATCATGCTTTTCACAAGCATTTCACTCACCTACAGTGACTGTATTAGGGTTATTTTTGTCAGGGAAGGACAGGTAGACCCAGTACTCCTCTCTCCAGGCCTTGTCTAGTCCAGTTTCAGGGTCTTGCCATCTCTTAAGCATTATCTGTACAGTCTCCTCATCTCCAGCTGTGGTAGCCATATGGGGCACTTTTGTCAGGCTCCTGTGAAGGAAGATGAAAGATAAAACTTCAATGGCAATTTAGCCTTTGAAATACTTGAATGAATGGTAATGGTATTAAATTATACTCTTTGGATTTTAAATGAGGTGCTGGTGAGATTTTATAACATTGTTTAAAAAATAAGGAAACTGACCTGAGATTTTCCTGAATCTGAATGTTGTCCACCTCCAACATGAACTTCTCAATGAGGCTCTCATCCACATCCTTGGCCACATCTTTCAGCCACGATGGTGCAGAGGTGCCGCTCTTGGCAATACCAAAGTGACCAATTAGGATGCCTACGGTCAGTACGGCAGCACCACACACAACCCCAATTATCACCTGTTTTATCATACTCTTCCCTGAGATGAGATCCTCCTGTGAAAAAGTCTCTTTGGACCTGAACCCTGACAGTGAGTCTTCCCCAAAGATCTTTTTTTTGACCTGTAAGCTTTTTATGAATCCCGTCTTATGTAAGACAGCATTGTTAATTCCTGAATGTAATGACAGTGCAGCCCCTGCAGTCTCCTCCCATAAGACATGGTCATTGTAAAGTTTACTCATTAATGTTTGCAGATGCGATGGACTTTATCCCTTCATGTGTAAATGTGTGAGGGGACTGAAAATCATTTATTTTCAATGTTTGCACACCTAAATCCTTTTCTTCTTTTCTTTTTAAACATGTCATTCTCAACCCAATTCTCAATTTCTTAACTTAATTTCAAGTCAATTTATGTATGTATATTTATATTTAAAGAATTCTTAAATTAAAAAATATATAAGAGTTAGAATGTTGTTAAAATGTAATTTAAAAACTATATTAACAATATAAAGATTACAAGACAAACAAAAACAAACAAAAAATATCACCAATAAAGGAAAATCCACTGAAATCATTAAATCCACGTAGGGTTTAATGCCGAAGTTGTACCAAAATGGGAATGTCCAAATATTCCTAATACACAAGAGATGAGAGACTGTTGCCTGTGTCTATAAATAATGAATGGATGGATCTTGTGAGACTACGGTGAGTTATTTGGTATCAGTACTAAATAAACACAATCTTTGTTGGGACTAATGACTTTCATGCATGACTTCCTGTTACTTAACTGCATCATGATAGCACGCCAAAAAAGGAACCTGAAAGAATCGAATTTTATGTGGAGAACAAAAAAAAGTACACAGTAATGTGGACCGATTAAGAAAATTGGTCACATGGAACTAGAATAAACTTGAACCTTTTGCATGCTTTGTTTCATTTTAAAATGTACTGTTTGAATTCAGAGGTAAGGAAAGAAATAAATGTGTGTCAAAGATATGCAGAAATCCTTCAGCCCTTAATGTTGTCGTACAACACATTAACTAAACATGCTTTGCATGCAGGCTGTTTTCGACACTACTTTGTAAAAGTCTTGAACAATTCCTCATTTCTTTATATTTTGCAGGGAAGATGTGAATAAGTGCAGTGATCTATTGAAACAGGTAAACATAACTGGAAAAACAGTTTATAAGGCAAAAACAGAGTTTATGCTGACAAGCTTGAAAGTCTTTTTGTACAACCACCTTTATTTTTCAATATCCCAAATATCACTGGCTGAAATGCCAAATGAAATGCCAAAATGTGCAACTTTGTAATAAGAAGCTAGTAACAAAGTGCCTAAAGATGCAGTGGGTTCTTTATTAAGCTGTCTGTTATGTGCATAAGTCAGAGTTTAGTGGCATATGTGGAGGTAGATTTCTTTTCTCATGTATTAATCACATATTTAATCATATCACATTAGTTATAGTAATATCATTTTCTCACTTTATAAGAGCACTCCTGTCACTAGTTTGCATGCATGTGGAATGTTAACACAGTGAGGCCATTGTAATGGGAGACATTATATAGATAGTGAGACTACTTCTGCTTATCAGGGATGTAAATCCTTAGGTGACGGCTAAGCAGAAAACAAGGTCATAATTCTCTCTGTGAGGGAGAAGGTATAGAATGTGGAATGTTCTGTTCTGTCTCTGTATATAAGATGTAAAGGCAGTGGCCACAATTCAGAGATAGGGATGCTCTCTCCACATTGCAATGTGTTTATTAAACCCACTTCAAATCAAGCTCACTGGGTGTGTTGCAGGTTATTGTTTTTTGGGGGGGGGATTTTTTGCCTGTCCCATTTGGTTCTTTAGCTGTCAGAATTGTTGTCTGAAGACCAACAAGAATACCCAATGAATTTACTTTACCAAGTGGATCATCGCGGCCTTGCCGTATTGGTCCATTTGATCGACCTTTGTTGTTATTATTTATTTTATTTTATTTTCAGTTGTTACAGATGGGACAGACATGACTCGGGGATAGGAAAGGGAGAAAGAAAGATGAAGGAAAAGAAAAACAGAAGGGAAGAGGGACAGTGAGAAAGGGTGCTTAAAAAGAGAAAGAGAGAGAAAAAAGAAAAAAGAAAAAAAAACCTCCTGGATCACCTGTTGAGAGGAAAAGAAGAGAAAACAAGCAAATAAACAGAGCAACATAATAAACACAACACCATCGCATTAATCTAGCTAAGTGTAAACAGCAGTAAATGCTAAATATTGAATGTTGTGGTGCAGCACCCAGGACCGACAGCGCACAATGTGCTTTGAGGTAGCAGCCAAGAAAGGTGTAGTTTATGTCTATGGACAGTGAACATCTGTGTGCACACCTGTGTGAATCAGCGCGCTTGTATTCAAAAGGTTTCCCCATTGCAGGTTATTGTTAAATTTTCCACAACACTTGCAAATCTATCAGTCACACACATTTATACTCAGATGAATGCATCAGAGAGCAACTTGGGGTTAGTATCTTGCCAAAGGATATTTAACATACAGCCTGGAGCAGCCAGGGAACAAACTGTCTGATCAGTAGATGACCTGCTCTACCTCCTTAGTTACAGCCACTCCATGAGCTTGAGCTCAATTAATTTTAGTATTCATGACTCATTTACTTTACTTGTCATGTTCAACCAGAAAAATGCTAACAATAATGAAAGATTTATCACTCAGTGACATACACTGACACCCAAAGGGTACATGTGGTCCATAACTGTAGACCTGTAGGTGACCATAGCGTACACTACTATTTTCTGTCTGGAACTGATCCTCACTGAGGATGGATCAGTGTTCCTCGAAATAAATAAACTTTAACACGTTATTTAATCTCGGATTCTTGCAAAATGTTCGACGAGGACCAATTGAAAACCAAAATACAAGAGAGTTGAGACAGTAAGCGCACGGAAATAACCGTTAATCGAAGCAACGTTGCCCTCTAGTGGTTAAATATATTTACTGCGGGGGCTGTAAACACGGAAGTTCCTGTTTCCGTCCATTTCCTATACAAGATGCTCGTGCGTTTTGTCCCCTTTTATTGTGATGGTGGTGTAACACAGTCAGTAGTTTAAAAATGTGCACCAGAAGTGTTTGATAAAGAAAAAATAGGCGGTATGTTTTCATAACTCACAGCTGGAATATAAGCATGAGCTGCA
>NW_005187483.1:802926-815673 GCF_000239375.1 Pundamilia nyererei | reverse complement strand
CTAAATATTGAATGTTGTGGTGCAGCACCCAGGACCGACAGCGCACAATGTGCTTTGAGGTAGCAGCCAAGAAAGGTGTAGTTTATGTCTATGGACAGTGAACATCTGTGTGCACACCTGTGTGAATCAGCGCGCTTGTATTCAAAAGGTTTCCCCATTGCAGGTTATTGTTAAATTTTCCACAACACTTGCAAATCTATCAGTCACACACATTTATACTCAGATGAATGCATCAGAGAGCAACTTGGGGTTAGTATCTTGCCAAAGGATATTTAACATACAGCCTGGAGCAGCCAGGGAACAAACTGTCTGATCAGTAGATGACCTGCTCTACCTCCTTAGTTACAGCCACTCCATGAGCTTGAGCTCAATTAATTTTAGTATTCATGACTCATTTACTTTACTTGTCATGTTCAACCAGAAAAATGCTAACAATAATGAAAGATTTATCACTCAGTGACATACACTGACACCCAAAGGGTACATGTGGTCCATAACTGTAGACCTGTAGGTGACCATAGCGTACACTACTATTTTCTGTCTGGAACTGATCCTCACTGAGGATGGATCAGTGTTCCTCGAAATAAATAAACTTTAACACGTTATTTAATCTCGGATTCTTGCAAAATGTTCGACGAGGACCAATTGAAAACCAAAATACAAGAGAGTTGAGACAGTAAGCGCACGGAAATAACCGTTAATCGAAGCAACGTTGCCCTCTAGTGGTTAAATATATTTACTGCGGGGGCTGTAAACACGGAAGTTCCTGTTTCCGTCCATTTCCTATACAAGATGCTCGTGCGTTTTGTCCCCTTTTATTGTGATGGTGGTGTAACACAGTCAGTAGTTTAAAAATGTGCACCAGAAGTGTTTGATAAAGAAAAAATAGGCGGTATGTTTTCATAACTCACAGCTGGAATATAAGCATGAGCTGCAGACATGACAGGATACCCTGAATTTTAAGCGTCTTTATCAGGTCTTAGACTCAGAGTTACAGCCACAGCTGTAAGTGAAATGACCTAAACTGACACCTCAGCTTAGTGAACCTTTCCTTCGTTTTCTCCCAGCATGCAATTCCCCCCTTTCTGTGTTTCACTTTCATTTTTCAATGATTTCTGCTGAAGCTGCGTGCAGGAGACGAAGCGGTAAGTTAGCAATTTTTTACATATAGCTCACATAATTTATAAAATAATGAGAATATAAGATGAGATGCTTTATGGCTTCTGAAAATCTGAGTCATTTTGATTGTAATGCATGATTATACAACGAAACCATTTGTGTGAAATCGAAAGTAATGCTTTTCCCGGTCCTTTGTCATGTGTTATAAAGTACCATGAGAAGCAGTAGTTTGTTTAACAGTCCAGCTATCCTGAGATGTTCGGTGTTTGCTGTGTGACACTACAAGTAAGCGGAGAGATATTGCATTTAGTTTTCTGTGTTTGTATTTCAGGTCCCGCCTCTGTTGTCACCATGTTAGTGGCTCCTCTCCTGCTGGTGCTGTTCGTTCCCTTTTCTCCCTCATCTGGAGCACAGTTACCAAATCAAGCCAAGGCCAAAGACCTCCCTATTGCCACCAATGGTCAGCCCTTCCCCTGGGACCGCATGAGACTTCCCACGACCGTCACTCCACTCCACTATGACCTGGCCATACACCCCAATCTGACCACCCTGGACTTCACTGGCGTTGTTCGCATTGAGCTTGATGTGCATGAAGACACCAACACTGTCATTCTCCATGCCAAGCAAATGCAGATATCCGATGTGTTCCTCTTGGCACCTGAAGGCATTAAGCGCCTTAAGGTGTTGGAGTATCCTCGCTTCCATCAGCTAGCCTTGTTGTCAGACTCGGTGCTCATCAAAGGTAGGAAGTATGAAGTTCATCTGGCATTTGCTGCCAACCTGTCTGACAGTTTCCATGGTTTCTACAAGGGAAGCTACCGCACCAGCAGCGGGGAGGTCAGGTAAGGCCACGAGGCATTTTGAATGTTCTCTGCGTTTATTTTACTAATAATACTAAATTTCTCTTTTGACAAATAACTAAAATAACTGAAGAACGTCAGAGAAAAAAATGAATGGCATCCTTGTTCACCTCCATTTTATTGGCTGTTATCGTATACTGAAGTAAAATCTTCCTTTTTGCAACAGAGAACAAAGAGTTTATTGTAAATGTAGTGCAACTTTGGAATTGGCTATAAAATGAGTGCAAGTAAAAGCTTAAAGTTCACCAAAAAAGATTATTTAGTGCTGAAAGCTCCTAATCACACCAGCTTTAATCCACTTTCACTTTGTGCTTAATTACATTTTCAGAGTCCTGGCGTCCACGCAGTTTGAAGCGACTTTTGCTCGTGGAGCCTTCCCCTGTTTTGACGAACCCGCCTTCAAAGCCAACTTCACCATACGAATTATTCGAGAGCCTCGCCACATAGCCATATCCAACATGCCAATGGTAAATGTAGACTGACCAGTCCCAGTTTACTTTAAGCATAAATGAGTAATTACCAGAAATATGGATTTATTAAAAAGAACAAAATAGCAACATGCTTATATACATACGATTATATATGCACATCTGCAATATTATGGACCTCTCCTTTCTTTTCTTAATTATTAAAACACACCTGCGTTTCTCAGGTTAAAACTGTGGAGTTGCCGGGTGGTTTGCTTGAGGATCACTTTGACACCACTGTGAAAATGAGCACCTACCTGGTTGCCTACATTGTGTCGGACTTCAAGTCTGTGAGCAAGACGACCCAGCATGGTGTCAAGGTGAGATGCACACCAGATGCTTCTTATTAAAAAGACTTTTTTTAGTCAGCAGTTTGACTAAAATATTTTGCATAGGTACTGTATACATCTACACGGTGTGAAGCATATCAGACGCTTCATCTAACGACTGTTGTACTAACTGAGAAAACTTGCTTGTTCTTTGTTCTTTACTGTGATTCCCTTCAGATTTCAATCTATGCTGTCCCTGAGAAGATCGACCAGACAGCCTTTGCACTGGATGCTGCTGTCAAGCTGCTGGACTTCTATGATGACTATTTTGACATTCCTTACCCACTTCCCAAACAGGGTCAGTGGAAATCACATTGTGTTTCCATGTTAAGAGACAGACACTGGTGTAGCAGTTGTTATTTTGTAACATATTACAACAGCAAGAAAAGACTTGATGAGTCATAAGTCTCTGTCTGCTTCTGATCCTTTACTCGCCTGTGTGGAAACTGTGCTTTGTGCACACACTCAGGATCACATGATACCTCATATTTCAACGCTTTGACAGGACAAATATGTAAATTTAGGTGTAGACTGCTCTGTAGATGTATCAGAGGAGAACGTAAGCCATACCTAGTCGAACCGTGAGGTGACATGACTGTACCACATTATTTGTGATTGTGTTACCTCTGCAGACCTGGCAGCTATTCCTGACTTCCAGTCAGGTGCGATGGAGAACTGGGGACTGACCACCTACAGAGAGACCGGCCTCCTCTTTGACCCTGAAAAGTCATCAGCTTCAGACAAGCTGGGCATCACCAAGGTCATCGCCCATGAACTTGCGCACCAGGTAGCTGCACTGATTCTGTTTGTTTTAAGTTAAAAGTAAAGCATTAGGGGATGGCTAGGCTGTGCAGACAACCCATGTGCTATAAGGCTAATCCAGAGGTCTGGGTTTGAATCAGTGCCGAGGCCATTTACTGCATGTCTTCACCTGGTCTTTCTCCCAGCTTTGTCTTTTCTCTTCAATGTTCTGTCACAATAAAGGCTTAAAATCTAAAAAATAAACTCATTCGTGTCAGAGTTCATCAGTCTGTACCAAGTTTTCCAAGTCAGAGCTTTACAAAGAAAATTTGCTTAAATTTATTGTCAGTATGATTGAGCGTAGCATGTGCAGTAGATACAGGTTTGTTTGACTTTTCAGTTGTTAGTACAGTATAACAACACTAAAGGTGAAAGAGCATGTTTAATGCTGTTCTTGCATGTTTTCCTACCTGTCCAGTGGTTTGGAAACCTGGTGACGATGGAGTGGTGGAATGACTTGTGGCTCAATGAAGGTTTCGCCAAGTTCATGGAGTTTATTTCTCTCGACATCACGTACCCAGAACTTCATGTGGTGAGACTTTGAAACTCTATTTAAAACTGACTGATCCCAGGTCCTATTGGAACATACAGATCAGTTAAAATGATTTACTAAAAACCAGAAGGACATTAAAGTCACAGTCTCATAGTTTTAGTAGTGTACATTAGCTGAACAACTCCTATGTTTTGCTGGATAAGGCTACAAAGATGTGCATAAACATGATTCCATCCTCTCATTCTTCCAGGATGATTTCTTCCTGGCAAAATGTTTTGAGGCTATGGAAGTAGACTCCCTCAGCTCTTCCCACCCAGTCTCCACCCCTGTGGAAAATCCCACACAGATCCAGGAGATGTTCGACGATGTGTCATATGACAAGGTTAACCTCGGCTGTTACATTCTGTTTCATGTTCCTGTACTTGTGTAGGATATTGAAACTAACAATCGTCTCAGTATTTCATCATCATGTAAAATCTGTTAATATTTGACATAAATTAGATATTCCCAAAGCTGAACCCACACTGTGCAGTTGAATCAAAACACTGAAGGACTTATCTACGTTTCATATTATTCCTTTTTTTAGAAGCATGTATGTATTTTGTTTTCAGGGTGCATGCATTCTGAATATGTTGCGGGACTTCCTCACTCCTGAGGCTTTTGAGATTGGCATCGTCCGATACCTGAAGCGCTACAGCTACCAAAACACTGTGAACAGCCACCTGTGGGAGAGCCTGACCAATGTGAGTGATGTGTGAGCGGTCTCTTTTTTAGAGGACTGATTTTTCATCAGTCATTTTTCTTCTTATGTAACTGTGAATGCTGAATGTGGCTCATCGTGATACGCGTCTCTGTTAAATGTGCTTCAGATCTGCAGCTCAGATGATCTGGATGAAGGTCGCCTGAAACACACAGAATTCTGCTCTAAACGCAAAACTCAGTCCGGAGCCTCGGTAAGTTGTCGTTTGATGCTTGGTAGCAAACTTGTTCAACAAAGCTCTCTGATTGTGAGCAGATTTTAGCAATTACAATAAACTCCTGTGACGTTGTTGTATTTTTACAACATTATGTTTGTCTGTATATACAGAAGTGGTACTCTGGTGATGAGCTAGACGTCAGGGCCATCATGGACACCTGGACTCTGCAGGAAGGCTTCCCACTGGTCACGGTGGAGGTCAGAGGTCGGGAAGTCAGGCTCAGTCAGGAGCGTTACTTGAAGACAGACGACCCCTCCCCGAGTGAAGGGTATGCTGTCAGGAGCGTTTTCTGTTACAATGCAAGTTTACAGCATTAAGCTATCTTCAGCCTGGAGCGTGCGGGAAGCAGGGTGCAATATTTAAACTGTAGTTTACTGAACAGTTCCTGTAACTGTGTAGCTGTCTTTGAAGCTTACAGTGAAAAATCATCACTTTCATTTCTCCAGCCAATAATAGTCTTATGTTTTTACCCCTCAGCTGTAAAAGGTTGATGGGGCGGTGTGGACAACTAAGTTTGTGAATGTGATAAATCGAGAACGAGGAGACGTTGGAGCTTCCAATTGATAACATAAGTGTATCTACTAAGAATATTGGACAACTTAATATCTCAGTGACCTCAACTTAAAGGTCAAAGGTCAGAGATCCAATTTTCCCAAAGTATTGTGAATGTGATAACTGAAGAATACAGTAGTGTAGGATTTTAAAATTGATACCATAGTTGCATCTACTAAAAATCTCGGATGAGTTCTATTCTCAGTGACCTTGATTTCAAGGTCAGTGACCTCTGACCTTGAACTCACGGTCAAGACTTGAACTTGACCTAAAAATGAAAGGTCAGAGGTCAGGTTTTCTGAAACTCTTGTGAGTGCAATAACTTGGCAATGTAGGATTTTGAAATTGATACCATAGGGGTGTCTGCTATGAGGCAGAGGGATCACCCTGGCGGTCTCCAGTATTTTTATTGTCATAATAAACAGTTTGACAGTTGCTTATCTTGATTTAATCATGATTAAACAAAGACATTACCTTTTAATTAATCATTATTTTGTGTGTCTAGATTCCTGTGGCAGATCCCGCTGACGTACAAGACCAGTGCCTCCAACACCGTCCACCGCTTTCTGCTTAAGACAAAGACTGGTGAGTACTTGATGACATTGAGCCTTGGTTTTCTTTTAAACGGCAATATTCATTTAAATTTCACGAGTCATCATCACTTGAAAGCTTCTCTTTACTCTTCTGTCTTGTTCAGATGTCCTGTTCCTGCCAGAAGAGGTAGACTGGGTGAAGTTCAACGTGGACATGAGTGGTTACTACATGGTTCATTATGCAGGCGAGGGGTGGAACTCTATTATCAAGCTGTTGCAACACAGTCACACAGCCCTGAGCGGTAATGACCGTGCCAACCTCATCCACAATGTCTTCCAGCTTGTCAGGTCTGTTTAAACATTGCATATTAACACCAAAATTAGCTGTCTATCCTTTGGTATCTAGTTTAAGTGAAGCAGTCTGATATATTGAGCTTTGCAGGAAAACAAAGTATTATACATTCCACATACATTGCTTTTTCCCTACTCTTTGTTCTAAAGCCAAGAATTTTGAAATATATCAGCTAAAACTATGTTTAGATCCAAGCACACAGTATGCTAGAAAGGAGAAAAGGGCAGCAGGATGTTTACCTGACATCTGTCTTGCAGTATAGAGAAGGTGAGGCTCGACACGGCTTTGGAGCTGTCGCTTTACCTGTCCAGAGAGACCAAGATCATGGCTGTGACTCAGGGCTTTGGAGAGCTTGTGCCGCTTTACAAACTGATGGAAAAGAGAGACATGAAGGTGCTGGAGAACCAGATGAAGGTTAGTTTGCTGGCACATTACTTGGCACATTATACCAACGTATGTGACTCAGTAGCACAGTGCGACCAAGCTCAACAAAGCACAGGCCCAATTAGGGAAAAAAAAGAATAACCTTTGCCTTTACAGTAGTTTAAGGTAAAACTATACATTCACCCATCTGAATTATTGACTTCAGGTGTTCCACGCATATCAACCACTGGACTGAAAAAGAATAAAAAGGCTTTGACTTTGCACATGTTTTATAAGCCGAGTGCCCCAGAGTGCAATATGATATGAAATATTATGATAAAATTTATTGTCCAGTCTGGGAAATTTGTCATGGACTCAGGTACTCAAGATAAGTTATCTTGAGTACCTGAGTCACGAAACAAAAGTACTGTCCCAAAATCAGTGTAATGAAAGATTCATTTTGTATATAATTTAGTTTATAATGTGAAATGTCTAAGAAGCAGGGTTCACACTATATATAATTTCAGTTTGTTAGAATTTTACAATGGATGTGAAAAGAGAAGGTTTACAAGATGGTAGTGATGTTGGGAGACAGTGATACTTATTAAAGAGACAGGAGGCGGAGATGAAGAATGGACCGTTTTAGAAATTTCACTTCTTAACTCAAGCAGTTTGGACACAAGGATAGAAAGGTAAGGCTGAGGTGGTTTGGACACGAGCAGAGACGGTATAGTGGATATGTTGGAGAGAAGATGCTGAAGCTGCCCTGCAGAAAGAAAGAGGAAGACCACAGAGAAGATTCATGGATATAGTTAAGCAGGACATGCAGAGGGTTGGTGTGACAGAGGAGGATGCTAGGGAACGCACGAGATGGAGGCAGATGGTCTGCTGTGCTAAACCTTAAAGGAAGCAGCTGATTTCTGTCTAGTCTTGTCTAATCCATACTCAGAAATACAGAAATGTGAAAAAGTGAGCAAAAACAAAGTCATGCTTTTGATTTATTAGTGACAAAATATCATATTTAATATCTGTTAAGAGCTATTTCGCTTCTTAATTCTTTTTATTTATGTCTCCACATTATTAAGATGAATTTGTAGTGATAATTTTCTATTTCAGAAATGACTAAAATAATTAATATTCTGTTAAAAAATTGAAGGTAAGGTAAGGATCAGGAAAACCCTGATACAAAGGTATCACTTTGCTAGTATACCCCTGAAGTCATTCGCTAGTCTTACTGCATACACTAAAAGCAGTGAATCTATGGTACCTTAAATGCATTTTCCTGTTATTTTCAACCATGTCCATTGTGATTATGCAATAAAACTCCAATTTAGAAAAACTGGTTAAAAAATGTATTTATTTTTTGGTTCAAACATCGTTCGAGGGGTGTCTGACGTTCCTCTTTGCAGGAAAACAAACATACAGCATGTGGATTGTAACTGTATACTCTCTAAGGAGGATTTAATGTCTCTTTTTGTTTTTTAGAGCTATATTGTAGATTTGTTCCAGGATTTGATTGACCAGCAGGAATGGAATGACTCCGGCTCCGTGTCTCAGCGAGTGTTGAGAAGTTACCTGCTGCTGTTTTCCTGTGTCAGGAACTATGCTCCCTGTGTGACCAAAGCCACCCAGCTCTTTAACCAGTGGAAGGACTCTGATGGCACCATGAGGTTTGGAGTCATAGTCAACAATAGCACAAGAAAATCTGATTTTACTCTGTATATACATCTGAACTGAAAGCCTCCTTGTTTTTGTTTTTTTAGCCTTCCTGTTGATATCACCATGGCTGTGTTTGTGATTGGAGCTCGAACACCAGAGGGCTGGGATTTCCTCTTTGAGAAGTACCGCCATTCGCTGCAAATGTCGGTCAAGAGCCGCATGAAGACTGCCATGGCTGTTAGCCCACTGCAGGACAAGCTCAAGTGGTGTGTAGATTATGGGAACTGGGACACATCAGTATTTTTTAGCTAAAGCTAAGGGGATATAATTACCCCTGCTCTCCCTTTACTGTTCCCTTTGTGTCTGCAGGATGATGGAGCAGAGCCTCATCGGTGAGATAATGAAGACTCAGGACCTCCCAGGCGTAGTCGTCTCTGTCAGCAAGAACCCCCATGGCTACCAACTGGCCTGGGACTTCCTCAGAGCCAACTGGCACACTATGATCAAGAAGTCAGTCAGCCCATCACACACATGTTTTATCATCCACAATACACCATCAGCCTTAAATCCTCAGTCTTGTCAGTTTTGAACATATTGATACTTTTGTTTAGCCAGGAGAGAGCACCGCCTTTGCCAAGAGTATTAAAATTGGTAGAATAGCCTATAGTATAAACTTTATTTGTATACAGAAAATGTTGTTTGTTTTTTATTTATATATTGATATGAAGTTATTCCCTAACAAAATAGGGAATTCTATCACTGGTTAAAAAAATTTGAACTTTGGTGTTTGTTTGCTTTGATGTCACAGGTTTGACCTTGGCTCCAGCACTATATCACACTTGGTAACTGGGGTAACTAACCAGTACTCTACTAGAGAGATGCTAGATGAGGTAAGTATGGCTGCATGTCTACATGGGTGTTCATTATTTCGATCAGAAGGCATGTCCGTATTTCGGATACCAAGAATATTGCCTGGATCTAAATATTAAGGACGCTGCATCTAGAATGTCGATCAAAGTCTTCCTCCTTTACACCGACTCAGGTACGAAGCTTCTTCGGCTCCCTGACAGAGGAGACGGGCTCAGAGATGAGGTGCATCCAGCAGGCCTACGAGACCATTGAGGATAACATCCGCTGGATGGACAAAAATCTTCCTCTTCTGCAGGCTTGGCTGGACAAGCGCAACCGACGAGTGTCTCATGAGGATTTATAGCTTCAGGAAGGTTAAAATAATGAATAGTGAATAATTACAAACAGAAACAAATCTGTGTAAACGCAAACCACAAAATAGATGAAGTTGATCACAATGACGGTTGTTTTTCAGCTCAAGTTTGTCTATAATAGCAGTTAGTCCTGACTTAAATTGGATTTTTTTTGTGTCAAAATCACTTTAAATCTCTACCCAGTCCCACAAGTTTACAAAAAATGGGCTTGCTTTGGGAAAGATTGTGGGTCATTATAAGTATTATTTAATACCCTGAAACTGACTGACCACACTAGTGAGTTTTTTAATTACACATGTTTAAACTACAGCCTAAAAAATTTTAAACAGGTGCATTTCAGATCCAAACAAAACTAATGAACCATTCTAAGAACGTCCTAAAAGTCAGCTCGCTCTCCAGTCCAGCTGCATTTAACCCTCTGTGCCCAGGTTTGCTTCAGTTTGCTTCAGCATCTCTCCCTCCCTCCCTCCTTCTCCCTCAATCTGCTGATGTGTGTTTGTGTTTTCCTCTCAGTTTCCAGCACACCTGCTTTCCAAAAAGTTTCACAATGAAGTTGATTTTAAAGTTTATATGGGCTAATGGGAGACTTTTTTTGCATGGAAACCAATCATACAGGAGTCCAACTAAATCACATGTGAGATCTGTGGCCTAACTCTTAAAGTGAGCACAGACAGTATGTGTAACCATTCATTCAACAGTGTAAGTGTGCCAGGGAATGTTACACAATGATCAAACCGGTCAAACCGTGCACAGGCATGGTGCAAAACAACATGTGAGCACACTAACATAACAGTCCTCAGTAAGGGGAAAAGCAGCCTTAGCATATAACATAATTATTAAATGAACCTATTTGTTGTTTGTAATAGTCTCCTTTTTTCTGAAGAAAAGAGCTTGTTTTTTTCCACAGAGATGTTTGTGTGTGCTGAGTATGTCTTTGTGCAAGTGTGTATGTTTAACTGTGAAGTTTAAATTCTGTTTTGGCTGTATGAAGTCACAGTTGTTGCTTTTTAACAGTAAATGTTGAATTCTGCTTCAGTGCGAAGCAGCATAAAGATTATACGATGTGATATAAATAGTGCAAAAGAAATGCACTGAATGTCTGACTTAAGTTTTTTTGATGAAAAAAAAAACTAAAAATGTGGGCACGTCTGCGAGTGAATGCTGCAAAACCAATGAAACAGACAATGTAGTGCGCTGCGCTTAATATATTTTTACAGTTTATTGGTTGTCGTTAAAAGATTAGATTACACTTCTGTACGTTTATATTTTTCCACAGTTTGGGTAAATTTTAATACTGAGGAGCTAAACATGGATTCCAGCGGCGCTGGTGTGTGTTTTGGTACAGTTTATTTAAATGAGTAAGCTCGGCAAGACAAAAAGCACTGTAAGAAAAAATGTTTTATGTGTGTGTGTGTTTTGTTTTCTTTTTGGTTTATTGAACAGAGTAGCATATTTCCATTTTTATGCTCCTGTTACTAAAACCGTTGTTGAAAATGTAAAGATGTGTGTTGGTTTGATTAAACGTTGGACAAACAAAGTTTTTCTTTTGAACTATAATGCATTTTTTCTAACAGCATAGTGTTCTAATTATATTAGTAGTTTGATAAGGGTTATATGTTCAGTCCCTGTGAGTTTTATGGATATAACCTTTGTATCTCCTCATCCCTCTGATCAGCAGGTGTTCTTCCAGTTTGGGAGTGTTTCCTGTTGAATTTTGGGCTTTCTTCTCAGACACACACCAAAAAGATTTTATAAATTAGGATCAGCGGTGTATTAATCCTGCCTATAATAACAGCTAATATTGCTGCTCTGAAAGACTCACACAACAGTGAGTCTTTATAGAAGTGTAAAATAAATGGTTGGAATAAACCTTTTAACAAGACTCGTCATGACACAACACCTGAATGCATAGTGAAGGAAAAATCTGATGTTATTAAGCTAAGTGTGTCCAGATTAATTACAAATTGTTACATATTTTAATATACCTTAAAATGACGACTAATGAATCATCAGATTTAACTTCTCTTGCCCAGAGGTGACAGGAAACACGATACTATTATAAAAATGTTTTATTCCACTACTTTCCTTACTTTCATTTTTTCTTAGGCAGTAAATTTCAGCTAAGACCTTGTAGATAAACGTGTCTCTTTCTCTTTTAAACTTCTAATGCTGCCATAAATTCTTTGGAGGGACCTTTAGCACATACTAATAAAAGATACTGATCAACTGACAAAACAGAAATTCATAGAAGTCTGCTTATAACAGGGGTAGGCAACCTTTCTGATGACGAGTGCCATTTAAAATTTCCACAGAAGTCAGTGTGCCATATGATTGCATTAGCAATAAATCTAATAACGCTCTATATTAGGAGTCGGCAACCCTGGGCACGCGAAGGGTTAAGTGATGGCACGACCATAGCTGGACTGGCCATCGGGCATACCTGGCATTTGGTCGGTGGCCAATGATTTTTTTTGTTTTTTGTAATGGTATATAATGAAAGTGGTGGATTGGCCAGATGCTGGTCGGTGTGTAAAAAGCTAACTCAGTTTTTTGGTGGTGGCTTTGGCGAAGCTTCCACAGATTCATTAACATTAATAAGTGGTGGATGCCAGCAGGCGGATGAGAGAAAGGGAGGCAAGAGGAGAGACCCGAGGCAGCCGCCGGTCCGAGTGTCAGGTGAACTGAACTTCAGGTAAGAAGTTATGACCTGCAGTCTACCTGGGTCAGATATAAACCAACTTTAGGTGCAGTTTATTTTCGTTGTGCTGACTTTTTACAGTCAGTTACAATAACTGTACTGTGTGCTAGCTAGCATGACAGAGAATCTATACAGCTGGGTGGGTGCTATGAAGTTACTGATAGTGAACTTTATTTTATTCATAAGGTTACTTAGTAGAGTTGCCAACCATCCGGTAAAAAGACTGAATCGTCCCGGACTTCAGCTACAATGAAAAAGACATAAAGCTGGAGCTGCACAGCTGCCTCTTCTTCTCTCATTCTCTCCCCTCTCTCTCCTGTT
>NW_005187483.1:724059-802876 GCF_000239375.1 Pundamilia nyererei | reverse complement strand
AGGAAACCGCCGGATGTCGCGCTAAACTACAGCAGCACGTTTAAGCTTGATCAGCTGTTGTTAGAGTTTATTTAATATTTCTTTCTAGTAGCTGATGTTTGCTGGAGCCACAGCTGTAAAACCTGCTGGTCATGATGTCGGTCTGGATATGTGGTGAGAGGGAAACATGCAGATGAAACCAGGAGATGTTCTTACTGAATCATCAGAGCTGAACAGGTGATGGAGAAACAGGTTTACCTTTTAGGTGACATGAATGAGTTGAAGGGTTGGGTTGAATATTAACAAACATGCCATATTAGCCCAGTTTATTTCTCTTATCAGTGGTTCTATATATTGTGTAACTGTTCATATAGAGCGTTATTAGATTTATTGCTAATGCAATCATATGGCACACTGACCTCTGAGGAAATTTTAAATGGCACTCGTCATCAGAAAGGTTGCCTACCCCTGCTCTATATGAACAGTTACACAATATATAGAACCACTTTATAGAATTATATTTGTTCGCAGATGTTGGCAGCTATCAGCGAATAGTTATCAGCTGTTTTGAAACAAAAAACAGACACTTTTTATCCATAACAAGAACTCCACAACAGCAAATGAACTGTACAACAGAAAATACAAATCCTATTTATGGTCTCCTCACAACAATGATAAGAGAAATAAACTGGGCCAATATGGCATGTTTGTTAATATTCAACCCAGCCCTTCAACTCATTCATGTCACCTAAAACCTGTTCAGCTCTGATGATTCAGTAAGAACATCTCCTGGTTTCATCTGCATGTTTCCCTCTCACCACATATCCAGACCGACATCATGACCAGCAGGTTTTACAGCTGTGGCTCCAGCAAACATCAGCTACTAGAAAGAAATATTAAATAAATTTTAACAACAGCTGATCAAGCTTAAACATGCTGCTGTTGTTTAGCATCATTTAGACATCCGACTCTCTGTCATGCTAGCTAGCACACAGTACAGTTATTGTAACTGACTGTAAAAAGTCAGCACAACGAAAATAAACTGCACCTAAAGTTGGTTTATATCTGACCCAGGTAGACTGCAGGTCATAACTTCTTACCTGAAGTTCAGTTCACCTGACACTCGGACCGGCGGCTGCCTCGGGTCTCTCCTCTTGCCTCCCCTTTCTCTCATCCGCCTGCTGGCATCCACCACTTATTAATGTTAACGAATCTGTGGAAGCTTCGCCAAAGCCACCACCAAACAACTGACCAGCATCTGGCCAATCCACCACTTTCATTATATACCATTACAAAAAGAAAAAAAAATAAAAAAATCATCGGCCACCGACCAAATGCCAGGTATGCCCGATGGCCAGTCCAGCTATGGTCGTGCCATCACTTAACCCTTCGCGTGACGACTGTGGCACGCGTGCCCAGGGTTGCCGACCCCTGGCTTTTATTAACAGATATAAGTTTTTGTTGTGTGTGTGTGTGTGTAAGATGTGCAGAGGTGAAAAACCCTGGTAACAATTAAGAATACTACAATTCTCAGTGTATTTCAGGTGCTATTAAACGTGCCTTCTTTGCACTCGCCCCCATGCTTGAACACACTGTACACACCGCCTCTTATCAGGACACTCATAATAAAACTGCACTCTGCTCCAGTGAGTTTTCCCTCCCAGTCTCATACGTGAGAGAACTTGTGGCTGGATCGAAGGTAAGAGCACAGAGCTGGATTTTTTTTCTTCTGATTCCTTGTTTTGACTATTCTGCTCAGTTACAAGAAGCTGATAAAACTGAATCTAATAACAAAAATCTGAAAATACTAGAAGCTGTTTGTTTTAGAAGCGCAGACTAGGCCGCTTTCCCGCTGTGCTTACCGATCATGTGCTCACCTCGCCTACTTCTCATGTGATTGTTTTAGGTTCTCTTGTTCGCTTTTGTTTAATAATTTATTTAAAAAAAAAAACTTTTAATGCTAAATCACCTTAGTACGGGCAGAGTTTTTGTGGCTTTACTATCACAGTTTCATTATGTTGAAAATCTTGTAATCTGTTGCCCTCCCAGCATTTTACATTTAAGAAAATAAAAATATAATTTTGGGAAAACCCTAACTTTGGCAACTGAGCCAGCCTTAAAAGGCATGTTTAACACAGTGACCTACTTTTCTCAATTCAAGGCTGCGAATCAGTTAAACAGACCTTTCTTATTGTGGACACCTTGATTTGATTTGTGGCTTGGTGCAGCAGCTGTATTAGTATCTTGTGTTTTTAAGCCTTTGATAATATATTTGTCTTTCCATTCCATCTGATAGTGAATGCTTAATTATTTGATAAACAGGTCTAATATTATGATTTACTCACGAAAAAGGAACTGTCACAAATTGAATTCAAGGTTTATTTGTCAGACACTTCATTCTTATAATCGTGTTGTATAAAAACCATGTTTTCTGAGTAAGTCATGGTTTATTTACTTCATTTAACATGACTCCACAAGTCAGAATTTGGTAACTTGTGGAATCACTCATCCATCTCACCTCTCTGATTCACAGTTTTGAAATCCACGCTCACTAATATGTCAACAGCCTAAAATAAGCTAAGATTTGATTTTCTATCAGGCTATGAAATTGATACCTATTTGTAATCAATTTAATATTTCAAGTCGTCACCTGATTGCTTTCTGGGTATCATGGAACAAGTGCAGTCATCCCGTCTTTGCGAAATATCACTGACAGCAATAGTTAAACTAAATGACTGCAAATTATATGAGGCTACTGTAGTACAAAGTGCTGCTTTGTAAGAAATCTTCTTCCAGAACCTACCTATCCTATCTTATCTATCCTAGTACAATCAAGACAGGCAATAAAAGCTCCTTGGAGATTTCATTTTTTCTATGACAAAACATTGGGTTTAAAGTTCAAAGTGTACACATTTTCCAACTGATACGAAAAGATCTAAAAATGGAACATTTTCATTGAAAGGGTGACCACATAAGCTCGTGAAAGCAAGATCTTTACATTTTAACTGCACTGTTTTTAGATCACTGATGACAAAAAAAATAAAAAATCTATTCTTTTTTTTTTGTTTTACATGTTTGCCTTTCAGGTTCATTCAGTGGTTTGTTACTCCACTGTCATTTTGGCCCATTAAGAATTCATCCACCAGATTTAAGGATGTTTTCGGACTACAGTGTCTTTCTACAGTAAGACCCATTTCTTTTCATTGATACTTTTCTATGATAATTACTTTCCTGTGCTGTGTGTACTATGTATTATTGGCTGGAAAAAAAATCTTTTTTTTCAGTTTCTTTTATTCTATTAAAACAGCAAACTAATAAACTGGTAACATCTTCCACCACCAGGGAAGGCTGAGAGTTTTCAAACTGTGCCAGAGTTGTTAGATAACCTGTTCTCTGCTTTCTCCACATCTTCGTCTTTCTCCAAGGATCTTCCTGGGCATCCTGGGTTTTGGTCTCGCCATGATGTTCTGCACCACTATATGCAGACTATGCCATCGCCAAAGGGATGACCCTATATCACGGAGGTCTATAAGACATAGTGACCAGGGCAGGCTCCCGCAGTCCATATATTTCATTCCCTTCCCCAGGAGCATACCACAGCAGGACAGCGAAGATCAAGGTGGTGATGCCATGAGACCACCACGATACAGCACAACAGTCTACTCAGGACCCCCACCTGCCTATAATGAGGTGATTATGATTTTCTCTGCATCTCTTTCTCTTGCGCTAACAAAATAGTGCACCCATATATCAGTACATTTAGGCTATTGCTAAATTATAGCTCTTTTTTTCTCTATCTTCAGCTGGAATTTAAGCCTGATGAGCTCCCACCTGCTTACAATGAACAAAGCATTTCTATGTATCCCATAACACCCCCACCGCCTCGCCCAGACATGGTTCAACCACAGGCACAGTAACAACCATAAGGAAAAATCATTATTGTGTCGAGGTTACGGACACTCACGATATTGCACTGCCTCGTGGACATAAGTAACGAGAAGTTCTAATCTTTTAAGGGTTGGTTTTATTGTTAGACTTGTTTTCTTTATTGTTTTAAGGGAGTTGATGCTGGCACGAAGAGAATCAAAGTTGCGGAAATGGAAAAGGTTTAAAGTTACAACACTGTAAACGTGTTTCTGTTTCAGCTTGTTCTCTCTGTGTTTATTAGCAGGATATCAAAGAAGTGTATCAGGTATCAGGTATTTATTACATTTAGCGCAGAGCTAAACTGAAATACACGTTGTTTTGGTTTGCGCTCAACATCTTGAGGACGAGATGCATTTTTTTCACCACTTTTACAGACTTCATTTCAACAGACAGTAAAGGGATGGTACTCATGGCATTTACAATGACACTGTGAGAAACTGAAATGGTTGCATTTTGCTTGTTCACACTCTGTATATTTACTAAAAGGGTTTAGATATTCGCTATTCATTCTTTCATCAAAATATTAGCTTTGGGTGACTATTTTGGAAAGCATGTATTCTCTGGTTGCTTTTTAAGTGATGTTCTAAACAAGCACGTACAGTGAAGTACATGATATTGAAGTGTGCCTGACAAGCATGTATTTTCATATATGTATGCTGATTAACTTATGCGACTGTAATAGCACGGTTGCAGTGATGTTGTATTCATATTGTGCTAGAAGAGGCCTTTTTCACTCATGACAGGGACTGCATAGGTGTAACTCATTGTTCAGCCGTTGGTTATGGCCGAACAATCAGTTAGTGCTATTTATTACAGCTGTTCACGTACCATTCAATTACTGTTGTGATTTCTGAGAACTTGCTTTAAGACTTTAATGAAACAGTCACTTTACTTGAAATGAAATGTGTAAATAGACAAAATTCGCAAATTAATTGTTCAAATTGTTCTCAGGGAAAAAAAAGTGAATGATATTTATAGTAGCTGGTCTACTTAAATTTCTCTGTACAGACTGAACGCTCCAACAAAGTCTGTAATATGAACCTGGAAACAGAGGTTAGAAAAAGATTTCAATGTTTAGGAAATTTTTCATGTAAATGTATGTTCATAATAATGATTGTATCACATGTACATATTGTGGATACGTTTAAATAAAGAAAAACACTAAATCAAGCTTGTCATAAATTTTAACAAAGTTGGAATAAAAGTTGAAATGTTTTACAAAGATTCACTTCGGTGCAACTTAAAACATTGAAGAATTTCCAGTTTCTTTGGCTTAAGAAACTCTTGAGGTGCTTTTGCAGCAGGTTTTTAGTCATTATCCTCTGAAGTGCCATTAAGGGTTATCCAATTAGTTTGGCAACATTTGGCTGAATCTGAGCAGTCATACAAGCCCACACCATAACATTGCCTCCATCATGTTTGACAGATGATCAGGCTCTAGACATCCAGATGGGGTCTCTGGATGTCTAGAGCCTGGATCTCCTCCATACCTGCTTCATGCCCTGGGGGGCGGGGCTATGGCTCCCCACACCCTCTAGCAGATCGTTACATGAAGGAACCTTTTGGATTCTCATGCTCACAGGTGTACACACGGGTGCTCACAGACACAAACTACACCTCTTTTGGCTGCTACCTCAAAGCACACTGTGCGCTGTCGATCTTACGTGCTGCACAATAATATTCAGTATTTAGTATTTACTGTTATATACACATAGATTCTCGCGATGATGTTATTTATTATATTGCGCTCTTTTTTTTTGTTTGTTTTCTCTTTTCTTTCTTCTCAACAGGTGATCCAGGTGATTGATGTATATGTATTTTTGTCCCCCCTTTTGATGTGCCCTTTATCACTGTTCCTCTTCCCCTCTGTTTTTCTTTCCCTCCCTCTCTTTCTTTCTCCCTTTCCTTTCCCCCATTCATGTCTGTCCCGTATGTAACAACTGAAAATAAAAAAAATATAAACAATAAAAACAAAGGTCAATCAAATGGACCAATACGGCAAGGCTGGGATGGTCCACTTGGTATAGTAAATCCGTTGGACGTCTTTCTTGGCCTTCAGACAATAATTCTGATGGCAAAAGAACCAAACGGGACAGGCGGGAAAATAAATAAATAAATAAACTGAATCTGAGCAGTCACACAAGCCCAGACCATAACATTGCCTCCATCGTGTTTGACAGATGATATGGTATGCTTTGAACAAAGAGCTGGTCCTTTACAACTTTTCTTGAGTGTAGCCATTAGTTTTTTGTTTTTTTGTCGTTGTAAACTTTTCAATTCAATCTTTTCATTTTCCCAACAACAACCGCCTCAAGTCACTTTATATAATAAGATAAAGATGCTACAATAACAAAGAGAAATCCCAACAATCAGATGACCTCCTATGAGCAAGCACTTGGCACAGTGGGAAGGAAAACCTTTTAACAGGAGAAAACCGACAAGCTCAGGGAGCGGCTGTCAGGGGTCACGTGTGGACGCGAGGAAGAGATGACCCAAACGCAGGACTCACGGTGCAGGATCAAGGGTGTTTAGTGTAGTGAGTGGATGAACAGAACAGTAACGAACGCTGATTGGCTGGATGACTGAATGGCTGGCTGAACTGAAGACACACATGGGAACGACGGCAGTGACGACATCAATGACAAGACAATGAGCGAGTGGAAACTGAGGACTTAGATACACAGACTGATGAGAGACCGGTGAGTACACAGCTGAACTTAATCAAATTAACGACACACAGGAAAGGAACTGGCACAGCAAGACAGGAATTGTGAACGAGGGAGAAATAAACTGAACATGAACGAACTGAAAACACTGGGTCAACGACCCAAGAACCCTGACAGCGGCAGCCGTCTGCATGACCAGATGGGGGTAAGAGGAAGAAGACGGGGCAAAAGGCACACCTTGTAAACCCACTGCATTTCTATTCATGAAGTCATCTCTTGAGAGTCTCACTCACCTCCTTGAGAACGTTTCTTGATTTTGCTAGATGTTGTGAATGTTTTTTTTTTCTAACCAAAGAAAGAATTATTCTTTATCCCACTCCTACAGTTTTTGTTAGCTCTCTGACAGGTTTATTTATTTTCAGCCTAATGATGGCTTCCTGTCACTTGCACTGACATGTCTTTGGATCTCATTTGCAGTCAAAAACTACCACATGCACATTTAACACATTTCCAGGTTCTTTCATTTGCCTCATTTTTCACAGAATAACAGGAATGCCTCTGAAAATGGGGTCCTATGTGTAAAAATGGTTGCAATTCCTAAACAGTTATTTTTGATGAGCCCCCTTGAATTATAGTTGAAAGTCTTCACATCTTGATTGTTTGATCTAAAATCCATTTGTGTGGTGTACAGAGACAATGTACCATTGTCCATATACTTATGTATCTAACTTTGCCTGACAATTGTAGTTTTGTTCACTTTTGTCAATGAATCCTTTAATACGTTACACTTATGCTTATTTTATATATAAAACTACATATCAACCACAGTCATGGTGTCTTTATGTCAGCTTTTAAAACTTCACAGCAACAACCCACTAACCTGCTGCACGAACTATTCTCTGTCAGCTTCCTGATAGCAAAATGACTAATCACAGGTGAAGCCAAAGTCCTTCTTTTATGACAGTATAATATCACATAGGGAGTGTCTCGTCAAACGATCCAATCTAACAGTGACCAAACTTAACACCAGGGGGCACTCCAAGCGTGTAGGCACTCATGCTTTTTTGTTGTTGTCATCTTGTAGTTTCCAGGTCTTTCTTTACTTTGCTAAACGTGCATTTATCTGTTTTGTTATAATTATATAATTTTGTTAAAAACATGGTCACAGATCTGTTAAAGGTTTATATTACTCTAATCTGGTTATTTTTACTTCCTGCACAACCACATTACATTTTGTGAATAAGTATCATACTAGAAGTATTAAATAAGCCTCTTACTATTAAAGACTTTGAAGGAAGCAGTCTCGGATTAACACCTGGAATGTGTATTGTCAAGCTCTTACAAGGTCCCCAAAAGGCAAAACTGCTGTTGACCCTTGTGTGGACACATCTACTTGAGTCCTGCATGGGTGAGAGTGGATTTGCCCTGCTCACACAGCCCCACAGTTCATCCATGGTTAGGTCTGCTAAGGCGTGTTTGCTGGGATAATGCTAGACTATATGGACTGTTAAAATAAAACCCTGTACGTTCACTTACTGACACATCTCTTTAAAGGAGTGATAAACATGATTGCACAAGGAGAAATAAACTAAAGGAGGAGATTTTGACATTTCTTTTGACAGCCTTGATAGGAGTCAGAACAATAACCTCCACAAATGGAAAAAGTTCTGCTTCTCTTCCTGCTGTTACACCGTGTATGTAATCCCACCTTTTCTCTTTTTCTCTGTCTCTGTTATTGCCTTTATTACTTTATACTTACAATACCATGTTTTACTATTTTCTTTTTTCAAAAAGCAATAATGTGCAGATCCAATCATTGTTTAAATACATAAGAGCAAAGTTGTTTGGGATTTTTTTCCGTGTTGCAATATATTTACACGATTATCTGTCTGTCTTATTTGTGAAATATATATTAAAAGGATAAATGACTTGTCTGCTGAATACTAACTCTGCCTAAGGGGGTAAACAAAACAAAGAAACTTGAATCCAAGCACTCTCTGTGCTCCTCTGATAGAAAAATTATTAAAGTTATGCAACACTGTCTGAAATTAAAGTTACAACACTCTTTTCAGTAAGCTGAAGTAAGCTCTAATCTGTCCTTTTCTCAGGCCTTGCTGTGGCTCTTCTGCTAACTGTTCTCCAAAGCACACCTAGAATCATGGGCGGATCTACCGCAGTGGCAAAGGGTGGCATTTGCCACCTTAAAATATTCTCTTGCCACCCCTAGTGCCACCCTAGTTTTATATCTTGTACCACCTTCTACCTGCTGAATTTGACATATTTTTAGCCATATATAGTGCATATTACAGAACGTAACACCTGTATGTGTGTAAAGAAATGGCTTTGATTATGCCACCCCTGGTTAGAATCAGGTACTAGTACATCATGTAGCTAACTGTTTCTCTGTAAGAGTGTCACACACTTATCTGTTCCCAGTATAACACTGGAAGAAGTGTATAAATGAAACTTGCAGGAATCCACCCCTGCGGTAGACTGAAGCTTCACAAGGCTGACTTCCTATGGGGTTTGATAATATAATGTGCCCTTCAGCTTTCATTTAATTTATTTGAAAGACAATGAGAAATGCAGTATTTTTTCTTCCCTTGTTTAGTAAACAATTTTGAAATACAATTTAAGGAACTCAGCTGCTGGTTTAAGTAATTCTTAGCCTCCCTACATGCTACATGCCTACCTTGAGGTGACTTCTACTGTGATTTGGTGCTATATAAATAAAACTGAACTGACAGAATTTGATTAAATTGACATGTGGGCAGTTCTGGAGGTTGGTCCTTCAGCCAAACTGCAAAGAAATCCGCTAAAACTGTTTCAGTCCACTTGTGTTACGTCTTCACCCTGTTTGTTCTGAAAGAGAAATGTGGGATTGATTTCGAGAAAGAAACTCCCTTTAGGCTGCACAGACAGAGAGGAGCATGCAGATAATATAAAAAGGAATGCATGGGGATAGATATGTGAATGTGACAGTGACGGAACAGAAGTTTAGAGCAAGAGAACTGCTAAGAAATGAAAGAAAATATTCTGTGATGACTGACAGTCGTGTACAGTATCCCTCTCCCCCTGCTTCATTCTCTTTGTCTGCTGCTTCTCAAACATGCACTGGAGAGTCCCTGGCATTGCTCTGTCAGGTCTTTCCTTGTGCTGCTATCTTTGTCTGGCCTCTGTCATCAGGGGACTGTAACTCTTAATGAACACTCCCTGCACTATCTGTGAACTCGTTTGCTAATCACAGTAACTGACATTCGCACTGACACATGCCACCTGCGATCCAGGATACTGAGTTGCAGGAGATCATTGTCCTTTTCAAGCTTCTTTCTTTTTTCTTCTTTTTAAATTCAGCTGCCAAACTTCTGGTTGTGTTTGTATTCTTCTTCATGTGAGATTAACCCGTGTTTGTAAGGTGGACTTAGCAAATTTACCAACAAACTCTGAGTTTGTATTGCTATGCTACATCACTGAACAAATAGATGACAAAAATGACTTCACTGTCCAACTAAGTTAGAAAAAAAAATCCAAAAGAATAAAACAAGCTTCACAAAGGGAAAACCAGCTGATATGGAATTCCTCCAGTAGTCTTGTGAATGTATGATTAATTCATGATTAACAAGATGATAAAACTGCCCTTGTTCACAGCAACAATACTAAAATACCAGATTCAGGCAAACACTCATTACTGGATCTGCTTCAGAACTCCAGAGTGCTACTTGTTGTACCAATCGCTGATATGTAACCAAACCTAACCTGCATTTGAAGTCACACCTTAAACAAAATTAACAATCAGTTCAGTTCAGTTTAGTTCAATTTTATTTATATAGCAACAAATTACAACAACAGTTGTCTCAAGGCGCTTTATACTGTAAGGTAAAGACCCTAAAATAATAGACGTGAAATCCATGCCAGTTACAAAAATAATATTTATACGTATAACAACCCAACACAGAATTTCTTATATACAACATGTCTGTCATGAACTTTCAGTTTTCAGTTTTACTTCTATAAAACTCTGAAATTCCCTTGCAGTTGCTGACAATTGAAAGGGAAACGTTATGAGTTATGTTATTGACGTGCTACTTATTTACTATCTTCATTGTTAAAATGAATCTTCTCTGTTCTACATCAAATACAACATTAAAGAATCATAATTACGAACAAATTATGGCAATCCTTGTTGGATCCCATTTAAATTGAAATGAATTTGTGTGTTATATGAATGCTTCAATTAAGTATCTGTACATAACTCTGCATTATTGTATCTAACTGGTAACCAAAAATATCTCTTGGGGCGTGGGTGAAACTCCCAAACCTAAAAATAGCATTGGGCTGTCTTTCTCTGATGTGTCTGCATGTGAGTATGCGTTAGTTTCATTAATAGTACAGGACTGGTAACCATGGAGCCAAGCTTCGGAGGGGTGTTGTTGATGCACAACATTCAAGCATGTGCTGACATGATAACCCAGTTTATCCCAGGTAAACACTGTGAATCTATTTAAAGATGGTGATTCACTTCTGACCAGCTGATAGCTAAAGTGTGTCAGCCCTTGTTGTGGGGCTCCATCTGCCTTAACGGAGAGTTACCATCCCATTTTCCTGCAGTCATAGTATGCCTATGGATGACACTGCAAGGTTTTGGAACTCCAATCAGCTCATTTAAATTAAGGGCATCTTCTAAGGCTGAAGACTTCAGCCATTGGAGAAGTACCGAAAAACTGCAGACCACTTTAATAAAACTATAGACAAAGAACAGCCTGTCCAAAAAGTCTGTCCTATGGCTTTAATGAGTATTTTATGTGTATGTTACTTTATAACATACACAGTTAATTTAAATAATAATTTAAATAAATTAAATAAAGGTTAAATAATAAAATTTAAATTGTATTACATAGTGGATTAAAGTCGGTGGCAAGGAGGGAGTTCACACAAGAAATTCACTTAAATATAAAATAACTTGTTAAAGAAAACCTAACCAAGACACAAAGCTGATGTAAGGTGGAGTGAAAGAGAGAGACTAAGCAGGTTATCTGGGCCAGCTTGTATAGTCTGTAAGACACAGGCGACACAAATTAGCTGATCCTCTCATGCCAGCCAATCAACAGCAGACCATGGCTTTAATGAGTGTGGGAGGGTCGTAACAGTAAGCCTGTCATCCAAATATGGTCATGAAATGCAGAGTCTTCAAAATGTCACCATGTCTTTGTTAATCTGTTAGAGCCTGGAAAGGTGGAGGTGTGCTAAATAGAAAAAAGGAATGAAGCAAGACAGAATGCATGCGTGCAAATGAGATGAAGGCAGGAGGAAAGGTGATGATGCAAGTATTAGAGAAAGTGAAGCTGGACGTTCAAATACCTGTGATCAACCATGCAAATACCATGCAGGTAGATCAGAACAATAGCTCAGGTCGAGAGGTTTGGAAACAAAGTTATAAAGACAAAGCTGAAGTTATTTGGACATGAGAGAGGATATATTGGACAAGGGATGCTGAATTTGGAGCAGGTGGAAGAGACCACAGAGGAGGTTCATGGATGCAGTGATGGAGGAGATGTAGAAGACTGGTGTGACAGAAGTGGTTGCCAGGGATAGGGTGAGCTGGAGGCAGCTGATCCACAATATCTTCATGACCTCTCTCCCTTGAGAAACATTTGGTTGTCTAAGGGGTGAGAGAGGAAATGTCTGTATGCTGTCTGGAAATACTCGGCCTACTTCATCACTTTCTTGTTGAGACTGAACAACAATTGACCAGTGATAATGGGACCGTAACCTAAAATCTACTGATATTTGACTGCATGTCTGCCTTACAAATTAGCTAATAAAACATACAAGAAAAGCACAGTATATTTATTATTCCCTTGGGCTTTTTAAAAATATATATATATAATTTAGTCAATGTAATAAACTTTCACCTACACTTAATAATCTCAGATTATTGTAAGATTTGCTGTTTGGTTGGTGGTTCCTGTTCAAAGGTCGAGAAAATCCACCTTACTGACTGAGGTTTTCCAGAGCTACAGCAACTTAAATGGAAATATTAGCATAGGCATGCTTCTGGTAATAAAATAATGTTTTGCCTGTTGCACTCTTCTGCACACTCTTGAGGAGTAACTCAAGCAGCAAGGCTTCAGCAAAAACTGCCACAGTGTATGCTGTCAAATTGCTTTATCAGTTTATTAGCATCGGCCAAACACTAAAATCGTTCTCAGATAAGAAAACTGAACGCAAACATCCATATCAGTGTAAAACATACGGGAAGTATAAAATATGTTTATGGAACTTATGCATTTAATTAAATTGGACAATAACTGGCACAACGCTGCACAAGGAACTGGAAACAATGGGTTCTCACAACTGATGTAGGGACCAGGGGGGTGGTGGGCATAGACACATGTACAAGCTTTGTTTCTCTTTATTCTCTGCATGAAAAACGAGCACAATGAACACTATTATTTGGCTTCATGATTTTAATGTATTCAAAAAAGATTGACAAAGGCTGTTTTCACTGTTTTCTGCACAAGCCTGACTGTATTTTCCTCTTGTGGTTGTTCTGTCAACAAATATGGCTTTTAGGTTATAATGATTGTTGATGTTTTTTGTTCTTTTTATGTTTATGTTCTGTTCCAGAAGCGACACATTAAAAGTCTCACAGGACAGAAAACTATAGATCAAGTGCGTCGGTGTTCCCATTTGCGTCAAAGTATTTCTAACAAATCGAGAGGAGGGGCTGTGGCACCGCACAACCTCGCACCTCTCTCTCTCTCTGCTTTGATGGAGTGGTTACATAATAGAACTCGACATCCAGCTAGGCAGACCAACTCCAATACAAACAACTGACTGAGCTCTCGTGCGCGCGCGCTCTCTCTTTCCTCTCTCTTTCTTTCTCCACGCCCCTATCTTTCATCCAAGTCCTCCTATAGGTTCGGTACAGAGGTAACAGAAAGACAGTCGGCTTTATAAACATCCACTTTGTTCACTCTGCCTCTCTACTTGTTCCATTTCTTTGGTTTATCCTCGTTCTCCTCAGCACGCACCAAGATGCCCAGCAAGAGAAAGAAGAACAAGCGTCGTATGAGAAGGGTGGTAAGTGGTGGCATGCGCACGTCAGGCGTTTATTCTTAAATTAAGTATAGAGTATTATGGGATTTCTTTGTTCAATTCACTGTAAAATAATGGTCTGCAAAAACATGGATTTAAATGTAAAATACGCCTTTTTGCCTCTGTGAAAAAATGAATGAAGCGAGTGCTTAAATTGTAAAACAAATTTCGTTTACATTTTCTTTCCTTTTTTGCACATTATTTTATTTTTGTTATACTTAAGTCAGTTTGGTGATTGTTTGGCAGATTTCCACTTTGTCGTTGCTTCTCTCAGACGCTCCGTAACCCGTGCGTAAAATCTGGCAACGACAAAAGACCGTACCAAAAAGGTACCAAAACTGGACCTAAATAAATAACATATACATTTCACACATATTTTTAATTTTGACGAGCATGCTTCTGGTTTCTATATTAGAAGAAAGAGACAGAGAAATTGTTGATTTTGTGCTCAGCTCCTGTGCGCAATGGATGTTCTCGGTGCGCCCTGTTAAGGTTACGGATAGAGATGAAACGTTTATGCGCATCTTGAATTTCTTATCATAAAATGCGATAAGTTCCATTTTCTAGTATTTTTTAAATATACTACGAAATGACCACTTGCCTGTTTTTCATGTTCTGGACCAAAAATACAGTAAGCCACACAATGCAGTGCAGTACACAGTACTTCAATACAGTGCTGCTCTTTGCAATTCAGTATGATGAATTCGCTTTGCCAGTTGTACGCTAATTCAGCCGAATGACTGGAGACATGTAACTTTTCAACATTCAGTGCCCAGAGGAAAAGGGGTGTGACAGAAAAGGTGTGTGTGTGTGTTGGAGGGGTGGGTGTGGAGGGAGATCAATGACGCCATACTCCATAACCCAATACTGTTCTTTAGCATATGTTTAATCATTAACAATGTATATTAATAAAAAAACAACAACAACTAAAAAATAAAAGCATGCACTGATACACCGTTGAAGCCCAGTCATCCAGCTCTGGTAAGCCTTTTCAGTGCAGACTTCTTCTGGCATCCTTCCTCATTGCCTGTGCCCCTAACCCCCACCAAACTTAAGCTTCTGGCTGGCTGACCAGTGCATGACTCTGAACACCACACATCTGTATTTGGTAATGTGTTGACTGAAGGAATGTCTTGCCCCACTTTAGCCAGAGTGGACTCTGTCTCTCTCATTCTTCCACAGTCTGGCAGTGACAGATGAAAATGACCCTTAAAGTCATTCACAATTAAATTTTTATCATTGCTTTACCTCAGAGGTATCAGAGCACAGGAAGCGAATGTGTTTTTGGAACTTTCAGACATATAGCTGAATGATACTCAGGTCACATATGCCTTTGTATGTGTGCATATGTGTGTCAGTTTCACAAAGACTGAGAAATATGGTTAAAACTTTTTATCATTGGAAACAATGTATTACTTTGTCATAGGGATGTTTACAGGTGATTTATGGGCAAAAATCAGAAGTTGTTTTGATTGTGTCTAGCTAGATACTCAGAGATATATGCGCTTTCATACACATGAGCTTTTGGCTTACAGCATGGGTGCAGCACTGCGAATACCTTACTGGCCTTCAGCCTAACAAAAGCATTTTCAGGGAGTGATTGTAACCTGATTATAACCTGATTATGATGTGATTAGCCCCACTGTCTGGCCCGCGGGGCACCCATCAGTGCTGCTGACTCGCACGGTTTCCGTTCCCGCTTCACCAAACCTGTCAGGACCGGTCTGATTCAACTAATTAGCTCCCATTATCTAACTAGCTTTGCTGTGTCTACTCCCAGTTTCCCCCTCCCTCTAGTGGTCTGTACTACTAAAACCTCCATCAAAGCCTGAGGGGGTTTTGTCCAAAGCTAAAAAATATGTTGGACATGGCTGGTATGGCATGCCTGGTATTCCTGGGTGCTAAAGTGACAATAGCATCAGTATCTGAACACGATAAAGCCTCAAGAACATCTATACCTCATACACTGTCATTTGCCTTTCTTTGTATTTCACTTTTATCTTTTATTATCTTGTTTTACATACTGAACATGTCTTTGAAGCCATTATAAATGAAGTGTCACTTTTGTTTTGCTTGGAAAGGCAAATGTTCGCAAACTTTGTATTTTCCAAATATCACTTTTTTGAGAGAAAATATCAGTTCATGTTATCATGAGCCAACTACATGTCAGGGTTAAGATAACTGTATGCCCAAAAACTTAAATAATGCCTCTCATACTACTATCAGAACGGTAATCAGATGTTATTGTGTCTTTCCTGCCCTGCAGCAAGCCCAGAGAAGAGCACTTGAAGAACAACATGCTGCCAATCCGCCGGTGAAAGCCAGCCGGGGGATTGCAGTGAGTGCACCCCCTGCAGGAACCACAAAAAAAGCGGCTAAAGCTCCACCTCCAGCTCCTGCTCCTGCTCCAGAAAAGATCTCACGGTCCATTCCTGCTGCTGTTCCTACTGTAGAAACTCCCAAACTAGAACCAAAAGCAGAACCTGTTGCAAAGCCCATTCCAGATGAAGTACAGGCACCAGAGTCTGAGGTTGTGTTGTTGGAGCAGACTCCAGTGACAGCTGAGATTGAAATCCCAACACCTGTCACTGTAGAAGCACGAGCTGTTGAGACTCCATCAGTGAAGCCCTCTACAGTTGAAGCTAATGTAGTGCAAGAGCCTGAACCCAAGATTCCTGAAACAGAACCAATAACTGAGGTAAGAAACAGATATCGCAGCCATAAGTCTCCCATGTGCCTCTGTATGCAGAAATCTAAACTTAAATCATGTCTACAAATATTTCCAACATTTCGCATGCCAGAGTCAACAGTTCTAATGTTTCACCCGGCATGGGGCTCACTGCCTCTGCTACTGCAGCTATCCCACCTTAGGGAAAGATTGATCGTTTGTCTTTTCTGGTTTTAACGTCAGACATTATACATTAAGCTTCAGTCACAAAGCCCTCGAGACCCTCTGGCAACTTTGGGTGAAATTTGTGTTTAACGACCTGGAAAGTGATTTCTGGAGGTTGCTAATTCTAAAACTTTTACTATAAAGGTGAATGGGTTGTGTTGTACTTTTTAGTTTCACTACTGCTTGGTGAGTAGTTTACAAACAAGTGATCGTTTTCCATGCACACTGCTAGTAGCTTTGACAATCTGCTAGGGACTAAAACAATCTTGGTCGAGCACCATATACCTCTTTGCCATTGCCAGCAACCATTTGCCAACTGGTTGCAGAACACACAGATTTCCCTACAGGCCAGCAGTTGTCTGGGAGCTGCTGACCAATCTCTAGGCCTGAGTGAATGGGGCTTTAGCAATCAGCAACTGTCAACATCTTCTACAAGCCTGGTAAGTTGCAGTAAGAATCAAATTTACCAGTGTGCACGTTTCATCAGAAATATAGTTCTATGGACATATGAGTGAATGAGGTCCACTCATAGGTGAATGAATGCTTCCTTTAAATGAATGTCACTGGGATCAAAATTACATATTGTTTGTATGAGATTATATGGAAACAGGCTGTTTTTGTAGATGGTTTCTCTCTATTTCTCTGATGTTGCCAGGTCAAATAGTATTTGCTGTGTTTGGGGCCTTATGGGAAAAGGGAGCTGGAATTGTTGGAGGTAGTGAAGCGAAGGGAACAACATGTTCTATTTAGCAAAAAGGTGGAAAGTAGGAGAGAGACTGAAACACTGGGAACAACTTTTTAAATGGCCATTATCACCTACACTAAAACAAAATAGTGACTCTGAGCATGCATGTTTTTTGTTGTTGTTGTTTTTTGAACAGGCTTATTTGTTATCACAGATATTGAGTTTGTTATCAGTTACTTGTTTTTGGTTACTATCGTGTTGTGAGAAAATCTTTAAAACGTTACATCGTGTGCATTCGTTTTATCTTTGCCATCACATAATGTGGTTTTGAGTCAGAGAAGATTGTGGATACAATTAAAAAGCTTACAGTATATGGATGACTGTTGTCAGTTAATTTTAAGTAGTTGCAATTTTTTCTGCAGTTTTCCTCTATGCAGTAATGTTTTCTCAACATTGTTTCTAGCTCATCTATAATTGACTATTTGCAGTTTTAAATTGTAAGTTGAGCTTTGTGCCTTGTAGCCATCTTGCACATATTTTGTGAACAGGATGTTCTGTTTTAGTCAGTAAATTGCACATGCATGCAAATCTGTGCGGCTTCTCTTCCAGCAACTGAGCAAAACCTTTTCCCCAGTATTAACTGGGCTAGATTTCAGCCCTACTCTACCCTAGTTAGATAAGCAGTTTAAAAAAATGTCTGGATAGACAACAACCAATGGTGTATATGTATATGCTCACATGTGTGCCTAGCCTAAAATAAGAGGAGAGAGGCAGTGCTACAGTATTTATAGCATGGCCTTTTGTTAAGACTTCACTCAGTGTTACACTGTTTCCCAGTTTTCCAGTGGGTCCATCTTATTCACTTCACTTGTGCCATTCAGTTAGGAGTTCTATTTGTAAACCCTCTATGGGTTATGCCCACTGAACCTTACAGGCAGCATACAGACATCTCTATAGAATGACTGCCTGCCATTATGTAGTTATACTGTAGTGCTGTGGTCATTTCCACTGTCTCAGGACTTTGCTTTCATTCACCATGCCACTCACTTCTAGTTGATCTGTGTGCAGGTCCAAATAATCCCACTTTCTAACCCTTATTGCTTCACTGTCAGATTCAGGTCAGATAACAAAAACTGGACATTTATGCACAATTTTAAATGTATCATCATTGACTGTCTTCATTTTGAGACAATTTGCAAGTTATTCTGTTGAGATTTATCAACATTTGTTCGCAGACAACTTTTTCACTTGCACTGTTAAAACTATGACTTTTATCTGTAACATCACAAGTCCACAGATGGTGACAGTTGGTCAGCTGACTGACCAAGAGGTTTAATGGGGCTTTAACTCAGGTGCCCCTTGGGCCCAAGAGGCGCCCCACCACCTCTGGATGTGGCTGCAGAAAGTATAAACTCACAGCAGATTCTACAGACTGACTGAGTGCATTTACATTTTTGTGGCCTGAAGCAACAGTCAGTGCAACTCACCCTCTGTGTAGGCTGAACATTTTGTACCTGCTTCCTCTCCTATGTTCTTCCACTCCTCTCCTGTCCAATCTGCTACCCCTCTTTTCCTCATAAATCTGCTCTGCCTCTACACTTTCTAGCCTCTCACCACTTTCTTTATGACTATTTCTCATCCTCTTCTGCCTTTTCTATTCTCCTTCTCATTTTCTTTCCTTTCCTTTCTGCATGCTGCTTCTCCTCACTTCTGTTAGTATTCTGTGTCAGCTTGATCCCTTATGAACTCGTGTGATTTGAACCTTTACATGTTCCATGTCTAATTGATTCTTTGCTGGGTGGGCTGAGAGCTGGAGAATACTGAATATTTAATTCAATGCTGGGAGGAAATTTGTCTGTTTGAAGTGTGTCTGAATATGTGTGTAGTTTGACCTTTAAAATGAAGAAAATATTGTACATACAAATATCCCATCCCCTGTAAATGGACCTATTATGCTCAATTCTAACTTCATGTTTTCGTTCCATCACTAGTGATGTTTTGCATAGTTCACAGTTCCAAAAAATAAAAATTATCTGTTATGAATCATTTCTAATTGATTTAGAAAGACTGTTGAATTTGATCTTTGTGCAAATCCATTTAGTACTTCCTGTTTTGGTGCTGGAAGAAATTGTTCGGCGTGTATAGACACTGTGCAACCACTGCTTTCTTTCCTCAGAGGCTAGGTTGATAATCTATCAGAGTCAAATAAAAAATTGTTAAAGTTACTGTGTTCAAAATCTCCCAAGATGTCAGTAAAATGGAGACTGAAGTCATCTGAATTCTGTTTTCTTACCTCTCCCAGTTCAAATGCATAATCCTAGCTATGGTAGCCACTGTAGGACAAACAACTCTGGCAGTAGATCATCTGTAGTGAGCATAGGCTGTCAGTTCCCTGTTTACCTCTGCTGGTGCCTATGTCTGTTTACTGTGGAGGAGGCTGTAAAAGGAGTCTGATATATACCCTAACTCCTCTCTGATGATAATTATTATGAGGTGAGTTAGCATGAACATGAACTTCTCTGTTCGTTAGCATTGCTGTATTTGCCACTGTTAGTGGAATTTTGTTTGAAGTGGATCTATGATTGTTGGACTTGTTGTTGGACATTACTTGGATAATATTGGTCTACAACCAGCTGCTGTTGTTGTTTACCTGGCTTATTGACAGACAGTAGGGTCACACATCTAATCTGCTGACAATAAGTAATTATAATATCTGCACAAATAAAAATGCACATTTTTGAGCGTTTGAGTGCTGGCCAGTTCAGGAGATGAGGCTTGAGATGAGAAAGAAGTCTGACATTTTATGCAGGTCATCTTGTCGCTTCTTTGGTGGAGGGGACCCCTTCTAAGGCGGTAAAAGATATGTACGATTCTTCATATCTTGAGTCTGAAGATAGAAATATGAATTAAAATTTGCCTTGAAGGTGCACAAACCAATACAAGTTCTTTTTCTCCTCTGTCTTTAGCGTACGACATATGTGGCCAGTCTCTAGCCACATATATAAATTAGAAGGAAACACGATGTCCATTTCAGGCGGGGCAACATGGCGACCTCCAAAAAACAGTGCCCATTCCCTTGTATTTTCAATAGATACATTCAGAATTCATGAGCATGCATCTGTTTCTTTAAGGACATAATTATACACTTAGCAATGTATAATGTACAAAATTATTTTTTAATGAAATAAAAAAAAATTAAAAGTTAAAGAAATGACAGTACCTGGAGGATGGAGAAAAACGTGGAGGTAGTAAGATATCTTTGAATGTTATCAGGTTGTCGTGTGTCACTCAATGTCCAAATAGATCAGTTTGAGTGATTCTGGACAAAAAAACACTCATATTGCTGATTAGCAGCCTGCAGTAGACTTTGCCCTATATTGAAGAAGAACTGGCACAAGACAGACTAAATAATTGAGTCAGACTATGAAGATTTAAAATATTTATACGCCGCTCTTTGTGATTGTCACTATAGCTCAACACACTTGGTTGCACAGTTGGTGTGCCACTGGCCATTGGCAGCATGGCTGCAAGATGGAAAAATATGGATGAATTCTATCACTATGTGAGCTGTTTGGTGAATCATTGTCTGGAAAATAACCGCGCCTATGAGTAATATAACAATATTGTGATGTGAATAATAAATGGTTGCAAATCAGTGTAAACTGCAAGACATTTATTGTATTCTGGTAAACATGTAATCATTCAAACACATTTCAGTATTAAAAATATCTGATTGTTTTTCCAGTGGCAACATGTTCACAGTATGTAGTTTATAATAAAAAGATGGAACCAAACATTTTTAATATTTAAAATTTTAGTAGTTTTGTATTGAAAGGATTTGAGGGAGAACACAGATGTCATGATGTGAATGTGTTTTCTGTTGCAGGATTATACAGAGGGAAGCAAAAAGAGGGAATAACTGTTTTTCATGGCATTGGGTTGTAATACCCCTGTAATTGCCCAGCTCCAGCTATGCTCACACAAAGTGTAAGGGGAGTGCGTATATTTGTGTTTGTGTTTGTTTAGAAAGCCAGTCCAAATTCCACTTCTAATTTTGGTAAATATTTCCATTTTTGGGTACAGAAAAGACTCGAGCTGCAGTTTATCCTCAGGCCCATCACAGCTACAGATCTGCCACATGAACCGTTTTATAGAAGATTATTTGGCTCTGGGCACATTTTTAGTACTGCTGCATATGGGTGTGTGCCCCTCCCAAAGCTCAACCTTTAAAAAGTCAATACTGGCTCCAGTGCAACAAGAGGCACATATTTTTAACTGCCTGATATACTTGTTAACGTATCCCAGAGTGCCTTTTTTCAGGTTATGTTCTTTTTTCCATCTACACTCTGTTTTGTTGGATGAAGCATGTGTATTTTCATGTTTTGCTAACTTGTGAATAAACTCTTTAACCTCTTGTGCTCATAGGTCACACCCTCATCTGAAGCTCCAGTGGTTGCTGCCTCTGAAACTGAGGTAAATCAAATGTGTATTTTTATTCACATACACCCTCTTTTGTCTCCATTTAAACCAAACACTAGTGTGTTGTATCTTTAGGCTAAGCCCGAAGCAGACTAATCATGTAACAGTTGAACAAAAGCTGAACTTGATGATTTACAAGTGAGCTAGACTTTGATTTTTGAGCTGCTTATGTAGATACTATGGAACATTTTTCTTCAGTGGGAGCTAAAAGAATTGGCACATCATGGAAATGGAATTCTTAGGTTAAAGGTCCCCCTGGAGGCATTTTTCACACAAACATGCTCTGTCAACTTTTAATAGACAAATAAAGCACACTGGTTTTGTTAATTAGTTGCAAAAATTTATAGTTTAAAAAGTAAAATGCATAGATTAAATACAAAGTTTACATTTTACAGACACATAGATCTGTGTATGTGCTGGTTTTGCTGACTCCTAAACAGTTGCAGAAATGATGGCGTGCATAAAAACAGTCTGACGCACAGTTTCCACTCATATTTTACAAGTTCATAGCAGCAGTCACTGAACAAGAAACAATTCTTTCAACAGAAAGGTGTTGAAAACTCCTGTGACTTAAGCCTCACATCGAATAAATAGCAGCTACGCTTTTTCCCTCAGGACAATTTTCTCTTATGCAAGCACTCAGATCACAATCTGGCTCAAGAACTCCAAAAGTTTTCAGAGAAAAGAATCATATTTTTCTTTACAGTTTCATTGATCTGCAAACAGCTTAATATACGAACGATATAAATGAACTGAGAAATGAGAAAATGGGAATCAAAACAACCCAAGATTACAGTTATTCGGGCTTTTTATATATCATACACACTGCAGTTGTAACTATTCATTTGAACTGCAGGAGTAAACATTATGATAAATGTGATAGATTTAACCTTTAACCGTGTTCTGATTAATTCAGTTGTCAGTCATTCATAATGAAAGTTGGCCGTTAAGTGTCCTTTTCTTGGTTCCTTTCCAGATTCACACAGTTGATTCTGCGATCATAAAAACTGAGACGCAGGAGGTAAAACATGTCTTGACATTAAAATTGCATCATCATAACGACAAAAATGATGGTATATTTTAAGTAAATATACTTTTGTTCTGTATGAACTGTACTCTTTAAACTGACAAAAAAACAAAACAAGAGTCACTGTTTCTTCTCTCCGGTGTCGTGTTTTATGTTTTTTAATGTGCTCTGTGTTGATTTTGCACATGGAGACAGAGGATAAATGTGAGAGACCGGAAGAAGCTGAGGCCCTGGCAGAGAAAGGTGCTGTGACTGAGGTCGAAGTGGAGGTGGCTGCCACAGAAGATATTGCCGTACCAGAGCCTGTGACACGAGCCTCTGAAAAAACAGTGGGAGATGCAGTTAGCGGTGGCCAAGTTTCTGCTGAAGCAGAGCCTCCTCTGGGCAAGGTGGTTACAGAGACTGTTGCTGAATCAGTGGTGGAGGTTGTCACAGATGTACCTGAGAGCGAACGAGTGACTGAAGCGGCTGTCAGTCCTACAACCCCAGCTGCTGAAGATGGTAAAGAGGTTTTGGCAGAGGAGAATGCATCCGAAGTCCCTTCTGAGACTGCTATAAAAACAGAGGTGACACCTGATGAAAATACTTTCTTCTTCTCTTTTTGTGTTTTTAGTCTTTACAAGAATACATTGACTTTTTCACATTTTGCAGCCATCTTCTGTTTGTATAGCATGTGTCCTATATATTAATGAAAGGTTTGTCATAAGCAGAACAAACGATCACAAGGGTAAGGTATTTTTTTTTCCAAAATTTAATAGCAAAGACTAAAGATACACTCTGTCCTGTTTGTTTTTTTGTTTGTTTACATCAGCACACTCCTGTTGATTCTGTGGAGGTGGCTGCAGTGAGTATTTTTCCCTCTCTGTCGATAAAAAAGTAAAGTAGAAATTCCCTTATTACTTGTGTTTTAGATTATTTGGCAGCTTTTGCATGGAAAAAAAAGTACAATCTCCATATATGACATAGCATTGACATCAGCACCTGTGTTTCACAAGGTACCTGACACCAGCCCTGAGGTTACAGCACAAGAGGCTAAACCCAAAGAGGTAAAAATATTTTAAATGTAATCCTCAATACAGAAATGTACTGCTCATATGCTAAAAACCATTATTTTAATTATTTTACAAGAACAGTTTTCTCTCTTATCTCGTTCTCCTTTGACATTCAGGATGCTGTGGCCACGCTGATTGATGCCACAGCAGTTGATGAGTTTGTTGTGACAGAATCCGTCTCGGCAGTAGAAGTTGCCACTGAGTCTGCTGCTGTCCAGCAGGTGACAGCTAAGCAAACAGGAATTTACCAGTGTACATATGAACCGTTCAGAAAATTACTGAAGGCTGATCAGGTCAAATAAATTAACTGAAATTAAAGGAGGCTTACAAGTGACTGACACAAGAAGGAAAGGCAAACATTTATAGACTAATCCTGGGTGGAATTTATGGTAAAGAAGGTGGGGATATGTTTCTCCATCATATGAAGCAATCTCATTGCTGGAGTGCAGTTTAAATGTATCTTGTAGTAAATATTTAAATGCTTATAGAGCACTATGTACTGTAGTAGTATTATTATAAAGTGATGCTAAATTAAGTGTAGTTCCAGGTAATGAAATTAGATTTTCAGACTGTGGACATTTAGGGTCCGATTTAAGTCTTTCTTGAAATTGTATCTACACACTTGAGACTACAGAATTAAACAAATAAGGAATAAGAACATAAAAATATACGGTTAAAATGATACATTAAATTATAATACACGGATTTTTTTTTTTTTTTTAACGTTAAAATTATTCTGGGTTTTTTTGTTAATTATTATGAGCAGTTGCTCAAAAACCTGCAGTATAATGTTCATGATAAAAACAAAAACTGCCGTTGTTCCTGTTGTTACATTTGAACACCATGTCACAAGGATGCTTTCTTCCTTTATTTAAAATTGTGCCCAGTTGGAGTGTATTGAACTTGAGTTTTCAATTATTGGGGTAGCTGGTTCCATCCTGATGCATTATTTTCATTGTAAGTAATTTTTCTCTTTTAGTCTGTTCAGTGGAATGGGCAGGAGGGTTTTACTGTGTTTCATTCAGAAGCTCAATTTGTTTAACCATCTAACATACCCTTCTTCTGTGGCATTTAGGAAATCTTACCCGTGAATGACACTTTGAGTGCCCAAACATACTCCGTGGATGTGACGACTTCTGAGTTTGAACCTGCTGCTGCACCTGCAGAACACACGGTAATTATACTTTAACATTCACATACTGTAGTTTTGCATGGAACGCTGTCTTCTTAAGCATATATTTTGGGAACTTCCCTTAGTTTTTCTCTCTCTCTTCCTTTACAGGATGCCGCAGAGTCAAAATGTCTGGACAGGCAGTCAGAAGCGTCAAAGTCAGAAATCCGTGAGGTGGAATGTCAGATGGAAATCTCTGTGGAGTCTGTGCAGCTCAGTTCAGTGGTAATACTTTTTTTTTTTAAGGAGCATTGTAAATTTACTGAGTAGAATTAAAGTTAAAAATGAGACATTTCCAGTATTGCTTTTCTAAGGTATTCAGAGATGAACGATAGCTTAATGTTATTAGTAACATTGTCTTGTCAATACTATCAACAGGAGATGCCAGTGGAGACGGCGCTGAATGCACACATTGTTCCAGAGGTCTCTATCGAGGGCTAGAGCCACATCACAGAGATCAGAAGATCTATTTTTATTTGTAAGTCTCTCAAAGTACATCATTAACCTGGACTCTTATTATTTCTTTTTATTTTATTTTTTACTTTCTGATCTTCAAATGACTCTGTCTCTTTCAGAGTCCCCATTTTTTCTTTTGGAGGACTCGAAGCTTGCAGGGAGGCAACCAGCTGACTTTTTCATTTTTTAAGGCTTAAGACCGGACTGCCAGGAAATCGAAGAGACATCCACACTTTGAAGTGCCTTTTCCTGCCCTGGTTTCTGTTATAGCATCAAACCAGATGTCAACATGCAAAAAATGTCTGCATTCAAGGGAGCAGAAGAATAAAACATATTGTGGCTCCTTTTATACAGCATTTACCCCCAAAACCATGTACAATGATTTTGTTTTAGCAGTGGAAGCAGAAGTGCCGCAGAGATGATAATTCTCTCAAATCATACTGGACAGGCTCTGATATTTGTCAGCACGTCTCCATCTCTGTAGAACATCTGCTTCCACACATGCATGTAAATACTGTAGCATTTAAGAATGCACCTCCAGTTTTTCCTTAGGCCCATTTTCAAAACGTGTTGTTTTTTGTTACTTGTTTCAAAATCACTGACTTACTGCTTAGTAGTATTTTTCCACCATATGTGATATATACATACAGCTTTTTCTCTGTCCTTGAACTGTCTCTGTCTCAAGTAAGGGCCAGCACTAAGGTTAGTGTGATGCTAAAACTACATCCTGAAGTTTTAGGTTTACTGGCCACTGGCAGATTTTGAGTGGATGAGGTCAGTTTCTGATTCATTTTTTTTTTTCTTTTCACCTTTTCCTATTTGCAATTCATCGTATTTAGACAACATGATGTGCTACAGTTTCATGTTGAAGTCTGTGTTCTGGAGGGGAAATGTAATTGGGTTGCTGTTGGGCTGCTGATGGGCATACCTAAACTTTGAAATAAAGCTGTACCTGATTGGGATGTCTGCATTTTACTTTATTATCAGAGAATCATTCAGTGCTGGACTGACAAGAACTTCAATTTTAAACTCTTCCAAAAACGAAACGTCTGTATAGGGTTTTATTTTGTGACTGTTAAAGAACTTTATGCCTGTTTTCTCCAGAAAATTATTAGTAAAACTCTTTTTCCCCCCCTCTTTTTTATCTCTTGGGAGTGCAGCTGAAAAAGACAAATAATAGAGGGACTAAAGCTTCAGAAATTGCATTTGGGCCAGAAGATGTGAAAGGATATTTGCAATAAATAGCATGAAGTCTGCAAGCTACTTCAACCTGAGCTGCACGTCTTTTATCATGGCAACAGTAACTCAAATAAGAACAGGAAACAGGTTACAGTCACCAAAACTGGATAGCAGAAGATTGGAAAAAACACTTCCTGGTTTGCTGAATCTCAATTTCTGCTGCAACATGTAAAATCTGGCATAAACAATGGATCCATCGTGCCTGGATCCCTTCTTCTATCTTCTGTTGTTGGCTTCTTCCAACAGGATAAAATCCTGGCTTCAGTTAAATATCTTTCACTTGTGTTTCCTGGAGCTCCATCCTGGATGCATGCCCTGGGCAGGATTTGAATCCTTGACCTATTATTCCAAAGACAGTAGTAATGCCACTACACTGAGAAAAGGCAAAACCCCCCAAAACAAACAGGCCTAATTAAAGTTACTTATGAGCTTTTCCTAATTTAGAAGACTATTTGGTTCTGAATGTGAAGGCTCCGCTTAGCCCACCAAAAAAGAAAGAAAACAACCAAATATTTGCCTCAGGTCAAAATGATTTTAATTTTTTTGTTTTTGCAATGAAATCTACATTCATATTAGTAGGATGTAATTTGGTACAGCACACTGCCGATGCGATGTGTAGTTTTGTTTTTTTGCCATCAACACTCTTTATACTGTTATGTCATATTGTGGATGAGAGACTCAAGTAAACTTCAAGCATCAAAATAACTTTTACCTCTTTTCATTTTGCTGGCCCCCTTGTTTGAATGGTAACAAAATTTCAAAATGGAAAACAGAAGCAAAAATTTGAAAAGTTGTTTTAAGAAAAAAAAAAAAAAAAGGAAAATGAATGGACAACTGATAAGCACATAACAATTGAGAGGATATATAAATTTGTAAAAGCACATTTGTATTGATATTTGATACTTTGGAATGACAGTAACAAAGAGGCTCACTGTGATCAAATAACCACTTTCCCATTTCAACTCATCACATTCCACTTATATATATTAGGTCAATTTGTGCCATTAATATGCACGAATACATGTTACCAACCCCTCCTCCCTCCCTCTCCCCCCAAAAACATAGTAATAAATAAGAAAACAGGTGATTTGATTGGTCCATGAGGTAAAATGTGAAATACAAAGAAAAAGAAAAGAAAAAGGGAAAACAAGGTAAAATGAGTTGGAAAGAGTCGTGAACCCACAATAATAACAACAAAGTGCGGGACAGGCTGAGAATTAAATTAAGAAGAAAAATGTGGTTGCAGACAAGAAAGCATTTTATCCAACAAGGTTTCTTTATGTTCCACACACCCACACACAACCATTCACACAACCAGCCATGAAGCTAAAAAAAAAAACCAAAAAAAAACTAGCTCTCTTAACCACCTGATGGATAGTACTTCCATATTTACACTGAAGTGATGATTAACCGACAAACAGATTAATACAGACACAGAATGGACCCCCCTCCAAAAAACACAAGAAAACACAGAGCAACTAGGTTAAATCACCATTTTCTCTTTTTCGATCCTTTAGTTACTCCTCTTGCAAAAAACAAAACTAAATGCTGGAGGTGGGCGAAGTTTAAAGAGACAGAGAGGGCTTAATGACAGTTACGATGGAGATCCCTTCTCCATTTCTGCTACAAGAAAAAGAGCACTTCATCCAAAAAAAAAGAAAAAGAAGAAAAGCTGCTGCCCATGTGGACTACCCTGGTTTAAAAAAAAAAAAAAATCAAACATACTACCTCAAGTTGTTTAGAGGTCTGGTGTAGGAGAGCATGCAGTTAGCTACATGGTGTAGCTTGAGTGGGAGGGATTAAAAGAGCACTTCAAAAACAACAGACTGCCCACTTGAGTTAATAGCATGATTTAACATCAATCTCAGGAGTGTGTGCAGCAAAATAAATTAGAATGGTACAAGCAGCACTAGTAGTGTTCAGCAGGCAATTGTCTGGAGAACAAACCCCAAAGAAGCCTTCACCCCTGAAGGTGCAGCAGTACAGGTAATACAGGTCATTTTCAATAGATCTTATGTTTAAAAATCCTGGGGAGATTTAAATCCTACTTCTGCATTACTGCAGGATCTTTATAAAAAAAATCCAATCCCTGCTACAGCAAGTATGATTCAGCAGCAGCATTGGCTCTTTTGAGGCAACTAAACATAAAAACTTATTTTTCAGGACAACATTTTGCAAACGTTCATGTTGGCTGACATGCTAGCTATTTTACAGCCACACTCAGTTCAGGTTTGCCACTCAGCTAAGGACCGGCTGTTTGCACAAGTGTCGAGCACAAATGAATTAACTATTCAGCTACAGCTAATGTATTAGTGTTGGGGTGTTTTATCTGAATATCACTATCATGATAGTCGTCTTGATAATTTTAGTCCTTGTATTATCTGATTTTGTTCCCACTTTGTCTTCTCAGTGATTGTTGTTTAATCCTTCCTCCTGATGTTTGCAGCACCACTCAGGCAGTCATGCAGGTAGGCAGTGAGTTTAAGACCGATCACAATGTTTATTTAACTGGCTGTTTATAGACCAGCAAGGAAACTTTCATTACAGCCAGACATGAGGCAAAAGGTCTTTTTTTTTGATCGAAGAAACAGAAGAAAGTAAAGGAGGGGGGAGGGAATGGAAGAGAGGACACCTCTCAGAGGCTTTTTGCCCCTAAGGCCCAATGTGGGCTCAGTCCTGTCCAATCTGGCCCAGTCTCCTGTTTTGTTAGGCCAAATCCAGTCCGGCCTGGTCCGGTCTGGTCTGGTCTAGCTGGAATCCAGGCCAGGATTTTAGAAGAGTGCTTTGGATCCCTGGTTCTCAAACTCTGACCAGGCGTCGTTCAGTTCCATAAAGATCATCTTCGCATACTGTTCGTAAGGCTGGCCCGTTGCCTGAAGAGAATTCAAAGGTTTGGAGTTTAATACTGAATTAAAAACAGAAAAACAAGAGCATTCATACTGAAAGAAGACCGTAAACTCATACTCGAGATTCATCTCAAATCCTGTTGTTTCACAAACAGAGGAGCTGCACTTTTTTTAAGTTTAAAAGCACGTTCACAGTATTTGATAATGTACCTTATCAGGATGGACAACCAGCACAGCCTTCCTGTAGTATTTCTTCACCTGGTCAGCTGACACCAGGTCTGCCATGCCCACAGGCTTCCAGCGCGTTTCACCCTCCCACAACACTGTGTGTAGAGTTGACAGCAGTGCTCGGATGTTTCGCTCCTTCCCTTCGATCCAGTCCAAGATCTACAGCATGATAACAAAACAAATCTTTACTACTTGGAAGCTACTGTATGAGTGAGCTGATGAAAGCAGAGTTTAACCTGCCAAAAGGCCTCCTAGCTGTACCCAATCTTATTGTTGTTTAGTAAAATCACCTGCTACATGTGTGACGCAGTATGCAAAAACGTGGCCAAGCCCAAAATGTTCATTAACTCAGAGATGTCCAATTCTGACCATTCTTTGAATCACTCTTTTTTAATAACAATGCAAACAGATTTTGTAATAAAAAAAAACAAAAGACAACTCTACCACATTTCCAAGAAATCAGTTGATTGCTCACAGTACACACCGCATTATTAGCACAGGCTAAAGATGGAAAAGTCACCAGTAAGGGGACAATTTTCACTGGGTGCCCAGGCATGTTGAATGAGGATTTGGAGAAAAGTAGTGCACTGCTGTTTGCAGTTCATAAACAGATATTGCATATAGATGGGATGACATTGAAAACACTGGAAAATCTGGTTGTTTTTGACATTATCATTGCTCGACTCTTTTTTTCTATGAAGCCGAGATTCTTGGTCGTCATCCTTGGCTGGCTTTTTGTGTCAGTGGACAATGGTGACTCTTTTCACAAGGATTCGATTTTTCTCCAGGGCCACACGCTGTGTGTTTGTAAGTGTCCAACATGCCCTTCACATATTCTGCCACAAGTCTCTTAGCTCATCCTCCCATCATCTCCTGTTAGCCCACCACTACTGCCTAAAAAGTGACTTTCATTGTTGTCTGCAGACATGAAACAGATGAAACATAATAAATCATATTTAACAGCTGAAAATTTCAAGCCATTTTTAAAGATCTGCCAATTTTTTGCTGCCTTTAGACAAGTCTCTATCATTTTTGTTGATGTTATAAAAGCTTAATTAGTTGGTTACTGTTTCCAATTTTATGCATTCATTTATTTTTTAATAATTTAATTCTATTATATTTGAATGTTTTTGTAAATGCATTTATTCACTTCTAATTTTTGCTTTCCTTTTTACTGTAACCATGTTTTTAGCACATTTACCTTTTAACTCTTATGGTTGCATTCATGGTTATGTGAGTTTTAGATTTTATTTATATCTTAATGCACTTCTGTTTTTAAATGTGGCATATAAATAAAAGTGACTTCACATATGTGTTCAGTTTGCTACCTACCTGTAATTTGAGAGGATCCATGTCTTTTGTGATCTCCTGTCTCCTCATTTCAGCAATGGTCCTTGGTCCCTTCTTGTCAGTTTTAGAAGCAAAACCCTGAGTTGAGAGCAGATCCCCGAAATCATCCTCCTTTACCTTTGGCTTGGGCCCTGAGTGTCAGCAGCACAGATAAAACGAAATTATTTATGATATGGAAATTTTATGGCCATTTATTAGGGTTAGTCATACAATGAGAAGCCTTTTATGAGAAGACCAGGAAAATATAAAATAATAACTGAAAATCAGCAAAGTAATGAACATAAATATTCCAAATTCCATCTTTTTAGTTTCCAACCTCTGTTTTAAGCTGCTGATGGTCTCCCCTGCTTACTGCTAATTACATACAGTGCAAGGCAAAATTCTGGACAAACTAACTGAATCAATCGGTTTTCTACTCATTTTTAATTTTCTAAATTATAAAAACTTAATTTAACTTTGTAATATCACTGCTATTGTTTTGTTCAAAATAGATAACTAGTATTGTAATCATGTCTCTCTTACCAAATCCAGGCCCACGAACTCCTCTCTCTTCTCTCCCACCGATCACACTGGAGAAGTTAAGGTTGTAGTTGGGTTTAGAGGACTGGGTTCCTGCAGGCTGAGAAGCTGAAGACCCTTTGGGGCCAGATCCAGATATCCAAGGTTTGTTCTGGGCTGAGGTGGGTCTTGCAGACTGCCATGGCTGAGCTTGAGGCTTAGCAGAGGAAGAAGAGGAAGAAGGACCCTTTGTGCTCAAGGATGGCCCAGAAAGATTACTGCTGGAGGAACCTATAGGAAAAAGATGGAGATGAGATAAATGTAAACGCTTATAAGATTGACAGTCTTCCTGTTTTATGGAAATAACTCCTCAGCTTACCTGAGCTCCTACCTGGCAAGTTGGAGCTCAGGTTTCCTAGGTCAGCAAAAGGATCAAAGGTCTGAGACTTGGCCTTTGACATGGATGGCATACCAGAAGCTAAAATGATCAAAATATACAAGTCAACACTTTTATCTGGTTTCAATTTTGATTTTGGCTTTAAATCTCAAAAATTTTCAGTCACCAAAAGATCTGTAAGAAAGGTTTCTCCTACCTGTGTTGGTATAACTTGGTTTACTGGCAGTGGTGCTCATGCCAGCAGTGGTTCCTTTTGCCCAGCTGTCCCACCCACCCAGCAGGTCTGGTTGGCTGGCTGATGATGTCATTTTAGGGGTATCATTTACAAGCTTATCTGTAATAACACAAACATCCTAAGTGTCAACAATGGACTCTTTCCAGTGTAAATACAAAATGTTAACAGAAGAAAGAATATGAAATCCAGCTGGACGTCAAGGAACTGATGTACTTACTGAGGTTGAAGAGGCTGGTGTTGGAAGCAGGAGTGGCGTTGCTGTGAGCTGAACCAAATCCACTGGTTGCTGAACTATCAGAACCCAACAAGTCTCCAAACAGGTCTGGTCCAGAGGCTTGTCGAGATGAACCAACGCTGGAGCCAACACCAGAACCCGACCCCATCCCAAACGGATCAAAAAGATCCCCCATGGCTGCAACACAGGCAAAGTGACAGGAAATATTTATTAAGTGCAACCCAAGAAATCTCAGAATAATGCAGTAAGCATGTGTGAAGCTTCAGCTTTTACGTTTTTGGTCTGGTGTGGCTCCACTGGCTGGCCCACTGAAGAACAAGTCTTCCTGCACTGCTCCAGTCTGACCAGCAGGAGGTGCAAATAAGTCATTGAGGAGGTCGCTGTTGCTAGAAGCAGCTTTCATTCCTCCCTGATCTCCGTGTTGTGGAGCAGAGGACGAAGTTGAGGACATGGTTGGAGGTTGAGGGTCACAGTTCAACCCCAAGAGGTCAGCTGTGTCTTCAGGAGGAGCCTCCTGTGTTGCAGGAGAAGCCGCCTGAGAGGAGACAAGGAAACCAAGAAAATAAAGAAATGCATGGATGCAAGAAATAAAGAATTTTGGTAGTAATTAACAGTGTGATAAACGGGGTAATAGTTTATTGATAAAATAATACAAGCCAGCCAAAGATTTTCTGCACCTGAAAGTCAGAATCAAACAGCGGCTCGCTGTGGTCACGTGACATTGGCTCTCCACTGGTGGCAGAGTAAGAATAGGACTCTCCTTCTGACTGATCACTCAGATCCTCCTGGTCATTCATATATCCTCCTTCTTGACTGTCTGAGGCATCCTGAGCGCTACGTACATCTATAATCACAGGAAGCTAGTCAGTGAGATTTTCCAGAGAGAAAGGTTTGTAAGAAAATGCTACACGGATTAATAGAATTACACATTACAGATTAACAGAACAGAATATGACAGTACATTACCTTCCCAGTCTAGGGTCTGGAAAAAGTTGCTGGAATTAGTATCATTGCTCATCGGAGACTCTGGTTCTGTTGCATTGGAGCTGTCTGGGGTTTGAGCTGGCTGGGCCGACTCTGAGTCATAAAACGCTGAAGAACCTGGCAGACGAGGCAACTCGGGCTTACCTGCAGTGATAAAGGATCCAAGTTTATTTCATCTGTAGAAGCAAACTTAGAAGAACTTAAAAGCACCTTAAAGCCACGTAAGAAGTAAAACATCTAATATACAAATAAAATAAACAGATGACAACACTTTTTACCAATGCTTCTCCACTACTAAACTAACATTCAGGCCAAGTAAAGCCATGTACCAAATTTGCTGAGGATCTCTTGCTGCTCATCACGAGAGGAGAAAAGGATCTTGGGGTTGAGGCCTTTGGTTTGAAAGCCCTCCCATGGAGGAGTCTTGGTGCTGGGCCTGTCCCTGGGTTCAACCTCAATGTCCAAGTTGACCTGGAACAAGTCTGGGTACTTCTCCTGGATGTCGCAGGCATCCAAATCATACCTGAAAAACAACAAGCAGATAAAAAAGAAATAATGAAGAAAGTATAGTTTAAATTACTTGTTACAAGCAGTGCAGCTGTAAAAGTTTAACAATGAAGACCACATTCAGCTGTTAATAAATAATAAGAAAATATAACCTGCAGCAGTATGTTATGGATCAAGACAACACACGTACTTGGCAAACTTGACAGTCGTTGCATTTCTTGGTACAAAGCCTGTGTGGAACTGGATCTGGAACATTTTCATGGACGCCATCTGAAAGACAATTATAAATGCTCTGAAAAGTGCATTTCTTCATATTCATTGCCACCTCGAGGCTTTAAGCAAGGGTGTCTGTATTTATACCTTTGCCTGCAGACGTCCTCCCAGCGTAGATCTTGCATGATAGATCACCACCAGCACGTCTCCTTGAACGGTAACATTGAGAGGAATCTCCGCTTTCCCATCTTCCATTTTAAAATCCCTGAAACATGAGATTGTGAGAGGAAAAGAGTAATATACATGTTAGATTGTTAAAATAAAGGGAAACTTGTCAGGCCATCCTTGTACAAACCAAAAAAACAAACAAACTTACTGCATCCTGTCATACTCCTGTGATGTGGTGAGCACCCTCTCGTCCCCAACGTAGACTTCGCAGAATGGCCGGCACCCATTACGCTGCTTGTTGAACAGTGGCACTGGTGTCATGATGATGGAGCGAATAACTACAGGCTTGCTGTGAGGGATGATGGGCTCCTCTGCCATCATGTCACACATATACTCTATATACCTGCAAAATTGAGATCATGTAGTATTTGATACGTGACCTACTAAGGATGACCAACACACACCAGTCCTCTTTTCTACACATTTTAACTTGAATATTTTTCAATACCTCTTGTGTGAAGGTGCTATGCCTGGTGGACAGCGTTTCATTGAGAACATGTAGACTGCTGCCTCAGCAGTGGTGAAAAGGCGGCAAAAACACAGGAAGGAGCAAACTGCCACTGCTGATGCTGCTCTGCCATCCTGCACACAGAAAGGGTACACATTAAATTTATGACAGGTGACACTCCATTCAATTTGACACCATGTACTCCTCTCTACAAGCGCAGGCTCAAAGGACTGACTTACTTACCAGACAGTGTACCACACAGATGTTCCTCTGGTCCTGTTTGAGCCATAGATGCATGTTCTTACATACGCTGTAGAGACTGCGGAGGTTAGGGGCACGGCGCAGCTGCCAATTACACTCTGAAACCTGCGCGCGCACAAATAATACAAATTACTGAAATAGTGACGTAACAAGGACACATGCTTCAACAATAGCTACTGTTGTGACAATAATAAGCTTATGCATGACAAAAGCACAGATAAACACTACTATACCTGTGATCATTGAGAGTAAACAAAGTATAACACAAAGCTATAATTTAGCCTTGGTTTAAGTTATTTCCCACACCGACACAACCTTGTATCACAAAGTGCATACCCTGTTGTGGAATCGAGAAGGCCTGTATGATCGTTTGGAGAGGTTGTACACAGCGTAGTGGCCAGCATGACGTGAATCGAGGAACAGACGGACATCCTCAATGTTGTTCTTTATCGCAGACTCCACCCCTTCTGCTGGGAAAGACATGACTGCACGCGCACACACACGTTCATTACAGGCATGTATGAATCGGGTAACCAGTGATGCTATGCTTGTTCTGTAATATTAAATTACTTGACAATCAAATAATAGTCACTGAATGCTAAAGTGTTCGGGCACTTTACCTACCTGCAATTCTGGAGGTGATGTAAGAAATATCCAGGTCCCCTTTGGCATAGCTGTAACAGAAATGACAAGTGCCGTTATAAAAGCAGTATGTAAACAAAGTTAGAAGCATAAATGATACATTTAAGAAAATAGAGGAAATTAAACTGGTGATTAATGTCTGGGAGACTGGAAAAAAAAAATCCAACGGATGCAAGCTGGACAAAAACTTTTCAACTTTGGTTTTGAATCTCAGATGTTGAAATATTATTAACTGAAAATATTAATCTCTGCCAGAGCAGCCATTCAGTACAAAGTTTTAAACAGTTTTGATGAATATTGCCTCAATAATTATGCAAAATTGATTAAGACAGTCCCCAGTTTATCCTTCCGCTGAGTCTTTATTATAGCACAAGCATTTGGCAGATGCTTGTTGTCAGCATTCATTGCGGCAACTTTCATTACTACAAATAGTAGTAAGTATTAAGTAAGACTGGCAGTAAAAACTTATGTAGTTAGGTTTCATTGGATCTTACTGCACATGCAATCATACTGGAACAATGACAACAGGTAAAAGAACACAGCCTGATTTCTACTGCACAGTTTAGGACAGACAAACAAACCATAGCTCAGTTTCTTTGCTTAGCCCATCTATGATGATTAAATTCATCTGTATTAATCAGTATTAGGATAAATAGATGATGCAAATTAAGACATATAAGTGAAAATGATATTAGGTAAGTAGTGGAACCATAATAAAACTTCCAACATTCAGTCAAACAGTCACTCATACTTGTATACCACAGCCTACATATAAAGTTGCGATTGCAATTATACATTTGCAACCCATGCCGAAGCTACTTTAATTAAAACAATATGGACATTCTGAGTTAAGGTAAACCCTAAAAGGAAAAAGACAGCCAAAAAACAAAAGCAATAGCAAAACATGCAACTGAATGACAACTTAATTAAATGTGATGATTCAGATAGCAGATAAAACAGGTTTGAAAAGAGAAATGTAATAAAAAGGTCAAACAGATGAAAACAGTCAAATGTAAATTAAAAAGCCTTTTTGATTTTTGAGCTGAAGTTAAATTAAAAGTAATACTGGATATCATGGGATTCTCCATGTAGATCATAAGAGCACAGCTGAGTCAAGCTACACCAAAACTCCAGTGTCAAAACGACAGCTTCCTGCAGTCATGTGACTTTGCATTTGTTCTCCAGCAAATATGCAGTTGTATTGGATGGTTTTCTTTACCTTCCTTGTAACTGTCATTTCTTCATTACATTTCAGTAAATGGAATATTTCAAGCTGGATGCTTCTTTTGGCCTACTTTTGTATGGATTCATTATCTTCAGTTCCAGACATAGTTACTCAGCAAGTCCATAGTTAAGTGTTGTCACATGGTTTGAAGAATCAGAGACGAAGGCTCAGGCTTAACAAGTCATTTAAGCTCTATATTGTTTGTTTAATTACTGCTTAATGTTAAGTCCATGACATCAGTTTTATACAGATATGTAAAAATTAAATTATTTTTAACATGTGAATTTTTTTATGGATATGTTAGTGGAGTTATAAGTTAAAAGTTATCTAAAAGTAAGAAATCAATTGAACTAAATGAGCTATCACACTTGATTTGACAAAAATAACAAGCAAAAATCAAAAGGTTGTTGTTGTTTCCCTTAGACAGAAAAGAAAAATGCATATATTTTAAACTTTATAGCAAGAAATATGATTGCTATATTAAGGGCCATTTAATTGAAGTTAATGAGTACTTTACCCTTTTAATCAAAGAACATCACTGCTATGCTACCAATTCTAGTTATCTTTAAACAAAGTTCTCATAAAATGAGTTTACATTTGCAGAAAATAGTTTCCTGGAAAACTCACGGACAGTGAGTCTGCCCTACTGTGTCATTCGCTGATATAATTTTCCAGTTATTTCACCAATATATATGGGAATTTGTCCATTCACATCATGCTCTGCATTCACTCAGTTGAATTACGGAATGTGTGATGTTAGGATCAGAAAGCTAGGATGGTGGGCACTGAGCAACAGAAGATGTGCAACATTTCTTTCCTACTAAATCAAGCACACACTACAGAACACAGAGTAACGCATGGACTGACGCATTCCGCTGACCCATATTTACCTTGGGTTGCTAGGAGATGGACACATAGTGGGACCATGAGGGTTTGAGACAGAGAGGAAGAAAAAACAAACAAAAACAAAACAAAAAAAAACAAAACAAAATCATCAAAAAAAGTCAATGGCAAAACCAAATGAGACGGCAAATCTTTAAAGATGCGGATAATGGGACTATGAAAGGAACACTTTGCTGTTTAATCTTTCTATACCTTCAGCAATCATTACCATTTTCACTGGCCAGTGCAGCCAAGTGTAGCAGCCCAGAAAATCCACTGACTTGCTTGTATAGCAATGGTCAATAAAGGGAGGACAGATGAACTGTGTGTAGAACCACATTTTTGTCCAGCAGACAACAAAATGTTCCTTTTAAAAGGTAAATCTGGGATCAGGGTATGAGTGAGAATGAGACATACGCAGACAACTGCTTTCACATTAGGCCTTTGCAACTATGATGAAACATGATAACAGATGATGACATGACTGAGAAACAGTATTGCTTAAAAATGGTTGCCATTTGCTGGATGTCTGAATTAAAAATTTGTTATAGGACCAAAAGTGCATCCTTTCATTACGGGAAATTCAAATTTGTCAGTGCCAAAGTAAATACCGCAGTGGAACTATTTTAAGTTATAATAACCAATGTCGAATGTGAAAAGTTTAACTGAAATGTATGTTAACTCCCAAAATAAAAAATACATACATAATGATGAAGATTAACTGAAAGACATATGACTAAAAGTGCAAAATAAATAAATGTAGAAATAATACTCCCGATAACGAGAGGCTTCTTACCTAGCTACTGACTGGATGACCTTGGAGGAAGTATCCTTTATGTTTGTCAAAAAGCGTTCTGTTCCTCCCTTTAAGATATCAAACAGGCCACTGCCAGACTGATCGGGGTCATATACACCTATAAGAAATTGTGAGGAAAAGAAGAATATGGTAAATATAATGGCTTTAGAGGCAATGCCTGAGATTAAGCACTTACAATCGGTTTGGCTGGTGAAAGCACACCCAGCACCTATTAGCTGCAAGAGGAATGACACTTGTGACAAATGATCATGCACATATAAATACTTAATTACATTCTGGGCTTCATCAAAAGGGCTCAAAAGGAAGCGTTTTACCAATAAATATTTCAGATAAAATCAGTTTATTTTAGCTGCAATGCAGCTGCCTGATGCCGAGGTGCAACAACAAGCAGTTCGAGCCACTCCTCACAGGGAAAGAGCAAACATATTCTGCCTTTCGACAGATGGTTGACAGGCAGTGCAGAAATCCTCTTAGTGAGTGGACAGGAGACAGCTTGCAGGTCTGTGTGTGTGTCTGTGTGCGTACAAGTCTGTGTGGATATTTATGTGAAAAATAAGCCTATTATGCTCACTGAGATAAACAGACAGACACAAATATAATTTTCCCAACAAGCACTTAGAGCTTATGCTATAAATAATCTAAATCTTCTTCCAAAAACCCCCCACAAAAAAACCAACACATAAATTAGTTATTTTTTATATCCTTCATGATTTACTTCATTTAAATTAGATGTTATTGTATGGTGGGACAGTCACACTGTTGCATGGTCTTTCTTTGTCTTTTTTTTTTTTTTTTTTTTTTTCCTTTGGTTCATTTTATTTTTTTTATTTTTTTCACCTGCTTCACATACACAACTTCTGAGCTTGAAATCTGAGCACACCACTATCAGCCGTGATATAAACATTGCTAATTATACTACACAAGAGGCTCTTAGGAGGTTAAGGCTAATGATACATCAAAATTAGTGTGTTACAGATTGAAAAAAATATTGTTGAGAAACATTTATAGTGACTGTCTGACTCATCATGCCAGGAACCTGAACAGATATTGTAACAAATAAGAGGATTTGTTCTACCATTAAAAATAGCTGGTTTCCTGACAGTACATCATACTGGGCCCTCGCTCAGACAAAGAGGAACCCTTTACTGATCTCACAGGACTTTGTATATGTAAGACCTGGCATGTGTATTAAATGTGTCAACAGCTGGATGGTGACTAACATACCAGCTTACCGTGTTTATTGCGTGACTTTCAGGGATACGGTTGAGAAATTAAATGTCATGTTCAATCACAGCTCAATGATAAACTTTATGGGAAAGATGTGGATTTAGCAGTTTCTAATGGTACCTGCCCACAGGGGCATTTTTCAACAAAAGGAGTCACGCATTTTCTCACCGATAGACATTTGACTGGTGTTCTACCAAACAGCGACTGACAGGTGCTCTCTCTTTCTCTCAGCCTTCTACAATCAGGCAAAGACCTGAGTACATTTGTGCTAGGGCTGTTTGTGCAGGGATTTTAAACAGAAACCAATAAACTGGCTTGCCTGTGAACGTCTATCCGAAAAACAATCCAGCCAGAGTTGTTTTTTAAACAAATTTTTTTTAAAAAGGGCTTAAAGAAACCCTGCAGGTGCTCAATCTGTGTTTGTTTTAAAATCAGCAACAGGTAGTTTAGAGGATTGCCTAGATGTTGACGTATGTAGGTCATTACTGATTTGCATTATGTGGTACAGAACTCAACTTTAAGTAAATGAGCAGTAGGCAGTTTCTCGAAACATAATGCAACTCTACTAAAATGCACTGCACAGCTGGTTATACAGATCATGAATATGAAATGTGCAAATAAAGATGTTGTGACATTTCCATTTAGGAAAGAATGAAATATCAATAATATAAAAATATCGATAATAGTGTTTTCAAGAACTTCAGTATTAGTCTCCTATACTTTGGTGTTAACACCTGAAACAAATAAACACAATAAAAACACAAACTAACAAACACTGACCCAAAACCCTGTCATACAACAACAACAACAACAAGAAAATAAATGTAAAAAACAATTTACCTGCATTGTTATGGCTGTTGTGGATCTGCATTGATGGCTGTGCTCCATTGTTGCCAAAACCTCCGTTCTGCTCCAGCAGCTGCAGACATTCATATCCATCATACACTGGACGCCAACAGTAGTAAGTACTTAACATTGCAACGAGCAGGTCAACAATATTTTAAAAAGTTATGATGAAAGAAAGATGTTCTGTGACCTGGACTGTCTGTGTTTAAAAAAAAAAAAATACCCACAATGGCTAAACCACCCCGGGAAAGAAAAACATCATCGAAAATATCCAAAAAAAAGAAAAGAAAAAAATCCAAAAATATACAATTTTTAAATATATAAAATAAAAATAGAACTTGATTGAAAATGAACAGTCAGAGCGCCTTAAACAAAGGAGGAGGAAAAAAAATGTGTTAAGCACATGTCAGGTCCCTGAATGAAAAAAAAAACAAAACAATAAAATACAAATCTGTAACTCCAAAAAGTCGATAAATTACAACAAATTAGAAACAGGCTGTGCCAGATGATCGCTGTCGATCTGGGGTTTGTGTTCAACAGCCAAATAGCCTCTGCGTAACTGTCTTGTTTATTTCCCTCTCAGTGTCTCACTTCCCTCACAAGTTTTCTCCTTTCCCTCCTCTCAGCCTCTCCATATGTCTGTGCTGAACTGCAGCAGGGAGAGGAGGAAGAGGAGGAGTAGAAGTCCGAGGATTATAATCTCCTTACATCCAGCAGGGAAACCCCTTCTTAACCCTAATCAGATCAGCAATCGCCAAATCTGCCTTCACTCTGCACACACTTACCAGCCTTATCAGGATTCAGTTTAGAGAGAAATTTGTAGAAATGTAAAAAATCTGCCTTGATTTGCTAATTTCCTAATGATCAAACGGTACTTTAATATAAATTTAGCTCAGGATACTGACACTGACCAACTCGGCTCAAAACAAGGAAAATGCAATGAAATCAGTGTAAACCTGGCAAATGTTGAAACTGAAAGCAGCTTTATGTCAATCACAACAATGACCGAGGATTTAGTGATAAGTACCTGGATTTTTAAGGATTTGCGGTAAGAATCATACTGAGTTGGGGCTGATAGGTTGAATATGGTCAGCCATCATGCAGCGTAAAACGATTTCTATTCCAAAACCCTGATTAAATCTTAAATCTGATTGTGCTCAATTAGCTACTGTGGTGCAGGTGACAAAAAGCAACACCCACCATGCCAATGAAAACACAGTGTTACCACTGAACTGTTGGTATCACTTCATGTTTGCTTTAAATTTCAGTTCTCTCAGTCTTCACCTCTGTGTGTCTCTCTCCCTCTTTTTTGGCCCATTAAGACCTTACCAGCTGGCAAGAGAGGCCGCTGGGAAAGAGAATACAGACTCCTTTGTGCTTGTGTGTTTGTGCGTCTGTGTGTGGTGTATGTGAGGCTTAGCAAATGTAACCGCATCAGCAATTTCAGAGTGTTCAAGTTGTGTGTGTACATGTGCACATTTACACAAACACACACACACACACAGAGGAAGAAGCCGTGTGGTTGGCCTGTCAATAGCCTCTTCACAGGCTGGCACACACTGAGGATGAGACTCAGTGCCCTTAACCAATCACGTTGTTTACCCTAAAATACTTGTGAAACCTGTCAACAATTCAAAACCGATACCTGGAGCAGAAACGTTTTATCTGCTACCAACTCGTCTGATGAACTCAAGATGAAGATTCAAGAGCTACTTTACATGTATTAAAGGATTAGACATGCAAGCCTTACCATAACTACTGTAAATGTGCAGTGTTTTTTTCCCGTATTATCACATCTTACATCAATGACGAGGGTACTTTTAGAACACGCATTTACCTCAGTAATGGGGGACTTGGGGTTGACGTTGCGTGCTGCTGCTATCTCCTGGAGCTGGTTGACCAACTCTGTAATAGACAGACGCTCCTCTGGGTTCACCTTCAACATGGAACCTAAAGAGGAGGAGAATGGGTAGAATGTGGGTTGAAGTTAGTATGATTATAAAAAAGATACAAATAAAAATTTATGATAGCATAACTGATGTTTGTGGACAACACAATTGTAAAAATATTAATAAAAATGGCAGAAAGCTGATTAAAATTAATTAATAACCGATTGGTCATCAATCACATACGCAGAAATTATGGTGAACAAAGAAAAAGAATCAGACTTTTACTTTAAACTGTATACTGTTTAACCAAACTAACATTGTTAAAAGTTTTTAAATCACTAATGCATTTTTGTACTGCATTGAATTGCATGACATTTCTACATGAATGCTATTGTGCTAAACATCTGGCAGTCTGGTAAAGGTATAATGTGGCTTAAGGCATCAGATTTATCTTGTAGGCATTTAGCTGGTATCGATTAATAAATGGACTGGTGCCTGACGGGCAGTACATACGTATGAGGTCGTGATACACAGTGTATTTCATGTCGTTCTGAGGCATGGAGTACTTTCCGTTGACAATTTGTAGCTTGGCTCCATCCTCAAATGGATGCTGCTTAAAACACAACAGGTAGAGGATGCATCCCAGAGCCTGCATGTGAGACGACACATGATCAGTACAATAATCAAACTCCTTTGTTTACAGCAAAAACACAAAAACATGCATCAAAAGACAATCAAAACAAAGGCAGAAGAAGAGAAAGTCAGTTGTGTCTAAATTATAAATGGAGGTACACTAATGTCAGAAAATGACTGACCCAGATGTCTTGCTTCTCATTGATGGGAAAGTTGGAGTAGAGATCGATCATCTCTGGCGTTCGGTACGCAGGAGTGGTGTTCCTTGTTATCTACAGAAAAACATTTTTTAAAATGAATTGACATGAAAGCAAATATCAAGCTTAAGTTATATGTTTGTAAATCTTTGTAAAATTCTTTCTCCCGATTAGACAGAACTGAAAAAGCCATGTGCTCTGTACAAGAAGTGCACAAGATGAGTACATTACTCACATCTCCATAATTTCGTTGTAGATGTACAACGACAATAAAGGGCTATTCTATTCTATTCTATTATGTGCAACATGTGCCTGGTAAACAAGAAGTCTATTAGATTTACAAGCCAAGACCTCTGGTGTTCTGCATTCGAAATTCATCTGTGGCAAAGCTCCAGTGTGTAAGTGGGCAGCTGTGTGGTTATGGTACAAATATAATTTACATGATTGTTTAGGGCTTCCTGGACCTCTGGCTATTAATCCAATTAAAGGTTTCTGGTTTATGCTCAACACCATATCAATACTGCCACTGACCCACTCTGTCTTTGTACGTGTATTTTTGTCTTCTCAATTAATCATCCTACTTTTTACAAAGCAACTAAAGGAAACAAAATGAAATCAAAGTGGCTGCGGTTTTCCTTTTACGTTTTCTTTAAAAAATTAAAACCATATAAAATGTCTACCTGTGAAGCCGATTTCAACCTTTAATCTCTAATCACATATTCAAGGGTATCAACACAATCTTGTGATCAGTGATGAAATTACTATTTACCGTTTTCATTTGCTGCTTATCTCTTGCTTTTAGTTCACTCTGAGGATCTTTAATAGCATTTTTCTTTGTCTGTCATGTTTTTATTTTATTTTAAACTTTATGGATACTTTTGATTCCTTTCCTTATTTACAGTACTGTGCAAATATTTTGAGCTTCCCTCATTTCTTTGCATTGCTAAGAAAATGGGAAATGCACGTTTGAATAGCAATTTATTGAAACATGTGCAAACCTAGTATGACCACCTTTATTTATGCTATCAAGTTTTCTTGCAATTTCATTAGGAAATCTTCAAGATTGGAATCTCCTTCATGAAACCTGGAAAACCAAAGTTCTTTAGATGTTTGCTGCCTTTTGTTCTGTTCTCTGTCAAAAGGATCCCACACTGCCTCAATAATGTTAAGGTTCGGGCTCTGGGGAGGCCAAGCTATGACTGATAGTGTTCCAGTTATAGTGCATGTTTTTTTCAGATGGTATTACATGGTGAATCTAAATCTTACCATACTTTTATTCCTTCATAATTCCATCAATTTATAAAAGACCCCTACAGTCTGCACTGTTTTACACACAACTGTAGACACTCATTGCTGTACCTTTCTTCTGGCCTTTTCCTTCCATAACTGATTTTCAGTCTAGCTCTTGTTTAATTTGCCATTTTCTCCTAGTTTTCTTAACAGACACCCTTCCACTGAGACCGAACAGTAGAGAGATCAACTGAGGAGACAGATGCATCTCTCAGGTTCTGTGCAAGGGCTTTTCTTATTTCTCAAGGACACAACTTTGAGATACTGTTCATCTCCTGAAGATAGCTTTTTGGTTTTTTCTTACTTTTTTTTGTCAACTAAAGAAATGAGAACAAATGATGTGCTATTGAGACAGGCTGCTGGTAACAAATTGCCTAAGTTGATTCTTTGCTAAGTTGTCAGTTATGTTATATTTAAGTAATTTTTTTAAGCATGAATGACTTGTAGATCAGTGTTAAGTGGCTTAAAAATATATTTCCGATTGAAAGGAGCCAATGCCCAAAGACAGACCTTCAGAAAGCCTGGAAAACTATTGTAGAGAACTATTGCTAAAGATCACTTAAAAAAATTAAAAGAAAGTCTGGCTCCATGGAAACAAAATTTCAGGAAATGAGAGGTTGTTTTAAATCTGCTTTATAATAAGTGACACAGCATAGCTGTGAAGAACGTAGCCTCATGGGCAGTGTAGTCCGTGCTACAGGGAGAATGGACCGCCATACACATTATGTGTCTGTGAGCAAGAGGAGGGGAAAAAAAAAGGATAGTGGAAAAGTACGAGCTGTCACCGAGCAAAAACGGGAGCTGGAAGCATGTAAATATAATAATAACCACTGCACCTATTAAGACTCGACTGTACACCGTGTTTGTGTTTTCCTCCGAAAACAATAAGTTTTGTTGGAGCCGCCTTTCAACGCCTCTCTCTGTCTCTCGCAAGCAAAGTTGACCCACACAACAAAGTAAAGCTATTTTTCGGCTACGAGCCCGACATGGAACCCGCCGTATTAGTCAGAGGTCCCTTTACTACAGTTCGGAGCCGCGGACCTTCGGTAATAGTAATAAATCACACAGCAATAGTACATTCACGTAGTTGTAAAAAGCATGATAATATATTAAGTAATCCAAAGTATTTAGAATACGTTACTGTCATTGGGTAACGTAACAGAATACTTAACAGAATACATTTTGGGGCATGTATTCTGTAATCTGTAGTGGAATACATTTTAAAAGTAACCTTCCCGACACTGTGTATAAGCAGGTCACTGTTAAGATCACCAAGAACTGTCTGCATGCTTAGGTACCTCATCCTCCACCATTGACCTCTTCTGTGCGGACCAGCTGTAGTCTGGATAATGTGACACTGTGGTGGCGCTGCCAAAGTCACACAGCTTGATGGTGCCCTGGTTACTAATCAAGAGGTTCTCAATCTGCAACACATCAACCAAGCAGTGAGTTAGCATTTCATTTATTTGCCATAAGTAAGACTTCTGAGACCGAACAAGGGCAGCAGCACATGATATGATGAAAATGCGGTCATAAGTAAAAGCACCAACTAAATAACTGCACTGTATATTGTGCATTTTTCTTTATTCTCCTCTCTGACACATCAGTCATCCTTTAAATACCAGAGGCAGACAAACCTTAAGGTCTCTGTGTATCACGGGAGGCTTCTGTTTGTGCATATGCTGAACAGCACGGCACGCCTGATAGAAGATTTTTAGCACAGTGTCACATGATAGAGGAGCCTTCTGCTCTACCCTCTTAATAAAGTCCACCAGCTGACCTGAGGTGAAAGAGGTACAAAAACACAAAAGAATGTGAAACTGTAGATAAAAGTCTTGTATTTAGTAATAAAATTACAAAATTAAAGAAAAAGTGCTTTGCACACATCCTACAAATGATTTATTTCTGTTAACATACTTATTGTGGTAAGCAGTAAGGTATTTGCTCAGAAAGCTGAAAAACTGCTGAATGAAAAAAACCTTGTCTGCTGTAACTACACAAAAAGGAAGCAGAGCAGGAAACGAAGGCTACAGACAGGAAACTTTCATCATGAATGCCTTTCAGTGGGAGTTACTCAGAAAGAGTTCCAGCACCCCTGAATTACTGCATGTGCATTTCATGAATAAGTAAGAACTGATTCAGCACTAAAGAAACAAAACTGGGAAAAGTGCCTTTCTGTGTGTAGCAGTGTGTGTTTTTACCTTTACACAGCTCAGTGAGGATCAGAAACTCAGCCTGCCCGGTGTCTGACTCCTCTTTACTGATGGAGGCTGCAGAGCAGAACTGAACCGTATTTGGATGACCGGACAGCTTTTTCTATAGAGCCAGCAGGTGAAGGAACATACAGAATAAACACTGCTGCTGTGACAAGCCTCGCCTTAAATTTGCCGTTTCATAAATCACAATCATAACCAGTTTCTAGTGGCAGAAGCTGCTGGTTTTCACCTGTCGCATGTCAGCCTACTTTGTTTAAGCTATCCGCAGTTTTAGATTACAGCAGGTGTCCAAAAACCAAACTACTCAAAAGCTGAAAAAAATTAACCAGATGCATTTTAAGAGAGATGTGATGACGAAGGAAATCCTGAATAGAGAGATATGGCAGATGATCTATGGGTGTTTAGTGTCAGCTATATATTAACATTTGGTGTGAAGTAAAAAAAACAAAAACAAACTAAAAACAAAAAAACCAACTTTTTACAGAAACACTTTTGCGCTTTACTCATTAATAATTAAAGGATACCATGAAGCAGACTTCTTGTATGATTTCTTTGTTCTTCTCTTCTTCATTAGACAGCAGTCTCTGGAAAAAAAATGCATACAGACCATTGCTTTGTTCTGTGATCAATATAATACATGTCTAACAGGACTGAACTAGCATACTGCAATAGACGGCCTATAAAGCATTAGCTTCAAACAAAATAAATATTAATAATAGTAAAATTACAATTACTTTAAAGATAATTTATGTGGTTATCTGATGAATACACTCAAAGGACAATTTAATTGTTCAGCATTTGAGGTTTTTATACTTAAATGAGAAGCTAATAAATATATATATATATATATGATACAGCATGAACAGAATTGAGTAAGTAGGAAACGGTGCAAACACAATTGTTTGGAGCTTCATCATTCTGTACAAAATGACTTGCAATAATTGCATATTGCATATGAACAACAAACTACCTGGTAAGCGGCCGTCCACATTGCTAAGCCTACATTTTTTCAGTTACTGTCTCATTAGTACAGCTGTATAGATAAAAAGGGAAAATCTTTCTGTTAAGGGACGCGTCCAATGGCATGTTTTGATTCAGCAGTGTAATTCAATAATGACAATAATGCATTCCACAAGCTGACAAGTGCATGTACTAATAACCTGCAGTACTTTGTCTGTTTTGCATATTAAAAGCAGGTGCTGAAGAATGTAAAAATCAATGTAAGGAGAGCTAATGTGCCTGATTTGATGCATTGGGTAATACAGTGCACACAATGACACGCACATTAACAAATACATGCTCAGTGATGAGCAACACAGCCAAAACGTAACAGTGGAACATTTTTAACAATGAGGGTGTGGGTCAGTACACCTTATCTTACCTTGAGGGCGTAGTCTTTACCACTGCTCATGTCCTGGGCTTCATATACAAAAGCAAATCCACCTTAAAAAGAAAAAAAAAAGAAGATGAGGATTTAATTTACAGTTTTTTATGATTTAGTGTTGGGTTGACGATTCTCAACTGTTCAGGATACTGAAAGAATTTTGTGATACTGACCAGGATATATTCTAACACTGTCTAGTTGGTGTCCTGGATTATTATCAAACGTCTATGTTTAAATTATTCTGAAATTAAAATGACAAAATCACTTAATAATTAATTAATAAACCACGTGGGAAGACATGTTTAATATTTAAATTCATTATTAGTTTTTGTATTAATGCTGTGTTCAAGCGCTTGTTTTCCTTTTTAACTTGGGAATGGAACCATTACAACATGCACCACTTGATTTCATGCAATACTGACTGACTGTAAGCCCTACTGGGTATCCTGTTCATTGAAGATGCAGCTAAAACCTTGACTGCTTATAATGTCGTCAAATCCATTTTTCTATAATAATCGCTCTCCATATAAACACAGTAGAGGGCTGTTTTATAAATTACAATTAATAAAACATTAACAGCTATGAGTTTTCTGTGTTACAAAAAGTGGCACAGGTTACATTCAGAGTTTTGGTCTAAAGTTTTTACTTATTCTTTTATTTACAGCAAGTTTTAACTGTAATATAGATTTTCTCCTATGGGAATATGTGTCATTTCTGCAGCTTGTTAAGCTGCAACTTAGTAAGATCACAAATGAAGCCCAGCTGTAAAGTTAAAGCAATGCAAACTGGACACCTGCATTCTCACTGGAACATGTATTCATTTGGTGATGCAGGAAATGTTTAAACCTTGTTATCCTTGATTCTAATCTGTTGCTAACTCTCTTTTACACTGCTAGAATTGCAGCAATTATAAAACAGAGAACACACCAAGAATACGTATTCAATCAAGAAAATGTATTTTAATCTGATGTGCTGACAAATTGATTTTGTCAAATAACCTAATTTAATGTTTAAAAGTATCAAATTTAAACTATCAGAGCTCTAAAGAGCACCTTTCATGTTAGAAACAATCGGCAAAGTCACCAGATTAATGATTTTCAGTAGCAATACTTTGTCTTATTTTCAAGAGTGTTGCAATTTAAAGTTTCCCATGTGTGGGACTTAATAAAGGTTTATCTTATTTTATCTTATCCTATCAATTTACTGTTCGCCTATTGCTGTTCTTTTTAGATTATCATTTTATCTGATAGGATCTCTGCCTGTGTGGAGGAGTTGTGACCTATGAAAACACTCCTTTATATGTGAGCACACACAGAGCCTGAAATGGAAAGCATGCTTAAAAGAGAAAGTTGATAACCACTGTTGTGAGACCCGTTATCTCCAGCTATGGCTTAAGGTTTTGTTGAGCCAGCTAATGCTAAGAAAGCCTGACGGTGTTGAACTTCCTTCGTAGTATACCGCTCTGTAGACACTACTGTCATAGGGAACAACACCATTCTCATCATAATGTATTTTACAAAAAACTTCTGTGCTGCTTAAAGCCAGTGCCTTAAACTGACATAACATTATCAATCTGGGATTAATAAAAGCTAACTGTCTAAACAGCAGATGCACTCGTGGAACAATGTTTTGGGGGGCGATTTTTGCATTATTTTGATTTTCTTTTCCCCGAGTCACTGTGACTAGTAAAGGAGAAACTTCAGTCTGGGTGTGTGTGTCTCAAATACTTCTACTTACCAAGCCTCAGCCAAACAAGGAAATGCCAAGATTACCACAGACATGAGTAAATCAACTACCAGCCTTCTAATCTTTAACAGGTTGCTTTGCATAGGTCCATGCGCGTATGGTGGTCACTTCCCCAGTTCTCATAAAACCTCTTTTTCTGGGACTCTCACCAGGGACCTCGTGCCTGCCTACATTTATTTATTTATTTGCCTGTGCTTCAACTCTCAACTCACACAAAATACCGCAACAAAGCATGTTGTTCCTTACAGGTTATGTTGTGTTATGCAACTCATTTTGATAACCTCCCTGCGGAGATTAAATGTCTTCCACAATTTTGTAAAACAGAAGGTAAGAGACTGAAAGCTGAAAAGCTCCATTTTCTCTGCTCCAATTTCCAAACGAGTCTAAGAAAAAAATACAGAAAGGTATTTAAAAATACCTTAAATCCTTCTTTATCAAACACTAATTTATTCAATCTCACTCTGAAACAATATGTGTGCCTGGGTTATACAATTGTAGGACTATAACTGGTGTAGTAGACAAAAACAAAAAAACAGAACCATCTGGTTACAGCAATCCATTGTTTTTGTCTCAGCAAAAGGTCCCAACAAAGACACCTTTGAAATTGCATGACGGGAGTTTGAAACAGGCAGCGTTTTAGTGTAAAATGATCTCCACTCCATTTGCTTTCATTTGGAAGGTCTTGTGCGTTTCCTTTAACCTGTTTGAATCGAACTATTGTGGACCGGGAAGTGAAATCACAATACTAATTATACTAATAAAGAGAGAAAGTTGATAGTATATCTGAAGAACAGTAGTACAGTGGTTAGCAATGATGCCTCACAGCCAGAGGACTCCTGGTTGTGTGAATTTTGCATGTTCTCTATTAAAAAACAAGACAAACCACGACTTAACTAAAGTCTTTTATCACACTAGCTTTGCATATTCAGTCAACTTTAAATCGATGTGACAAAACACGTAGAAATCAGCCGTAGACAATAGTAAATGCCATCTTATTTGCCAACATAGTCATGTTTGCTGGTGCACACCATACAGGAGGCAAGACAAAAAAAGAAAAAGAAAATTAAAGGAAAAGTGGAGCATGTTTATTTGAAGCCCACCCTTAACCCTCAGAGTGAATTGCTTTCCACAGTTTCTAAATTCATAGCAGCTTTCAGGGGGCATCATACAAAATAAAATAATATACCATGACCACTCTACTAGAGTAGGTCAAAGAGTAGGTTTTTAAAACAGATATATAGAGATGTGTTCCAAGACACTTTTAAGAATATAAAAGTGTATTCAATATAAATAAAAAGATGCCCTATGTAGATTTAAGGGTTTTTGGATGTCTGGGAAATTGCTATGGAAGAAATGATATGCTGGCTTTCCAACTGGAGGTTATAGTTATACAGTTGGGAGATTGAAGCTATAATCAGCCAAAATTTTAAGCACTTTTCTGCAAGACACCAGGTGGAGATCACATCAGTAATCATGGATCTAAATATATTATTTGATTGTTTGTGTGAAATGTTGGAGTAGATCATGTTGTGTAACCTGACAGGGTATGCCATGTTCTCTTCTCACCTGCTCTCAAGAAGCAGAATATACCACTTCCAGACACAGCAAAAACAAATAATCAGTGATACCTCTAAAAATCAGGAACACCAGATCAGCGTTTTCCTTTTTGCCTCGGAAGAAAAATTTCTATTTAGTTTGTGAAATAAAAAACCAAACTAATCGACTAATCAGATCACACTAAACTGTTGACAATTACCAAATTAAGTGCTTTGTAATGCTAAACTATCAGTCCAAATTGGTACATAATTGGTCTACTCTGATATATTTTTTACACGCTCAAAAAGCAGTAATCCAGGCAGCAAGACCCTTCCTTGCTGTCACAAACCTACCAGTAGGTTTCTCCTTATGGCATCTGTGATATTCACTTATTTCTACTGCAGCCCTAACCACAAACGTGGGACGATATTTTTATACTTAACAAAAAAAATTCAATAAGCAGGCACCAGTGCTGGCACAGGAATGCCGCTCTTGTTGACGTCAGAAGAAACAATCCAGCAGAATTTTTCAAGTGCTCTGTTTCGACTGAAACTTGTAAAGAGTTTCCAGCCTGCCCTGTTACAGATAATCAATTGGTTTGGTAATCAACAACACCGTCATCACTCATATCTTCGGGCCCGGCAGGCCTGACTCACACTTTTATCAAGTCTTTCTCATGAAGCAAAAAGTGCCGTGTTTCCAAGAAAGACAGACGGTAAAGGTGGACACGTAAAGCGCAGCTCTGCCTGCACACACACAGCCTTCCGTGAGGTGTAAAGCGGTAACACAAAGCAGACACGTCAAGTTTAACTTTGAAATGTCTATTCCGTCTCCTTGAAGTACCTAATTCTGGAAATTGATTTAGCGCTTGTTAGATACAGTCCAAACCAAATTATCACCTGGCGTTTGCTCGGTGGCTCACTGTCCTGCACTTGCTAACTATATTATCACTTACTCCACTAGAGGTATTTCACAAATGCTAACATGTTAGCAAATTCAGCTAACTAGCATAACTAGCCGCTGAAGACGTGACCAAAATTTATTGTTGTGATGCGCACGTATCTCACCTTCCGCGATCACCCTCCTGATTCTCAGCTTCATGTCACCGAGTTCAACGACTTGTCCGACGAAATCATTTTGGTCCCGACTGGCCGCTCCGGAGGAGCCGGGCCCGGCTAAGAAATCTAGTGCCGACTGGAACAGAGACATGTTTTCGGGCCGCCTCCGGGAGAGGGAGTGAGCTGTCTAAATCTTCACCGGGTCCGCAGAAAGACTCTACAGCAGTTCACTACGTTACAAAGATGTATAAGCAGGTGATATTATTCTTTCAATGGAAGCAAACATCCTCTTCCTGCTGCTACATAAACGGGGACACCATCATCACCGCACCGACTTCCGTGAAGGGTGATGACGTCGTGACACGATTCAGCCATATGACGTAGAAGGAAAATAAAGGTAGGTTTGACTTTTAAGTGTCGTAAGAAACCTTTAAGAACTGGTAAAATTAACATTTGTTTAATTTTTAATGGAAAAAATATTTATATTATCTTGTTTTGAGATCCCCATATAAATCAGTTTAAAAAAAACTGTCCCTAAACGTTCTGCATGAATGGAATTACAATTTTGAGTAGGCTAAATGAAGCGGCCATATAAAAAGACGTAGCTTTCTCCAAAATGAGGGGGGGGAACTGTAAAAGTTAAACAAAAAATTATTACAAACAAAACTATTAGTAATCTTATTTACGCTCGTTGTAAGCAAACCATTTAGAATGTTTCTTCTTGTATGCACAACAGGCCTTTGTTAAGTTCATTTATTTTCGGGGGAAAATGTATAAATAAATGAATATGAAGGAATATATAAATATTATTCACACAAACAATAATAGGATTATCACTGGATACAACTTCATGATATTAGTCTGCCATCTACTGGAGCAATGTCTTTTAAGATAATAAAGTACTTTGCATTCGTTCACAGTTTATGGGATATCAACCTTACGTGAAACAGGCTTATTAAAAGGCTTTTTTATTTTTTATTTTTTACTGCCCATTGGTTTCTGTATGTAATTTAGACAATTGTTGTTTTGTCATCGTGTTATTTCTGGCCAATAGGTGGCACTTCTTTGCATTTATATTCTATTTTAGAATAAGGTGGGAGAATTTGATGCTTCCAGTTAGAGGGGCACTTTCTTGAACGTGCAATGTGCATTGTGCAGATATTTCTTTACCTTTGTAATAGCTAAAGAATGAAAATTTGGACATTTCTCTCTTTCATATGACTCTCACTGATATGATGCACTCCTATAGCTCATATCTCTGACTACAAGTCTCAAACATTTGTTCTAATCCTTATAAAATGATTTCAAATTGAACTTTAAATCCATGTAATAAACCTCAAACTGCCCTTTGGCAGCATACTAAATGCTGCTCAGTTTGTCCAAGGTCTTGTAATCCAAGTGGACTTTGGAACGTGATATTCATTAAAAGGAGGCTTAAAAACTCAAATTTAAGACCTAACAGTTTGAAATCCAAAAGCTAAATGCTCAAGGTGTTTTATCATAATATATTCACTTGACATGCATAATGCAACTCAAACCAGCCAAATCACATGGCTAAACCTGAAGATTACACATGAAAAAAGCAAACAATTTTTTTTGTACTTCACTCTAAGAAAATTCATTGTAAAAGCTCTACATACACTATGTCATCCTATGTCAGTCTAAGCTGGTTAACTTGACAAAAAATATTTTCAAAATTAGGGTTGGTTATGCTGTAGTTAACTATAACTATATGGAATGTGTTACTTGTAAATTTTATGTTGCACAATCCAAAGACCAGTCATTGTGAAATAATTAAAAATAAAATTACAGATGTGGTCATAGCTTGTTACAAAATATGGCTGGACCACGTTAGACATACAGAGCCAAAATGTGATTACGTAGATAAAGGAAACACTGACTGTGGCGTGATGACAGGAGTCCATTTCGGGTCAAATTCAGTGACAGAAGGTTTGTCTGACTAACAATGAAGCAAGCTACCTAAAGGTCAACTCTTTCAAGTCTTTAAGGCAATCTCATATCTTGGCACAATATTTTACAACTGGACAAAATCCTTTTCAAAGCCAAAATCCACTTGATCGTGGATTTTGACCTTTCAAACAAGCAATTTAAACAAAAACAAACAAAAAAAATAGAAAAGAAGAAAAGAAAAACTACATAGAAGTTGGGAGACTTTTCTTAAGTCTGAATGAAAATGTTCGTCATTGGTCATGATTTGATATCATTTATTTTAAAAAATGAATGAGGGATATTACAGATTTTATGGAACATATATGTTTCATATGGGTTTTTAGACATCAGTTTTTCAATCTATTAGGAAAATATTGAAAAAGTTACATCTAAATACAACCGTCTCCAAATGCAGTGACATTTATGCATTTAATTCTACTACAGTCAAGCTCCCAAACCAGTAATATGTTCAACTGAATAGCAACCCCTGATCACAGAATGTTTGTATAAGTTATGCTGTTGCTTTGATTCATGTACTTTCCCCATGTGAATAAAGCACTTTGTAAGTTTACGAATACATTTCTATACAACCACAATGCAAGCTGAATCTAAGTCTTATACAGTTCTGTGAAAAGTTTCCCTCCTTCCTGATTTTTTAAAAGAATTTTTCTTTTGGTTTTTTGTTTTGCATATTTGTCACACTTACATGTTTCAGATCAATAAACAAATTTCAATATTAGACAAAGACAACCCAAGTAAATACAAGATGCAGTTTTAAAGCGCACATCTATCCAAACCAACCAGGCCTGCATGGAAAAAGTATGTGAAAATTTCCATTTGCTAATTGTAAACTGCCATGGAAAAAATGAATATCCATGCTTCTCAAAATGTGTAAATTCAGCAACACGTCCTTTAACCAGACTTATAAACACATATGTATTCACACACACACACAAGGACACATTCGTTGTCCTTCCCTATTTGTTTTTGCCTTTTATCAAGGTATACTCAAGGCATGTTGCTAAGCGACTGAGATATAAATGCAACAAATCAAAAGACACACTGGGGCTATTCAGAGCTCCTCAAGTATTTTATTGTCTTTGTTGGCTCCAGGTAGAATGGCCATGAGGCCTTTGGTATTATAATCTGGACTCCAAAGCTAGGGAACTAGAGATTTTGACTTCATGCTCACTATCATGTGTACATGGATATTTTAAGGCTATAGATTGACATCAGTGGATTACAATTCATTTTGGGCTTGGGGATTAATATCAATATACAAATTAGTATTAATATAGTAACAGAAAAAAAACTATTGGTATATTATGTAATCTAGACTAGAACAGTCAGGACATGATACAACTATATAGTAGCTTTTCCATCACTTAATGAAAACAAGGTTGGATGACACCACCACGCAATAAGGAGTGTTGTTATTTCTCGATTCTAATTGGGCACACCCCTCAAACCGGACCCCAACATTCTTGCTCTTTGACTGGTTCAAATGCTTTTGAAACCACATCGTGAACCTAAAAGACAGCCTTCCCTTGACGCCTAGAAGCCAGTCCGTTGACAACTATGCGCCTCCCACATAGAGCGATCTGTCGGCTGATGTGGAGCCAGTGCGCTGAGGACCAATCGAAAGCCTTCGCTTTGCGTGCGGGAGATGTTCAAGATTTCTGCAACTGCAGCTTTTGTGCGCGGGTTAAAGAATGATAACTTTTAATGAAAAGAGGCATAAAGGGCCAGTGGTGGTGGTCAGCTTTGCCTCTCCAACTCCAAACTGCTCAACCCGAGCTGTCCCTCTAACATACTCAATTCTCTCAGTCCTGCACACAGCCAACAAGATTTTAACAACTTCATCTCTGCCACCTCCAGCTCTACCTCCTGTCGTTTTGTTAGCGACACTTTCTCCAAACAATACACCATAGCAGGTCTCAGTACTGTCTTGTTAACTTTCCATTTCACCCTTGGTGCTATCCTTCTATCACAAATCCCCCTTGACACTCATCTTCCACCCTGCCCATTGTCTCTTCAGTATCCCTCTTCAGCGCTGTCTATTGCTTTGAATGGTGGAATTAATGGCTTTAAGATAATTTTTCTACCAATTTTAATCCTTGGATCTTTGACTGGCTGTCTAAAGGTGACTTAAATTCCTCTCCTCTCCAGTGCATACCTCCACCTCTCATGGTTTTCTTCGGCCTCCTTCATCATCTCATTAAGTATCAGCATTTTGTCTGCAAACATCATTAAAAAATATCAACACAATAATGTAAATGATTAAACATGAACAACAGCAGAAGGACCGTGGCAATCTGATAAATACAGTCAGTCAATGATGATGTGTTACAGGTGATCACCAATATATTGCTCAGAATTTGCTTGTTACCGTTGCATATTTGCATCATATCAACATTTTATTTAACATGTATTGATGAAAAATAGAATATTTTGGTCAGGTGTAAGGCCTCCTTCTTCAGAATCATCGTTATTTATTTAAGATAGGATTAAAAGTGTGCATATATGCCTATTGTGACGTCTGAAAGAAACGAATCAGGAACTGTTGCTTGCATTCTTCGTAACACTGTCAAACACTTGTCAACCAAAGTCGATCTTGAACCGAACTTGCCCTGCTACGTGACGACGCCGGGGCGTGGCCTCTCAGTTTTCCTAGGCAGCCCCACGCTCTCCGCTGACAGTGAGCGTAGCTACTGTCACGCACTGGAGTGTGGTGCCATTCAATCTGAGAGGTTAGCCTGTGATCTAATTTACCCAGAGCAGTCACCTCAGGAGCACTTAGCTTTTATACGACGCTCGGGACTAGTTTTAACTCGTTGTTAACAGGCGACAAAGGGACTTGAAAAAGATGTCCAAAGACACGGAAGGAAAGAGTGAGAAAATTATGGATATGGAGAGCAAGGTTCTGTGGTACCCGGATTCTAAGAGGAACACACAGATGGATAAGTTTAGGATACAGGTCAACCAGGACTACGGGCTTAATCTGGGTGAGTGGGGTCAGAGGGAGGGAGCCAGACAGGCTCCAGAGTAGGTGTGCTGGAGAGAATACAAGTCGGATTATTGAGCCTACGAAGCTGCATAACTCAGCCAGATAGAAAAACAGAAACGAGCAGCATCTCTCCCTTTTGCTATGTGTCAGTTCATGTTTTAAAGGCAGTACGTTATCTCACAATCGGCACAGTGTAGTGATGGCTTGCTGTGGAGCATTTCAAGCTAGCTTATTGCCATTTGAACACATGTAAAGAACATGTATAGGCGGTGAATCAGCATAAACAAATCTACGAATTTATTGTCTTAGAAGAGTTTTATTAAGGATGACCTACAACTACTCTGACACTCCCTGTTCAGTAATTATTAGCCGTTTACAAGCCTGTGGTGTTTGAATTACTTCCAGCTCGGAACTGAAAGACTGCGCCTGCAGAGCAGCCAGGATGGAAGAGAGCGGCCTGTTTCAATGGTCTTTCTAGTACCGTGACATTTTAAAGAAACAGGATTAAAGGAATGCTGAAAAACATGGTCAGCCGGCTAATGAATAAGTAGAGAGGAGACGAGGATAGGATTGGTACATCAGTGTAGATAGCCGGAAGGAATGTGTAATTGAAACAATAAAAATAGTATCATCCTATTTTCAACGTGCTGATTTCCAGATTTCTATTTTCCTTAATCTGGTGTTCCTAATTTCACCAGGTGTTCTGATCCTTACAGTATTCCTACATTCCTACAGTGATTAAGTAGATCTCATGGACAGCAAAACCTTTCCTGTAAATAAAAAGATCTAGTTTTCAGGAATAAGGACCACTTCTCTCTGCTGAAGGTTTTCCCAGATAAATTGCAATTTTATTCTGAGTAAGGATTTAGGAAAGAAGAGATACCAAAATGTTTCAGTTGGTCTAAGCCTAAGGGGTGCTTACACTAACGTTTCCTCTTATCTCTACAATAATACAATAATAATTGGAAACTTTTGTTCTCAAATAATGACAAATCTTTTGTCTTCTAGCCAACTACAGTGACCTGTACCAGTGGTCAGTGGACTCCTACCCAGAGTTCTGGGGAGAGGTTTGGCGCTTTTGTGGAGTCGTGAGCTCAAAGCCATATGAAGAGGTGAGTCCAACCTTCATGTATGTCATAACCTAAAAATGGGAATAGAAACATGTGCGTATTTCTTATCCCAGTTTTAAAGCCAAAGACTACATTTCTAAACAGTTTAGGTCACTAAAACATATAGTATTTAATATTTTACTGTACATAAATATAATGGTCATGCTAAACTGAAAACCCAACTAGAATTGAAGTAAGGTTCAGTGATTTTAAATTATGATAATTATATAATTTCCTGTTTCATCGTCTTAATGCTGCTTAGTTCCAGGATATACCCTCTGACGTGGGTGTGTGAGGTAATAAATAGTGTCTCACACCGTAGTGTGTAGTTCACACGCCCCTTCTGTACACATGGTTAATGTTTCCTCTTCACTCTTTTGTCTAAGCAGACAATAAATAGAGGACAGGCAAGCAATTAGCCAGTCAATCAAACGTTTTGTTACAGTCTTGCACTGTGGGCTGCACTGTTATATCCCAGTGTTGCCTTGGAGTTTTCTAGGAAATTGTTTATCTTACTTTTTAAATTTTGTCCGCAATTCTTAAATTTTGTTGCAAATACAGTAAAAAAAAACAAAACAGAAAAGGAGAGCATAACAGTTGTGAAACATTATTGTCTGGACAATTTCACGAGAAAGATAGAAAGCATCAGAGCTTCTCTGATGTGTCGCTCCCCTCCGTGTGTTTTTATCAGGTGGTGGATGTATCCAAACGCATCTCAGATGTTCCCGAGTGGTTTAAAGGAGCTCGGCTCAACTACGCTGAGAACCTGCTCAAACATGCAGACCATGACAAAGTGGCTCTCTACGCTGCAAGTATGTATATACTTAAGAGTATATTATGCTGATGAAGGTATAAGAAATTAAAAAGGACAGTTCTGCACCGGGATTTATGATGCTTTAATGGGGGATAACTTCCCTAATCCTGGCGCCAACTCCACACATGTTAATGGGAATTTTTAAAATGACACCACAAGGCACTCATTTTCTCTTTATTCTCTTAGCGCTCATATAATGTTTGCATTTCTGTTCACTTTTTTTGCTGTTATTGTTTTTATTACTAGTCCTTCTTTTAATGGTGAATTTTAATGTCCTTTTCCACCACTAATTGTGCACTGTTGTCTCTTGTGTTTTTCTTCCCCGTATCACACAGATTGTAATTACTTAGTGATTTATTTGATTTTCGTGTGTGTTTGAGCTTTTTTTGTGCAGAGTTGGGAGGGTAGTTGGGCACAGGATTGATGCGTTGTTGTGCATGAAGCTTCATACGTCACTTTGTTATTAGATTAACGGTTCTCTGTCAGGTACTAATGGATAGGTCTGCTTTTATTGCTATGTGTGCATATATATATGAGGCGAAGTGGGCCCTTGCTCCTGTGTGCAAGCTCCCTCAGGAGCTGTAACACAATTATAAGAAGCCCCATTGGTCACAATGCTGTGCAGCCTCTAAATGTCAGTAAACTATTACTTAGAGAGATAAGAGGACTCTTCCTGTCTGTGGTACTGGATGATGTTGCTCTTTCTTTCTTAAAAATCTTATCTTACCCATATAACTCAATTTTCTGGAATGTGCGAGATGCCAGGTTATGACATCAGATACACTGGGCTGTCACTACCAACTTTTTTTTGAATGAGAAGGATAACAGGTGCAAAGGGGCATGTGATCTTCTTGTTCTACCCTAACCAAGCAGTTGTAAGAGGCTAAACCTAACCAAATAGCTTTAGTGCTTAAACTCAACCAGTGGTAGAAAAAGGCTTTTGAAGCTGATAAACCTGCAATATGTGCACCACTCCTCTTGCAACTTTATTGCAACAATATCAAAAATCAAGTGATTAAATTCCTGTTTACTGATTTGCATATTAACCTTTTGGATGTTACAAAAATGTATTTTTGTTTCTGTGTAGGTGTCTTAAATTTACTTTGTGTTTTTGTCTATCAGAGGAGGCAAATGAGGAAATTGTGAAGGTGACTTTTGGAGAACTGAGGCGTGATGTGGCGTTGTTTGCTGCAGCCATGAGGAAGATGGGAGTCCAGACTGGAGACAGGGTCGTAGGTGAGTCTCGTGTTTAAAGCCTGGTAGCCACACACTGGTTGATAGCTCATAAATTAGTTCACTGTGATGTATTAGTTTGTTTCCATTTAACTCCTGTCCTTTACACCCTCTTCACTTCATCCCTTACTTCTCTGTCAGTGTGTTCCATGTACTCACTGGGAAGGTTGGCTGGCTGTTTTGGCTCAGGTTGCAGCCTCTTTCTGAATGGCACCATTTATTTTTTCAAAGTTCATATTTGTATAGGGAGGTGCTTGGTTTTTTTCAGCCACCACCATTAAGTTTGTTCATATAGAGTTAAGAGTTCAACCTTCCAGTGAACAGTAATCTTAAAAGTTGTAATGCAGTTGTTTACATCTCTCAAGTCATTTTTTTAAATTAAGTATTTTATTTTTTACAATCTGGGTTTCTTTTGCAAGTTTGTCTGCATCACTGCTGCTGGCTGCGGAAACATACACTGGGCTATCTGGCGATTAGATACGTTGGAGCTTTCAAGCACAGACTGTGGACTTGGTGTGTGGCAAACTTATTATCAGCATCATTCCAGTCTGATTATAGCTGTTGTAGTACTTATGATTAATTAAAAAAGTTACATTTACAAGATCCAGATGAGTATCATTAAATAATGAGACTACCTTTTTTTTTTTTTTTGCCACCATAAAGTTTTTGAATTGTTCGTCATTTCTTCACCTGCAGTGGGTTCATACTTTAAAGGTGAAGCATGGTTCGCTACACTGAGCCTTATCAGTCACTGTCTGTGTTTCATTATGTGGTATGTAACAAAAATCCAACAATGACACGGCACTTGCCATTTTCTTAGGTACATCTGTTCAACTGCTTATTAAACCAAATATCTAATCAATCTCCCAATCACACTGGAGCAACTCCGTGCTTTTCAGCACGTAGGCATGGCCAGGGCAGCCTGCTGAAGTTCAAACTGAGCATCAGATATGGGAAAAAAGTTGTTTTAAGTGACTTTGAACATGGCGTGGTTGCTAGTGCCAAAAGGTATTCCTGAGAATGTCTGAGTATTTCAGAACCTGCTGATCTCCTGGGATTCACCCACACGACCATCTCAAAGAGAATGGTCTTCATAGAAAAGGGGGGGAAAAGGGAACATCCAGTGAGCGTCACTTCTGTGGGTGAAAATGCTTTGTTCATGAGAGAGGTCAGAGGAGACTGGTCAGATTGCTTCAAGCTGATGGCAAAGCAAGTCAAATAATCACTCATTTCAACAAAGATATGCAGAAAAGCATCTGTGAAAATGTGGAACCTTGAAGCAGCTTGGCTACAGCAAGAGAAGACCACAGTGGGTCCCACTCCCGTCTAAGAAGGAAGCTAAGAATAAGAAACTGAGGCTGCAGTGCGCATGGGCTCAGAAAAATTGGACAATAGAAGATTGTTTAAATGTCAGAACATATCTGAGTATTGTTGCTGACTGTGTCCATCCCTTTATGGCCACAGTGACCCATTATATGATGGTTGCTTCCAGTAGGATATTGTACCATATTACAAAGCTCAAAAATCTAAGACTGTCTGAACAAAACAGTAAATTCACTCTATTCACCATCAGATCAGATCTCAGTCCAATAGAGCACCTTTGGGATGTTTGGGATGTGGCAGACTGGTAGATGTCATGGACATGAGTGTCTATTGACATGTCTATACTGTGGTATTATCAGGGAGTTCAGTTATGCTAGGATTTTTCAGATCTTAGTATGTGTAACAAAATATTCTGACCATCATCAGTAGGGTGCTAGAATCCAAAGTCATAAAGTAAATCAAGGAGGGGTTTCTGCTTTTGTTACAAGGCAACAATGTGGTAAATCTCTAAGACTGTTTATGAGCTTATTGTTTGGTTTCTGAGCTGGACCTGTTGAGGAACGGTCAGGGTGTATATGAAAGGTTCTGGCTATGTGTGTTCAGAAGGAAGACGAATATTGCGGTAGGGAGATCCATTAGCTAAATGACCTGTTCTCTATGGGAATCTCATTAGAAAGACGAGAAGGATGGAGAAAGGCAGAGGGGGGCTAGAGAAACAGGGAAAAGGAGAGAGACCAGCTACATCATTCCTTTTTTCTCCTTTATCCCAATTACTTTCTTCGCATGTCTAAACAAGAGTGTGCGCGTGTGTGTGCTCAAAGTGTTTAAGACAGAAATGTCCTTGTCCCCCAAGTTGTGACTGAAATGTCTTGTCAGTGTCTGTAATCCAGGAGATATATAAGCACTTAGCTGATGAAGCCTGGCATGCTTTATAGTGGACCCTGGGCCAAACTCGCGCGCACACACACACACACACACACACACACACACACACACACACACACACACACACACACACACACACACACACACGTATTCTCCCTTTCATGTGCTTTTCATTGCTCTCCTTGGTCGCTTTAACTTCAGCATAATCCTACACTGTGTTAAGAAGCCCCTGTCTTGCATGACCACCATTCAGCCGCTACTTCTTTTGATTTTTGTGTTATTTAAACACATACTAAAACTAAACTAAGTATACGGAGAATAAGTGTGTTTCAGTTCTAGCAATTGCAGTGTAGTTGCATTAAGCTAAAACAAACAGAAGGTTTAAAAAAAAATTGCTATTGGCTACCCTGTTAGACTTCCTTGTCCAAGAATAGTTTGGTTTTAATTTGGTTGTTTTTAATACTAATATTAATATTAAAAAAACAAAAGGTTCTTATGTTACCTTACTACTACTGAGAAGTATTAGATCACATCTCTAAAATAAAATTTGTTTTATTTATTTTTATTTTATTATTGTTAATTGTAGTAACGTCTCTGGTTTTACAGATCAATTTTGACTCGTGCGTATTTACTTTAAGAAAAGGGTTTTTAAAAAAAGTGTTTCTATTTTAAAAAAAAATGTTTTGTTTTGGACAATATTAAACACCAGTGTTGGTGTCTATAAAAACACATGTTGAAGAAAGTGGAGTGGTGTCCTTTAGCTGCAAAATTTCAGGGGGCAGCTCAGATTAAAATCTATTTGCTTGGTTGTGTTTTTATTTTGCTCACCATGGTACGTTTCCTCCTGAGAAGTTCTTGTTCAACATCATAGATGGCAAACAAATTATTACATGTGATATTGTGACCCCTGCAGTCCAGTAGTCATATCAAGGACTAGATGTTTTCCTTTCATTTTCTCAAGGAATGCCACTCGCAGGTTTGCCTTTTCCAAAATTTCCAGTCCTCTTCAATTCCATGCATAGCTGGTTTTTGATTGCATCACATTATGTCATATTCTCCTGACTTGCTGAGCATTTATTGCCAGAAGGAGCATTTTCCATGGAAAGGGGCAAAATATTCATCTACTGTCACCTCTGGCCTTGGGTTGAACATCAGTGAAAGGAGCTGGATCCATCTCTTCTGTATATCCCTAATGTGAGCAAGCTTGTCAGATGTTGCTGTTGTTGTAAAATCTGAGGACGCTTGATATTATTCAAAAGGTCTGAAGTGATATTGTTGCCTGGAAAATTTGGTCTTTAAGTGATGATGTATGAACACTGCTTCTGGGTCCAAACTACTCTGTTTATTAAGGCTGTTGTGTTTTTAACATGTTTTAATGCTCTGTATCTTGTTCTATTTAATCTGAACAAGCCCCTAAAAAAAGGCAGTAATTATTGTTGGCCTCTCTCGGTTTTTATTACCACTATTCATTTTAAAGCTCAGTTTTTAAAACCTTACCATGTAACTACAGCCCAGCCCATGCAGCAGTAAATGAATGACTAACCTCGTCTTGTGGATGGATTATCTCAGTTGTTCTCCCGACTAAAGTTTAGTCCGTTTACAGCATCTTTTTCCTGCCATGCAATTATATTTGTCCCTAACCATCGGGAACCCTCACGTTAACTTTTACTGAATGGAAAAAAGTTAGTGTTCATCCTCATGCTTCACTGTGTTTATATGAATGCTTACCATAGCTGTGTAGCTATCCACCATGTAGCACATCATTATAGACCAGCTACCTCAACTTTGGTAGCCCTACAGAACGTCACTGTTGTTTAGTTTTTTGTCTTCATTTATGCTGGAAACAATATCAGAGCTATACGTTTTAATTTTTTAAGAAATCCCTCAGTCAGGTCATTGTATGTTATGTTTGGGTGAAAACCAGCGATCCAACTCCCTGCTAACGTCTAACTCCGTTAAATTTCATAAATTCTGTTTTCGAGGATGCCTGGATGTTAAACTTGATCGTTACACCTGGTGGAGCAGCCTCACTGATCATTTTTATTAAAGGTGAAAAACAGTTTTTAACTCTCAGTGATGCTGCAGTGTTTGTTTGACTTTGGGACCTGAAGCGGAGTTTGGATCCGGAAACAGCTCATGAACTTAAACTTAAAGACCAGATAGTTCTGCCTGTTGATGTTTCCCAGTGATTATCAGTGGTGTCGTTGCTGGATCTGTACATTCCATCAAAAGGAACACCAGTATAGGGCTTCAGGTAGGGCCGTTCGATATAACGATATATATCGGATGATGTCTATCGTTTCCTATCACGCTATCGTTAGTTTTGTGTTGTTGCAAATAAACTGTTTACAGCAATATCTTTTCATCGTTTTGATCGTAACTGTAGTGGCTATATTCATTTCTTAAAGTTCTTTCTTTCTTATATTTAATATAGCCACACTACAGACGGACAAGCGCCTGTTTTTACGTGTTGTCGTTAGCAACAATGATGGTAAAACCATCGCGTGGCTCCGCCGTCCGCTTGTTTGTTTTCCACGTAAACCTTTCACTATAAAGCTCAAGATCCTGTTGAGACTTTTCAAAATAAACTGAATCCTGTGAATGAGTATGCAGAGAATTTACGGATGAGAAGCAAAAAAGAGCCGTCAAGTGCTAAAAAAATAGACTCAAACGTTAGAACAGGCCTTTCGCCACAGTACACCGTGTAATAAATACTCACAAAGAAAACGGCGGCCGTTACAACCTATGTCTAAAAATGTATAGTTTCATCCTGCATCAGTTAAAACACTCGACTCCAGCTACACGACGCCCATCTGGAAACACTTCACGCAAGTCGAGCTGCCCGAGATTCACAGAATTTACAGAAAATGTTAAATTTTTGTGATTTATATCGTTGTCAGGACGATAAATGTCTCATATCGGGATATGAGATTTTGGTCATATCGCACAGCCCTTTTATTCATCATCACTGTCATTCTAAATGTCGCCATTGACTTTTTTCCTTCAAGGTCTGTGATAGCAGTGGTGACTTTCTTTGGTGACAATAGCATAAACCGATCAAAACATGTCTTGGTTTCACTTATTCTTGGCACAGCAAACTGGGTGATGCCAGGGGTCATTTGCAGCTGTTGCCCTGCCATGTAAGCCAGGAGGTACTGGATCCAAAAGATATAACCACTTGGATTTGTATGTTTCAGCAGAAGCAGGAGCAGCTTCAGCACCTGTTACCTCCTTATCAGATGTATCTATATTTATCTAAATCGTCGTCCTGCTCAGAAAGAGGGTCATCCATATTGCTGTTGATGCAGAAGATATGATCCAGAGCTTGATTTGTTGTAAATCTTCTTATTTTTGTATGCTACAGCCTGGAGATTTGTACTCTGCAAGTCACCAACTAAACTGAGTTGGTCCGTACATTACATATCTGTACATTTCCATCTGGAGATTTTCAGTGAGGCAGTGGGGATAAAGGGGGCTGTTTGTTCAGGGAAGGAGACAAACAGGTAAATAGAGAAGCCCCTAACTTCTCTCTGACAGTATTGGTGAGCTCAGAGTGTGTTCATGATTTCAGTTTTAGCACTTTGATTTTTTTTTTATAGTGTTATATTATAACTGGTTCAAAACCGACAACACAAATATCCTAATTTTCACCAGAGGATTTTATAATTTAATGAAATTGTTCTTTTCTTTTTTTGTTTTGTTTAAATAAAGTTTAATTTGAGACTCCTGACAAATTCAAAAAGCCTTGATGCAATAAAATGAATTTAAAAAGCACTTACCTACAAAACTTAAAAACGGGAATCACTTCACTCAGCAATTCCCAGCTTATTTAAAACCTTGCAGGCTGTATTCAGTATATAGTTTTCAGTTTTACCCAGGTATTTACTTAAATAATTCTTTTGTTTTAGAAAAGAAAGCATCATCGAATCCTAGTATCCAGTGTGGTTAAACAACTGCATCACACTAAAGTGCTTATTGTCAACATGAGGAGAAATTTGTCTCTAATTCATTGCCAACATGCACGTATACTTGACAGCTTAGCATGCATGAATAAACAGGTAAGGCAGTGTGTTACACTGATGCGTAAGCAATACTCTCACAGTGTAACAAAGTAGTCTTTCATAATAACAGCCACAGAGGTCGTCAAACAGGATTTTGTAGTAAGAATATGATCCGTGACGTAATTTGCTAAGGTAAGGAGATATTAGTCTAGGAGCCAGCGTAGCAGGGTGGTGATCTGTCAGCCCAAGATGTTATCAGGCAGTATCAGCATCCTTGTTGCAGCAAGAGTATGCATAACAACCATAAAAATCAATTTATACATGGAGATTATCAATATAGTTGCTATTTGTCTTTGACCAGTCAGCTTGTCTAGCAGGAACTACCAGTTGTTTTATGTTTTATTAGTTTAGATAAGACACATTATGAACAGCTCTATGTTTAAAGGTAGCATGGTAGCTCCAGTCATGCGTTTATTGCTACTTTGTCATGCATGTCATAATGATCTAGCTTTTTTCCTGCTCAAATGAAACATTGATCACCAAAAATCAAATGCAGTAGATTTGGTAATTTTCTGAACTTTTATGATGATTGGAGGCTGGAGGGAAGTTAATTTGAACAGTTTACAGTGGCATTGTCCCAAAAAACACAAAATTAATTATTTCTTCTTAAATTATTCTCTGTGTGCTTGACTTGGTCACCATTTCACTTATTGATCTGGGAATATGTCACTGCAAGACAGTAGTTATGGTCTCAGTTCAACTTGTTCAGAATGAAATATGCCAGAGTATTTCCTCGCTCTTCTTTGTATCCAGATTGTTTTATTTCACTGTCTCTCTCTCTACATGTGTTTCTTCTTCATTTCTTTGATGTTTTCCAATATTCTGTCATTTAAGTGTGTCATTTATGTGAACTGACTGTGAAGTTTTTCAGTATGACTACAGATAAGACTACAAAAGACCAGCTGTTTTATTGTACTAATTTTGGATAGCATATGACTACAGAGCTTGACAAACAAAGCTAATTTTTGCTGCTTTGAAATCGGATTAATCTATGTGCATTCTGTCTCTGAAGTGTTCACTGTGTACTTTTACTACTTTTCTATATCTTTATATTTTTAAAAGTCATCATATTCATGCAAATTTTTTAATAAGGAAACCTTCATTTAAAATTCTGCACTGAACTGTATTATCCTCCTCTCTCTTCCCGTGTTAGGCTACCTACCCAATGGTATCCACGCAGTGGAGGCAATGTTAGCAGCAGCCAGCATCGGAGCTATTTGGAGCTCAACATCTGTTGACTTTGGAGTCAATGTAAGGACTTTCCTTTATTTCTTAATTTATATATATTTGAGTCAGACTTGGCTACGGGCCATTCGATCCCTATACAACCGTTGCAAGAGCTTGGTTCGCATTGCCGGCAATAAGTCGGACTCGTTCCCGGTGGGTGATGGGCTCCGCCAGGGCTGCCCTTTGTCTCCGGTTCTGTTCATAATTTTTATGGACAGGATTTCTAGGCGCAGCCAAGTGGCGGAGGGCTTTCACTTTGGTGGCCTCAGAATCTCATCTCTGATTTTTGCAGATGATGTGGTTCTGTTGGCTTCATCGGGTGAGGGCCTCCAGCTCGCACTGGAACGGTTCGCAGCCGAGTGTGAAGCAGCGGGAATGAGGATCAGCACCTCCAAATCTGAGGCCATGGTTCTCAGCCGGAAAAGGGTGGAGTGCCCACTCCGGGTCGGGGATGAGTTCCTGCCCCAAGTGGAGGAGTTCAAGTATCTCGGGGTCTTGTTCGCGAGTGATGGGAGAAGGGAGCCGGAGATCGACAGACGGATTGGGGCTGCAGCTGCAGTAATGCGGACGCGGCACCGGTCCGTCGTGGTGAAGAGGGAGCTGAGTGTAAAAGCGAAGCTCTCAATTTACCGGTCGATCTACGTCCCTACCCTCACCTATGGCCACGAGCTGTGGGTAGTGACCGAAAGAACGAGATCGCGGATACAAGCGGCAGAAATGAGCTTCCTCCGAAGGGTGGCTGGCCTCTCCCTTAGAGATAGGGTGAGAAGTTCGGCCATCCGGGAGGGGCTCAGAGTAGAGCAGCTGCTGCTCCACATCGAAAGGAGCCAGCTGAGGTGGTTCGGGCATCTGACAAGGATGCCCCCTGGGCGCCTCCTGGGTGAGGTGTTCCAGGCATGTCCCACCGGGAGGAGGCCCCGGGGCAGACCCAGGACACGCTGGAGAGATTATATCTCTCGGCTGGCCTGGGAACGCCTTGGTATTCCCCCGGATAAGCTGGAGGAGGTGGCTGGGGAGAGGGAGGTCTGGGCCTCTTTGCTTAGGCTGCTGCCCCCGCGACCCGGCCCCGGATAAAGCGGATGAAGATGGATGGATGGATGAGTCAGACTTTTATTCCCCTCTCCTGTATTAAAGCTGTAATAAACCAGCTGTATTTAATCTGACATCTTAGATGTAGTTTATATATTTGTGGATGTAAGTTAGGTAGTAGTATACCTGTAGCAGTATTAGGGTTGTTGTATTATATTTCCTCTTGGTCTTTCATCTGCTCTTATTGGAGGATCGGGGAGTAAACCTTGCCTTTGAGATTTCTTTCCCAAAAGTCTTTTTTTTGCCTTTGGTCTCGGTATTTTTTGAGCTTCTACTCCCCCTACTGGCAGATCTGAGAATTACCATTGCAACCATGAAACAAACCTGTGGATTTGGATTCTGCTCTACTCTTGTTTCCTTTTTGTTATAAAATGTTTTTATTTTATTATGTATGTTATTATTCTATTTTATTATTGTATTCCATTATTATCCTAAGGGGGTTGTTTGTTTGTTTATATGTTTGTTTTTTTCTCTGGAAGGTGTGTGTTTTTCTCAGAAATAAGGGTTTTATGTATATTTGTTAAATTCCTAAATTTGAACTCTGTCCTTCTCTTTTTTTTTTCAGGGTGTCCTTGACAGGTTTTCTCAAATTCAGCCTAAACTGATCTTCTCTGTTGCTGCTGTAGTGTACAATGGGAAAACACACGACCACATGGAAAAGCTAATTAGTGTTGTGAAAGGTTGGTTTTCATATTGGAGAAAGACATTTACCAGCAAATTATGTATATATTTATACATATGCATGTATGCATGCATGCAAGCATGTATGTATGTTTACTGACAGTAATTACAAATCAGAATTTCTGCGCAACTTGCTGGCTTTAACTATGTTTGAGGATTAAAGAGAATATAAAACATTAGCCTTTTTCGCTCTTTCTTCTAGGTTTGCCAGACTTGCAGAAAGTCATTGTGATTCCTTACGCTCGCACCAAACATGAAACTGACCTTTCCAAAATCCCCAACAGGTGTGTGTCTGTAAATATAATTACACTGTTTTTAAACTGAGAAACAAAAAGAGACATGCTCTACGTCTATTTTTTCACAGTGTATTTATGGATGACTTTTTGGCATCTGGGCGTGGCGAGGGTGACCAGTTCCCTCAGTTGGAATTTGAGCAGCTTCCCTTCAATCATCCTCTTTTCATCATGTATTCCTCTGGAACCACAGGAGCTCCTAAATGTATGGTCCACTCTGCTGGGGTAAGAAACACAATGGCTTGCACTTGCTCTGAATTAAAAGTCTTTAGTTTAAATACACAAATACACAGTATTTTTCACATACATAAACACAAGCACACTGCTGATAACTATATAATAAAAAAAAAAATCACAATGCCATCACTGATTAAAGCCCATGGGTTGCTGTGTGTTCTTGTTTGTCCTTGTATAACATAAAACATAATTGCTGTTTTTGTAGCTCATGCTTTGTTAATGCTCCACAAGGGGTAGAGGCAGAGGCAGCTGTCTCACTTACTTAGAAAAAGCCCACTCTGGTCACATCTGTTTGCAAAGCTCTCCTGGGCTGACCCATGTGTAAAGAGTCTGATCCTCTCTAAAAGACTAGATTAATGTTTTCAAGAAGACAAATAGGGATAATCTTAAGGAAGCATTTGTTCAGTAAAACATCACATCATCATTAGTCAAACATCAGCGCATCAGTCAGCAGATTGCAGATTGATGCCCAGTTGTCATGAGATTATGGATTGCTGGATTTCCATCTTGTCAACATTGAAAGCATTTCTCATTTATGCTGTTAAACTTTAAAACAGAATTAAAAAAAATAATTTAGTTGCTGGATGATTTGTGATGTGTGCTATAGAAATAAAATGTCCGTGATTACACACATCCTGCTTAATATGAGAAAAAACTGTTTTTATGACTTAGCAAAATATGAAGGCTTATTAATGTTATGATATTCATTGTGTGAGTGCAGATTACTTCATAGTCTTATATGTATTGTTCTTTTTTGAAAGGGCATTAATCCAATTTATTATTTTTTAATGCTGTTGAATGCTGCTGTTAGATTACTGAGATCACTTTTAGCATCCTAACAAAGCAGCTCCAGTAAGACATCTGCTGAAGTGGTCTGTCGTTTCATTCCGCTTCCCAACACAAGGTGGCAGCAGACCTCCATCAGCAGATTCTAGAAAAGGTTACTTGCTCTCCAGAGAGTGCATGAATGACATTTCCCTGCAACACACCACATCAGAGGTAGGGCTAGTGTGAGAAGAATATTTGATTTCAAAAAGACCACTGGACTTGGAAAGCTGGAGCACTCACCATTTCAAAAGGTTTAACCCACTCAAACAAATGCATTCATGCATTTTCACTAAACAGTTGGTCTTGCACTCTGTCTGTCTGAGGGAAGTCTCCCCCCAAAAACAGAATTTTTTTAGGACTTTTTCCGTTATCTTGTAATAAAATAATTGCGACATAAGAATACAACAGTGAGTTAGGCTCAGCATATGAACCAGAAGAAATGGAAAGCATACTCTGAGAGGTTTCTTACCGAGGGCTCAGGTACACTACAAGCCACATTCCAACAGCACTTTATTCTTTAAAGGCTTTTACCTGTCATGCACACACTCACACCCTGATGGGTGCATCAAGAGCAATTTAGGGTTTGGTATTTTGCCCAAGGCCAACTTGACAGCCGGGGATCAAACCACTGACCTTCCGATTAGTAGATGACCCGCTCTACCACCTGAGACACAGCTGCGCGGTTCTTAAAAAAGAAAAAAAATTCAATTAGATTTTTAATGGGCTCATACTTTGCCTCTCTGCACCCAGTTTTTTTCCTTTCGTCCTTTTGCTGCTTCCAACTTGGCTTTTAGTCTCTCACCTTCCTTTCACATTGGTTTTATGCTCTAAACTTGCATTCCTTTTTCTTAGTTCTTCTTTTAAGATCCTCATCAGGTTAGTTTCCCTCTGCTTTCCCTTCTCTCTCCTACAGTATAGCTTCCTTTTCTTTTTTTCCCTTATTGTCTCTCGCTCTGTCCCCTTCTCTTTCCTTTGCCCCCACCCCCCCTTTCTCCCCTTGCAGCCGATAATTGGACAGTAATGCGTTGGTGAAAACATTTCGTACTGTGACGCTGGCAGTCCTCTCTGGCTCAGCCAATTAGCCTGGGTACTGTTGTGCTTTCTGCTTTGTTACGGCTCTGTTAACATGCTGTCAGTAACAAGATGGCACGCACCAAAGGATGGGTATGGCAGCTGAGTCCAGCTAAAGACTATATGCACACACAAACACACGAATACTTGGAGCACCTGTATCTATGTAAGGATGGGCTCAAAACCGAAATACACGGTCAGATACTTGCGTACCCTTCACCAGCAATAATAATGTACCCAGCTGTGATGTGCTGGAGACTGTAACACTTAACCACAAACTTCCCTTTTAGTCTAAAAATAAAGTGTCATGTGTCGAGGCCTTGTCAGAACTGTTGCATAGAATTTTTTAAATATGAGTGACACGTGTCAAATTTGTGTCAGCTCAAATGAACTAAACTTTACTCACAGATAATAATGAGATAAATCGACCATTAGATCATTAGATTACTCGTTAGTCTCTAATACTTGTTGTCTTTTTAGGGCTCTCTCATCCAGCACCTGAAAGAACACGTTCTCCATGGCAATATGACCAGCAGTGATGTCATCATTTACTACACTACGGTAAGCTCACAACCTGTTCAAAGTGACACACTCATGGTTTGAATATTTTCAAATACCAGCTGGTGTGTAATGTTTAAAAGTTTAACTTTTCATGTGCAAGTCGGGTTGAAAAGTCTGAGATTTCTTTCTTTTACTCATGTTTTTTTTTTTTAAAGTATTCATTGGATTATGTGAAAATCTGACAGTTTTTTTTTTTTTTTTTTGATGTGGTGTCCAAGCGTGCACCAACTTAAATTTCAGTGAAGTTCCAGCTATTGGATTCAAGTAATCTGTTGAAATATATACATAACAATCTTTAGTCGATGTATCTAAATAGCGTATTTTATTCCTAAAAAGCAGTCAGAAGGACAAATGATAATTATTTAGAGCAAGTCAGAAGATAAACATCATGAAAAGCAACAACTCATCAAATGTTTGGCAATACCGGTGTAAAATAAATTAAACTTCTTGAGACATTTTCTTTAAACTGATTAATTTACTGAGTGTCAGCAGTTTCAGCGGTTTTGTAAAAGTCTCTTCACTGACAGTTTTTGTGCAGCAGAACCAAAATTCACTTTATTCACATGTGAAGACAGGTGCCAAAGCAGTATCTCAGCATGCAGTAAAATGAGAAAAATAATCAGGTGAATCACAGTCTGCTGCAGATGTCCATTTTGCTACACTCTGCTTTATCCGTGTTAAGACGAAAGGTGTTTTATACCAGATAAACTGACCACTGTGTTTGCATGTGTGGTCTTAGACTGGCTGGATGATGTGGAACTGGCTGGTATCTGCACTGGCAGTGGGAGCCTCTGTTGTTTTGTATGACGGTTCACCACTAATGCCGACTCCCAATGTACTGTGGAACCTGACAGACCAGTTGGGGTGAGTTAGCCGCACACGCATGCACGCGCGCATGCATGCATGCACGCATGGGGAGGATAAAAAAGGAAATGACAGTGGCTAACTGTGCTGAAAGAGGATATGCTCTTTGTACTTATTATATAAGTTGTTTTTAACATTTTTGTTTATATTTCTTAGCGTTTTCAATGTTTTGACCTGCTGAGACTGTACTTTAGTAAGTGAAGCTTTAGGTTTTGGCACCAGGGCTGAAATGATAAACCATTGTGCCTTAATTGTCTAAAAAATGGACACTCCAAATTCTTAATAGGTGGTACTGACATCTATTGTAGCTTTACTGGACCTGAAGTCTGGGAAACACAGCATTCTTAATAAGGGATAAGAACAAGTGAGTTTTCCTTTAACTGTATAGTGCTGAGAAAATAGATCTTAAGAATACAGAGAAAATCATACAGTTTTGTTTTTTGGGACCCTTGTAAATGTTCACACAATATTTAACATCAGCAGCAGCACATTAATATTTAACAATTAATATAACTTATTACTTATGAAATTAGAAGAGATAAAGGAAAATCATCTCAAAACGAAGGATTGTTTGTAAAGGAGGAAATGGAAGAAATGAAGGGAACATATAGTGGTAATTGAGATAACTGTTATATTTTTGGAATATTTTAAACAAATTTATATGAATAAAAAAATATGTTTGAAAAACAAAAAACAAACAGGTTTTTAATATTTCCCAAAACTTGTCATGTCACAAGCCACCAGGCAGCAGCTATGTGACAGTTTTACCATGTGATGTATCGGTATTTGGACCAAACATAATTATAGTTTCACATATCTCAAAAAGAAACCAGCTCAAACTTACAAAAGACACCCCGAACTCCATTATTGATCGTCACAAATGAGCTGCCTTGCTGTCATTTTGAAAGTGCACAGTGAAGTGTTGCGCTCAGCTGAACAGACTGTTCCGAGTCAGCAGGGTCAGCAGTCCTTTAAGCTTTTTGATGTGGAGATTGATGGTGATGTTCATTTGGATGAACCTAAAAACCCATGCAAGGCAACCGCAGATACCGAAACCTGGATCTGGGTATTCAATTCAGAGGACGTTCACCTCAAAGGATGCACAATGTGGATCATATTAAGACAGGAATTTCATTTCATTTTTGAATGTCATGCCCACATTGGAAACATGGTTTAGAAGCTCGTCAAGATTTATCAAATTCAGAGATTCAATGTTTTGTTTTTTTCCCACTGTAAATTTGCTTCATCGAGATAAATTGATAATGTAAAACAAGATTTAAAGGTGAGTCTGCTACTGGGATTCGAGAGTTTGACGTTGTTAAAACTGTCTAGTCTACAATGTCAATATTTCCAGCAAATCCTCTATCTTGGTAAATGTCCTAAACACACCTCCCACCACCACTATTAGAATCAAAAATACTAAATGTTAAACTGGGTATTGATCCTCTGTAGAACTGGATGATCTGCTTCGTAGTTCAGTTCTTCTGTCGTTGCCCTGTGACATCAGCGATAACCAATAGGATCGGCGTCAGAGAGGTTAACATACACTCATTAGGGTAACACCTTTAGCCTTTTTATGCACGCTCTTTACTTTTCCCTTAGATCTAATTGACTACATTGTCAACTAATTTTTTTCTGTGTAAAATATCTCATCTGTCTGTCCTCCACTCTGCATTGTACTCTGATGCTGAAGCAGAGTTTGTTTTGTTTTTTTATGAAAAAAAAAATGGTGCGGGGCTAAGAAGTGATAAACAAATGTATCTGCAAATCTACACACATTACACTCCAATTTAAAAATTAAACGAGCAGTCAGAAATATCCTTCTGTTTCTCTCTCATTTGATGATTATAATGATGATGGTGATGTTTATTGATCGGTGTTGTTGCTCCACTCTAAAACTTAATTTGAAGGCATGCAGAAGTCTGGGCATGAAGTTGAGAAGGTGTGTGCGAGTGTCTGTGCACACAGAGATACATCTGTGTTGCACGTGTCAGTTATTTGTAGATATGCAACCTGAAACTACAGCAAGGCAGAGGAAATTTATTATGGATCTTATAATATTTGTATTAATTTAATGCATAAATTGGCAAGCAGTTGCCAATCGCTTTGACCCGTGTTACTCCCTGACATCATCATCCACCAGCACAACCTTAAACCCCTGTTATCATTTGACTGCAGAAGGGATAAAGACCAAGGATTCAAGTGTATGCATGCAGAGAAGCAATTAATTGATTCAAATATGATAGAGAAGATGGTCAGCACATATTTTTCCTCATTGTTTGCTATGTAGATCTTCTCAAAAGCTATGCAAGAGCTCTGCTCCAGTAGATATACTCATAGCATTTCCAATTAAAATGCTAGTTTTAGGACATGGCATAATGGTCTGTGAGAAAGTGGAAAATAGCAGGGGATAATTGCCTGCAAAATACAATATACAAGTTTCCAGCAGTAGTTTGATATGCTATTTTGACCAGCAGTATATTTGATCATCCACTGGAAACAAAACTGATATTGAGTATTTTTGATGGATTCTGAATACAGTAATTTATTCATTAAAAATAATATATGATAATGGTCTCTCTGTAATAACCTACTGCCACAATTTTAAAGAATTGAGATTATAGTTAGAAAGTGTTCAAAAAGTGAAAGATAGAGATGATAAAGATGATAGAGTAAACTGTATTATGTAACTTGCCCCAAAGAAATGCCCAGTAACACTTAATGGTTTATTATTACACCAGAAATATTTGCTTTTCTTATACTTAGTAGCAGTCCATCTACATGGATTGTGAATTGCATTTAATTAAAAAACAATGTAGCTTATATTTACTAGCCTGTATTTAGCATTTTTGAGCAATTGCACAATTTCGAGCAACAGTCATATATTTTGTTATGTGGGGTTCCTGACTGTAACTGTGCGTTATTTTATATGCTCAGCCAGGCTGTAGTTGAAAAAGAAATGTACTGTGGTCAGCAAAAGCAAAACCCTTTAAGGTAGCAGACCCATCTTCAGAGATGGCATATTGCCTTCAGCAAGAATTGGAATAATGGGGAGAACATTTTGACACATGGGGAGTAGCTCAAGTGCCAAGAAAAAGTACTCCTGCAGAAACTATTAACAGGATCAGTATGTAGGTCCTGACACCAAATTTCATTGTTAGTAGTCATTTCAATGATCGGATATATTAGGATCTATAATCTTTAAGTTAAACATTCAAGATGTCAGATTTTCAGTTTTAATTCAGGAGCTTTAACAAACGTATTGCATTAGCTGTTTAGAAATTGCAGCCATATTTGTTCATAGTTGTAACTGGACAATTGACACACAAGCAGTTTCATTGCCAGATGAGGCCTGTGCCCTCATTATTCCATCACAAATTAAACCGATAAAAGATCTGGAGTTGACTCAAAAGTGCAGAATTTGTAGCATACTGGAAATTAGGTTTAAAGAGATTGATGCAATTAAAGAAGGCTCTTATTACTGTAGGTTAAAACCTAAAATAAATTAATCAGAGAGATAGAAAAATTTTAACGGCAAAAGGCCCGAAAGACTACAAAAACACAACTAAAGCAGATAATCGCAGAATTATTTCCTTTATTAAGAAAACCAAAATCAAGAATACTCTGAAGCGTATCATTGTCAGAGTCTACAATCAAGAGATGTCTTAATGGCTATATATAGAGTGCAAACCACTGGTTACAGTCAAGAACAAGAAGAGCAGATTATAATTTGCCAGAAAACATCTAAAAGTGTCCGCACAGTTCTGGGGAAAAAAGAAGCAAAATGACAAAAAAGTAGAATTGTCCAGATGCTTATGGCCCTGTATGTCATGGAACGATTCAATGAGCAAGGTAAGAGTGCGGTTAGCAAAAATACCCACGTAATTTAATGAAAGACTACCACCGTGACAGAAAGATGGATAGAACCTTTTAAACTGTGTGAAGATCAGCTAAGAGCTGATGTCAGCGCTATTAGCAAGTTTCTAGTGCTATGTTTAAAACAAAAATCCTCTGGGAAAGACTGACATGAATTTTTTCACAGATTGATCTTCTCAATTCAAGGTGGACATTTTAATTGGGACTAAATCTGCCAGAGCCCCAGGAAGTGTGGAACATACACGGAAGCATCCCCATTTTGCCTTGAGTTTTATTGGTTAGTGTTTCATGATAATGATTTAACAGCTGAATTTATGCTGAATAAAATAATTTTAGATTATAGGAAAAGATTAGCAGTTGGAGACATTTGCTGTGTTTATGATGTGGAAAGAAAAAAAAAAGGTGAGGGGAGGCTGAGGTTTGTGGAGCATCTCTGTAGAGATGTTTATTTTAATTGGTTGCACATATTGATTTTGAGATGATCCGTAACAAATGTTGGGCATTTTACTAGTTCTTTGTGTACAAGTAAATTGTTATGGTTATGAGGCAGAAAAAAATCTACCACCAATACTTCGAGACCACATTGTTGCAATCCAGTCCACAAAATGCCACATATAAATCACATAAAAATATCTGTCATTAATTCGCTTCAATTTTGATCTCAGTCTCCTATTTTAAATGTCATGAAATTGTTTCTGGGCCTCTAAATTTCTGTTTGTGTTGCTAGGCAACATCCAGATAAACTGGAAAGGGTTGACAAGGCTGGGAGACTAGTTCTGAATTCCACCGCACAATATTATTAAAAGAGTATTATGTTTTCATGTCTCCTCTTTTCTTCCCTGCAGCTGTCCCTCAGAAACATCCTGTAAGCTTCATTAGAGATAATAGTATTTTTAGAAGTCTTCTCTTTCCTCTTCTGAGTTAATTTCAGTGTTGGGATTCAGGCAAATATCAGAGACATTTAAATTCTTATTAAAAAGCTATTCATGTTATCTTTTAGTTGTGGCAGTTACACACA
>NW_005187483.1:683730-723970 GCF_000239375.1 Pundamilia nyererei | reverse complement strand
AGTATAGATCTTCATAGCCTAGTATCACATTTGCTATCTTAATCCAAAGGTAATACTCTGATTGCAATCAAACTTTCTAGGTGTGCAGTTATGCAGCTGGGTTACTAACCGATCAGAATATCAATGGTCATGAAATGAAATAAAATTCAAGAATTTTTAGAGCTTGGAAGGGAAAATTACCACTAGTAATGGGTCACAATGGGGCTTTGATGAAAAGCAGAAAGCTGTATTTACTTTGGCAGTGGTAAAACTGCCAAAAGCCATGAAGGGATCTGAATACCTAAAGGGACCCAGTGATGGAAAATGTTCATTTGGATGTCATCTCTAAAGTAAAACTTTCAGACAAGCAAGAAATACAAACATTTAATTGAATGGAAGGCATTCCAAGTCTTTCAAGGAAGAAAGTCAGTCACTTAATGTATTACAGTAAGGTGTCATACTTTAGTTGATTTACCAGCCAGAGTAAAAATTGAATTAGCATTATTTCTGAGGAGAGCCAAAAAAAAATAATTTATTCAATGGGTTCTATGTATGAAGTGGCCACAAGACTTATTCAAGGGTTTTCCCTTCAATCTTTTGTTCATTATGTTTTGAACTACTATGTCCAGGAAAACTCCTCCTCCACGCTTGTGCCAGCGACTGCCGTGTGGAAGTCTTATCTTTAATTACTGCCAGATGAAATTCTCAGTTATTTATTAATTTTATTCTTTGGAAGAGATTCAGTACAGTACAGACAGTTTAACAGATTGCATCTTGCCAGCTCAGCTACAGTTTTAGACATGTGGGCTTAACAATTAAAATATCCACTTCTTCAAGCTGGATCCATCTATCTATCGTACATGGTAAATAGTTCGTATACAGAGCTTTCTACTGTATTTGAGCACTCAAAGCTTATCTGTAATGGGATTTTCTGGTATCTTCAAATCTTTAACATAATTAATTAACATAATTAACAATTCTTTTACATCCAAAATGCAATATTTACCTTATAAAGAATGTCACGACTTTAATTTTGAAATCCAGGTTACCAGGTTATGTTGATTTAGCAGCTTTAGAGTGTAAACTATAGCAATTACACTAAAGTTTCACATTTGAATAAACAAATGTACTGTCAAACAGGAGTTACTCATTGTTCTTTCTAGTCTAACGCACATGCGAAGAGGACAATGCTTCATATCTCTAACATATTCAAACAACTTACTGTGATGGAGAACAAGTGTGAGAATAATTTGTAAACTCCACTGACAAGTGGAGCTTCAATTGCTACATCACGACACGCGTAGGGACACATTACCATGATAATTGCTCAGAGGTGCTCTTGTGTCTGATTGCTCCTGAGTGTCTTTTATTGACTTAGTAGCGTCCAGTAACATGTCTTCCCTGAAACAGACACGGGTATATTTGCACATGCTGTCACACACTCTGACAAACAGAGACTCACAGCTTCTCCTCCACCCTCCATCCTAAGCACCCAATTAGCAGCTACACCTGGCCACCTGCCTCCAATCAGAATAGAGCGACTGTTTCCATGGTAGCCAGAAACCAAAAATTTCATATGCGGATCAGAGATGATAGGTAGGATGGATAATGACTGTCTGTATGTAGGTTTAGAGAACAAAAAAGGGTCTGCATGCAAAATGCAGAAAAAACGTCCATTAGTCTATCGATATGTCTAAATTGCTTGGTGTGTGATCTTCTTCTTTTTTCCGTTACACTAAAACAAGCACACTATATTTAATATTTAAAGGATTTGATACATTTGCATTGTATTTCACTGGAAATTATTTTGTAAATTCATTTGATGAAGTACAGATTCTATGAATTTAAAAAATCTGTTTTTAAAAGAACTTAATTAAATACTGACAAAATAATACATAAGTATTATAAAGTATGTTGTTTTCTAATATTTTCTTCTGTTTGAATCTTCTTAGATTTCTAATATCATGAAATATATTATTACCTTATTATGAACCACACTGTAAGTGAATGAGAAGTACAGCACACGTCTAAGGCGTAGGCACTTTAGACACTATAGTTCTACTTTTGTACTTTCTATACTTTACGTTCCTCTGTTGTCTTCCCAAAGTCTTGTAAGTTTCCATCTTAAATCAAATGCTGGTGGAGAAGGACCTTTTGAAAATTTAGCATTCATTTTGGTTTTCCATCATGTACAGTTGGTGCCCTTGAGGTATTATAGCTGTGCCAAATGGGTGGTCCACAAAACACTGAACACTGGCATGCTTTCAGGACGACAAGAGTGAAACACAGTTTTTGTATGAATGTCATAAACCACTGTTACTGGTCCCAGTTCTTCTTTCCCGGATTTGCAGAAAATGGCCATCCAAGTCTGGTTAGGTCTGATCACGTCAGATAGGTTTAACATTTAATGTTACACATAGTGTGATATAACATTAGACTCACAAGGTAAAACAAGATAAAACACTTGATTCAGTGTGAGTTGGCAGTAAGAGCACTGACAACAGTTGCGTAATCATACTTCATGTTGCATCTTGAGACCGTTATCAAATCCTCACTCTCTTCATTTACCCCTATCACCACTAATCAGAACGAGCCACCGAGAGCAAAGGAGATCTTGCACTGCAAAACAATTCCTGATTATTGTTCATCAAGCTGTTGTTTTGTTTGTTCTTATAGAGACAGCCCTTTTTATGATTGACATAAATGGTTACCATAGCGATGGATGAAATTTGATTGATTTAATGTCAACAAAAATAACTTAAAAAGACAGCAAGACATAGACTGAGACACAAATAAACCCATTTACAGACAGGCTTGAAAAGGCCCTTTGTTTTAAAATTAAAACTGCAGGGGAACACAAAAGTGACGTTTTGTCGCTTCTTACCATCCACGTTTCCCAACTGTTGTCAGCTGTCAGGGTGACATCAATTCACGCAGACAAAACTTTCTAAAATTATTTTTCCCAGAATTGTTGTGAGGAACCGTTGTGTTGTTACATTCTCATCTGAACAATTTTCTTGCGAAACATCTAAAAAAGAAGCAATTTGTCTTTTTTTTTTTCTCAGCTCTCTTTTGTATTTACCCAGTTGAAAGTTGTCCGTGCCAGTTTTTTTTCCCCCTTTCTTTCCTTTTTAAAATGTTATCTGTCTAGAAGGATGAGCACACAAGCTGTTTTAACATCACCTTCCTTTACATTTACACAGTGGCACACACTCCCCCGCTGGGAGCTTCCTTGTCCAACCAGACTACTGAGCAGCTCCACTGGAGCACATGGGATTAAGGGCAAAGGTCTGCTGAATAACTGTTGCCCTTTTTATGTTTTTGCATTCAGAGCAGATACAATGAAATTATGCCTTGTCTGCATAGATTCAGGGCAACAAGTGAAGCCATGTTACAGTTCATTCTCAGCACCAAAGTCTTAAGCAGACTGGCAGGTCTTTCAAGTATCACAAATATTGTATTCAGAAGTTACTTGACCGTTGCCTTAAAAGTAATGTACAGTGATGTTAATACAGATATATAAGGGCTTTATTGCACTCATGCATGTGTTTGTTGACAATGGATTTCGTGGGACAACTAAAAAATGTTTTGAAACCCATAAAGAGTAGAGTACTTGCAAATAATCTGGCAAATGTTACGAAGAAGATAAACTTAACTTTTTTTTTTCTTTTTACCAAGAAATGTTGGTTAAAAACGATGTACGATGTTTTTGCATCTAAATAATCTTCATACTATTTAATATCTAAAGTGTCACATTTTTAGAATTCAGAGACCCCCAAAAATTGATTCTCTTCATCTGGATGCAGCATTTTCAGTGTGAGAAACATTTCGTCACTCATCCAAGTGACTTCTTCATTTTCAGCTGATTGCAGGTTTTCCCAACCTTTTAAACATTACATTTACATAATGACTGAAACTAGCACCACTGACTAACAATGGGCCATGAGGTCCGTTTCATGATCAATAATATGAAAATTGTCATGGCCATTGGTCAATGACCATTGATCAATTGCCATGAGTACCATTCATAGAGAGTTGGTGAATTACTGCAATAACAGCATTGTAAGGTGGTGCAAGATGTACCCTTAGGCCCCCTCCTCGATTCAGAGATGGTCTTTCCCTTTTCACGTAAATGTCCTCCTTGACTCCTTGCTCAAATCAGCGTTCCTCCCTGTCCAGGATGTATATATCCTCATCATTGACAGTGTCTACTGGCCTGTTGGTGTAACAGGTGTCACAGATTTTTGAGGGTTTTAAATACAAAACTCCTTGAGAATTTAAAAATGCTTCTCTTAATATTTGCAGTTGTTCACCACGTCTCTTGTTTAAAGATATTAATCAAAAGCATCCAAGAACTAAAACAGGATATGTTTAATTGTGTTTGACACACTCAGGAATATCCCAGTGATGGTAAAGATTGTGATGTCACAAGGATCATTGGCAGCTTTGTGAATCTATCACTTATTCATCCATCACTTTGTCCAGCAGCATCTTTCCAAAATAGCCAGCCAGATTGCAGTGAAACTTGGCAACAATATTTATGCCACCCCCACTCATAAAGTCTGCTAGCTTGGTTCTGTTGTTTGGAGTTCCTGCTGTCACAATGCAGAATATAGTACATGTATGTAGGAGGCCTTTTGCAATGACTGTCAGTGTTGGCAACACTGACGCAAATTCTTTCTTCTTTTTTTTCCTTTTTCTTCTCAAAGTATATGAGAACACTCGCTACTTCTGGCAAACTGAATAATGTTTATCTTTTTTTTTTTCTTCATCAGCATCACTATCTTTGGTACCGGGGCCAAGTGGCTGTCTGTGCTGCAGGAGAGGAACCTGACACCCTGTAAGTTGTGTTCATGGATAGAAGAGAGTAAAATAAATATGTGAGCATGGTCACAGACATATAGACATACACACCTACTTTATGAGAATGGAATTTGTAGCAATAAGAGCAGATGGACACAGTAATGATTATAATAGTAATGTTGTTTGACTCTGAATGTCCTTTAGTCCATTAACTGGATGAAATAACAGTTTGCCCTGTGTTCTGGAGTATGACACTGAATTAAAAGGATAAAAAGGCTGTTATGATTTTTCATATGAGTCATGGATAGGTCCACCTAATTGCTTTTAGTGACACAACTTTCTAGAGAAAGAAAAAGATGTGGACAGATAACCAGAGCTGTGCTGGTGCTTTTTTTTTCTTCTTTTTTTTGACTTGCTGCTAGCTTTCATGTAGTGGTTACTCTTTGGAACTTGTGCAGCAACAAATTAGATACTGTATTGTGTTAGAACAAAACACTATCACAGCACAGTTGTTAGTCTTTGCTATAGAGTAACTTCCATCAGGTTTTCCTTATTTGTAAGAATTCTAGATTTTATACCTGTTTCGCATTATTGTAGGTGTTCATTTCACTGGAAAGCAACAGGAATTCTAGTTAAATTAGTTAAGCTATATTTCAGTTTCACACAGCCATATTTTAGACAGCAAAACTATAGTTTGAGAGACAGTTATTTCCATCTGCAGTAATTTATATCTGATACCTCTATTCTGGGACTGTACACCTCCCAGCCTTTCCACATCCATAGATGTTAGCACAAAATAGAACAAGCATCAATGAAAGCAGATATTACATTGATTAAGTGAAACACAGCATAAAAGAAGGAGCTGTGGTGGAGGTGGTTTTTAAAGATACCTGCAGATATGCATTCACTGATGGCAGTCTGACGCAGATTAACTATATTGATATAAATATATTAGATTTTCCAATTAGCCATCGATCGATGTGGGCTGGCATTAAGATCTGATCAGATTGCAGTTGAGCTTGACATTGTAGTCCACCTCCTTACTACTACAATAGATATGTCAATAGGGCGGTGCAATATGGCCAAAAATATTTAGCACAATATCTATTTGAAAATTTGCGATAACGATATAACTGACGATATAATTGGCACAAGACAAAATACTTTGTCTCCTCCACAACTTTATTAGTGCAAAAAAAACCCCCATCTATGTATTTTCACTTAAACAAGCAGCCGTTTTTTATGTGCATTAAAGCTATATAAAAATTTAACAGTGCAAATGCAAATTCCTTGCTGACAGTTTAACCAAAAGGCATTTCCAGTGGAAATTGGCCGACATATCCTTAGCATAAAAATGTATAATATCCATAAAACCTAAAAAGAGGTTATACACACACAATGCAGTAATATTATGTTGAAGCACAGTACGTATTACTCATTCAGGCTCCCGACTACGGTAGCCGTAATGCTCCGACAATCCATCAAGCGGTCCGGCTTCGTAGCCTAGCAACATGCGCTATCGCGGTAGAGTGGTATGGTCAAAATCTCTACTGCTGGCCAAATTCATATCGTTTCTACCATATACTGTTTATACCGCCCACCCCTAACTTGGAATTACGTATCTTGGGCAAAGATACTTGGGTATACAGACCAGGGAACCACCAACCTTTCAGTAAGTGGATGAACTGCTCTACCGAAACTATAGTCACTTGTGTTTTTGGGGGCGATTTTTAGCTACTTCTAAAGTAACACAGTGGTTAGCACTGTTTCCTCACAGGTCCTGGGTTCGAATCCACAGGCTGTCTGTATTCCACCCATGTCTGCGTGGGTTCTCTCTCCAGCTTCCTTCCACAGCCTGAAGACATTCTTATTGGCCATAGGTGTGAATGTGAGCAGAAATAGCTGTTTGTCTCTCTGTGTTAACTCTCTTTAGATTGGCATTGTGTCCAGGGTGTACCCAACCTCTTTTCCTATGGCAGCTGGGATAGGCTGTAGCCCAACTGTTATCCTAATTTGTGGAAGAAAATTGATGGGTTTAAACATCCGCTGCCAGCTGGAAAAATTAAAACAAATATGAAGAAATCACAGTGAAGTCCAGGATTTATTAAGCCTATATGGCATATAAGAAACATTACATGATTTTCATCAAATCAAAATATAATGGTTTTAATGTGAGTTTAGTCTAAATTTACTTTGTTGTCCATCTACACTCAGGAGTACAATGTACAGGAAATAGTGGGACACTGAAATAGGATTCCAAGAAAGTAAAGTACCAAACCAGCTGTGTGTGTTAAGAGCTCTGTGTGTGTCATCCATACACATTGCAGTAATAACATTTGTAGTGTATGGCTAAATTGCAGCCACCAGGCTTAACAATTTTTCTGTCAGAAGTGCAAACAGAAAAAACTTGCATATACCAAGTGTCACCATGTAGCACAGTGCATTCTGATAATCGCCACAAATCTGCATTTGTTGCCCTTGTTTGTGCGTCTCTCTTTAACTTTAAATGAGCTGAACCCATTCCTAATTCTAATACTAAACAGAAAGGCATAAAAAAATAAAACATTGCTGTGTCTCTGTGCTTGTCTCGCTCTCTTGTTCCCGCTCGCTGCCCCACCCCTATTAGTCAGCCAGCCACTTGATCCAGTTGGCATTGTGTGTGTGCATTTGGATGCTTATTAGAGAAAGAGAGCGTGGCAAAGGGAGATGTTTGTGTGTGTGTGTGTGTGTGTGTGTGTGTGTGTGTGTGTGTGTGTGTGTGTGTGTGTGTGCGTGCGCGTGCGCGCGTGCGTGCGCGCATGCCTCCACTGGCCCGAGGAGGATAGTGGGAGCTTCTTCACTGGCTGCCCCAGCGGAGAGGCCCTTTTCCCTAGGATGACATTTGGACTGGACACCTGGAGGCATGGTGGGGGGTAGCAAAAGTCCAACTGTGTGTGTGTGTGCGCAGAGCAAGGGGCAGTTGCTGGAACCTTATTAGTTCCCAGAGTGTTATTGGCTTGTGGTTTGGGCATATGTGTGTGACAGAGAACATGGACATGGATCTTGAGGATGGCTAAAGCGATGTGTGCGGTACGTTGCATGCTCTGTCACATCAGGGTGGCAAACTACAATAACACAACAAGTTGGGGTGCAACAAGCCACAGCTGTTCAAATGTGAATACCCATTTTATGTGTTTGGTTTACTAATTTGGTTCAAATGATTGGTGACTCCAACTTGGTTAGGTTTGGGTTGTTTGTTTTTTTTGGGGGGGGGTAACCACTGTGATAACTGATCCCAGACCAGTAATTCTAAAATATGTGCAGCCTCACTATAAAAGTGTGACTATTGTTGTCTCAATACAAGCAGGTAAACTGCATATTGAGTCTGATCAAAAACCAATGTTTTTGCTCATTTGCTCTCTTGAAGCAAATGAGAATCCCAAATAATCTTTTCAGATTTTCCAATTTGCCCACATTATTTTTGACCAGTTAATGAATCCAAATTTATTGTACTTCCGGAACTCACTGAATTTTTAACACTCAACATTTTAGGAACATTTTAGGTTGTATTCAAAAAGTGACTTCAAACACAGTTATGTATTACTAATAACTAAACTACGGAGTTTATTGTTCATCTTCTTTCGCTATTTATTTTTACCTTTTGTGTTTTCCTTCTCTAGCGGAAACACACAATCTCCAGTCCCTCCACACTATCCTGTCTACTGGATCTCCTCTCAAACCTCAGATCTACGACTATGTCTACCGCTGCATAAAGAGCACCGTGCTGCTGGGCTCCATTTCAGGTGACTCAATAACACATACCCTGCTAGGACACATATTATTTTTCTAATACTTAAGAATTTAAGAATAACATATTGTTTATTTAGAATTATGACACAAAATCATTTAATCATTAAAAAGAACTGTAGATAAATATTTGTCTTAGACATTAATATTACAGTTTTAATTAATTTAAAAATGTCAAGCTTTTACTCAATAAGAACAATTTATAGTATACTTTTTTAATGAATGAAATATTCAACAGGTGCATATTAGTGCATTTTCTGCTAATCAGGTTGTGGTTTGACAAAAAAACTATTGTCTATAATATTTTCTTTATAAAAATTTGACAGACAATCTGTGGCGCTTCAAATTAATAGCTACTTAACTAGGAACATAATGCATGAAATGCCTGCGCAATAAGTAAAGATTAATCGTGCCAGCTGTTGTTTTTTTTTCCTCCAGTTATTGCTAAAGACCTGTTGTCTGTTTTGTTCACTAACAAATGAAACCAAGTTCTGTTTATTTTTAATTTGATTCAGCCATCGAGTATCCTTTATACTCCATTTCATCTTTCTCCTGTTTTTGATTAAGAATAATAGCTGCATTGTAGCTACATTGAGGACAACTTGTGATATGCTAGCTTTTATCAGTGAGTGACCATACTTGAATTTACTGATAAACTGATACCCAAGAAACTACTCAATACTTGATAAAATACTATCAGAGATTACTATTTCCAAGTTACTTAAAAAAATTGTGGTTCTGTGCATCTGGTGACTAAGCTCCACATTTTAATTACCAATCAAATACAGTTAGTCAGGTAGGCTGTTATCTTGTGTCTAGACTTTCCTCAGTTTCAGTCTGGTACTTTCAGAGAAACTTGGCATTTTTTAGACTTAAGTAATTGTTTTATTCTGTAAAATTAACACCATCCATTACAACTCTGCAGACAGGACTGATGGTGTTTGTTGCCTGGCTCTCACATTAATGTTATCATTTTAATATTAGCCATAGCTGCTAACCACTATCTTAATGATAACAGATGGCTAAGGTGGCTATTGGATAAAGGTAACTTCAGCTGCTCTGTTTTTTCTCCAGTGGTTTCCACAGCAGCTGGATCCACATATTTGATTTGGCAAAAATCTTATGCCAGATGCTCTTCCAGGCACAACCCTCCCAATTACCTGGGCTTGGGACCAACACTGGCACTAGCTTGTGACACCCTAAGGCAAGGTTTTTGGTAAACGGGTAATTGCTAATAGCTAACAGCTAACATGAACGTGAACTGGCCAGTTTAACATTTATCATAACTGTACAATACTTCACTGTTGTTGAAACATGAGCTTTTCTGACCTTTTGAAATTCCCCCTAAAGTGCTTTTCACAAAACTGAAGAAGAGCACATTAGAACACACACTAGCAAAACTAGCATGCCTGTTGATCCCAAATACAATTGCAATGTCTAGCCTTGTCCATTAGATTGTGTCTATTTTTAGATGTGTTCTGAGTGTTTTCTTTAATTGGTTGACCACTTTGATTTTTTTTTCTCTCGTGTTTAAACAACTAATAAGTTAGTTGTAAGGAACATCCCTGACAAAAATGAAAGAAAAGAAGGATTATGTAAATGTAAGATTACTTATATTTAACCTAATGTTATTTTATATATATATTGACAAATCAAGATATTTATATCCAAGATGATTCTGGTGCATAATGTGATGTCTGAGCAACAAATTGTTTGGTTCCCGATGTCTTTATGACAGAAACCGGATACTTAAACTTAAAAAAATGTATTTTAAAACATTTAAAATATATACTGTATTTGTATTTTGAAATTTTAAAGCTAAAACAGAAAAGCATCTCTGACACAAGCACAAAAGGACTGATGCATAATAAAAAAACAATAAATTGTATAGAAGGCTACATATTCCTCACCACCCACAACTGTCGCACATGCACACACACACGCACGGGTCTAACGCACACAGTGCTTCTCAGCCCATTGTGATGTTGTCAGGCCAGTAGAATGCTATCTGTCTCTTTCTGTGAGTCCTGAAACGTTTAACATTTAGCAGAGCTTGGGTGACTGACGTATTAAACACACACACAAACACACACACACACACACATACGCACACTGAGAAGCAGCTTGGAATGTCACGCTTGCATACACATACACGCAGCCATTGTGAATGACAGCCCAAATGGGTACAACATATAGCCTCAAATACACAAGCAAACATATGCAAAGTTGCACATGCTCACAATGACATGTAAGTCGAAATGCTGGACACAAGCGTCAGCTGAAATGTCAATCACAGGCAGAAATCTGGTGAGAGATGGAAAATAAACAGAAGAAATCTGCAAGCAGATTTTCTTAGGTTATTTTTGTCGTAAATATCTGTGTCTCTGCAGAGTCTGTAAGATAAGTGAAGAAAGAAATCTGTTTAGTGAGGAAGGTGGTCTGTGCAAAATTTGCTGTAGGCTTAAGAATCTACTGAAAACTTCAAAAATAGTTGGTTATGGCAATTACACATTTTCGTTTGTTTGCATTATAGGTTGTTACTCAACAACTCATACGATTTTGTGACACACATCAACAACTTTTATGAGACAAACACATAGAACGAATCAAGGAAAAACAAGTTTTTGCTTATTAGCTCAATACAAAGCTGTATTCATCCCCTTTTTAATTGCGTTAGTAAGTCAATAAAACAAGTTCAGTATTAAATGGTATCACATAACAGAGGCACTGAGAAACCATGTTAGCTGAACAGATAAAACTGTTTTCTTCTTCCACTTTAAAGATCCTTTATAGTTACTTTGTAAAGATTTTTTAATGAGTCAAATGGCTTATGGAAACAGTAGGTATTGTAACTGTTGTAGCTTTTGGCATTAGAAAAATGAGTTTAATCCCAACAGTGCCGTTGAGGTGCATCAGTTCAGCCATCGTGCCAAATTACATTATATTTTACCATAAGGTTTTGGGACTGCCATACTCCAGCAGCAGAAGTATGAGGGGGAAAAGTAGAAGATTTCAGATGCCTGTATACCTTGCTGCTTGGCCATCAAACATGTTTTATTTAGAATGTGCAAAGCATCTCAGCTTTGCCTCTCTGACTTTGTCTCCAAAGAGCTCAACCTGTTCCTGTGCTGTTCCTCTGACAGTATAGTGTTATAATATTTGAACAAAATGATAGCTAAAGTGGTAAATTGTGAAGAAGACCCAATTTGTTATTCATCTGGACTCGTCCTTTTGGAATTATAGCGCTGGCTCTTTGTGAATGTGTGACTCGAAACAGCAGGTCCTGCCCCAGTCACTTTCCATCTTGCTGCCAAGGGCAACAGAGGGCTGCAACCCTTTTGGCTGCCAACCGACCTAACCTTGACCCATGAGGTCAATGCTGTGTGTGTGTGTTCTGAATGCTCATATATGTGGGTCCCTTGCTGATTTTACCCCGTGTCACTGTGTGTGTATAAACATGTGCTTCAGTTAAAGTCTACTTGGGGTTGTGAAAACTTTTAACGGAGATTGTCGTGTATATCAGGAGAGTGTTTGTGTGTTTTCTGTTCAGCAGGGACCTCAGACCCCTGTTGCTCTTCAGTGGGTGATTTTAACACTTTCACTGCTGGATTTACTCAATCCTAATATACCTCCATCTGACTCTCCATATGTCAGCTCTCCACACCCATTTTGCCTCTTCTCTTCTCTTCTCTTCTCTTCTCTTCTCTTCTCTTCTCTTCTCTTCTCTTCTCTTCTCTTCTCTTCTCTTCTCTTCTCTTCTCTTCTCTTCTCTTCTCTTCTCTTCTCTTCTCTTCTCTGTGTTAATTTTGAAGTATTTACCAAGTCATCTTTTCAATTTTCCTTTAGTTTTTGGTTTCAATTCAGTTCATTTTTGGATAAATGAATTCATGTGTAGGTTAGCTGTGTAGGTTGCTTGGTTTGTCTCAGTTGGTGGCTTTGTTTGACCTCAAACTGTGCAGGTAGTTTTTCAAAGCAGTAACACCTCCACAAATGAAAGAAGATGTGCGTGCACGCACTCACATGTGCAAAAATCTATGAAAACTAACTGGGGAGTTCAAAAAACCTTTTTCTTCACTTCAAAATAGTCACTGCTGTTAGGAGCATCAGATCAGTGTGACACGTTGCACTCTTGTGTATATACACCTTACTCACACATGCACACTACATGTCAGATGATGGAAGGCATCCCAAGAAAACCACATTGACTTTTGGCTTAAATGTGCTTCTGTTTGTGTGTGTATGTATGTATTTTTGTGTGTTTGTACTCACCTATTAAGGTAAATGTAATATTAATCTAATTGCATATCGTCCCACTATAAGTGTGTGTGTTTAATCAGAAGACAGAGTTTCTACTTCCTCCTGGGAGCCAATTAGAGCTCAATAAAGAACCTGCCAGAAAGAGAGACGGAGAAAACGAGTGTAAAGAACAAAGAAATGCAAGAAAGGAGGAAGGAGCAGTAGAAGGGCATAGAGCAACTGAGAGAAAGCAAACGAGATGGATGGATGGTATCTGTCACGCAGAGTGGAACGAAATAGGGAGGTAGAGAACAAACAATAAGAAGGGAGATGAATAGAACGTGTCAGAAATGGTATATGATTGGAAGGTAGAAAGAGATGAATAGATGTGTGCGTCTTCATGACAGTTTTAGGAAAGTGCTGCAAAGGGAAGGAACTCCTATATAGGTCAATGAAGGTGGAGCAGCGAGCTAATGCTGCCTGTGTGTGGAGCAAAAAAATACAAGACACTGGTATTAAGTGTGATAATGTCTCTTGGTCAGTGTTTGCTGATATTTTACATAGTTACGTGATATGGGTGTGGCTCTGTACATTCCAAGTATTCCAAACTAAATGAAATAAGGTAAAAACGTACACATTGCCTCCCTCCAACCAGTTTCACCATTTGAGGTCTAAGTCATCATATGTGCTAACCCTAACCCTAGTCCTACCACACTAAATGTGATTCATTATCTTTATCACATCATAAAATATCTAAGAGACTTCTGACTATTTACAGTAAAATGTGTCTAAAACAGAAGCATACCCTATATTGTTGGCTTCAATCTATTTTTGTCTGCACTTTCAATATAATTTAAAAGGAAACTGTGTCTTGCTGCTCTTAAACTGGCACATCCAATGACTCTAAAGGATTAAAGAATGGTCTACGCCTTCCTGGAAAGTTTTTGAAATTAAAATTTGTAGAGAAAATTATTGGTACCCCTCAGAAATGGTGATAAATAAGTGGAATATGGAAACTAAAGATTGTCTTTATCATAGGCGTCAAAAGTATATGCCAAACATGGTCAAAGTTAAGACTTGAAGAATCACCAAAGCAACTTCCTGTTCCTGTTACCACAGCTCTTACTATTATTTATAAAGTTTAAGATCCAGAGGACAGGGGCAATAGTAATGTTTGGCCCAGGTTCTTTGTGGCAAGAGCTGAGGAGATTCCACTTTTAAAACAGAAATAAAAAAGCCAGCATAAAGTTTGCTAAAATACATGTAGACGAGCAACAGTGCTTGTAGGAGAAATCACAATTAGAATCGCTCATCAGCTCCATGTTCACCGAGGGATAAGGAAAAAGAAGAAGAAAAGAACACCTCTTTGAAACACAGATGGTACTCTGTTATAATGGGAAAACCTTGCTATAACTGTTATAGGGTTCACTGACTTTATTCAGGGTACAATGAAAACCACAGCAATGAATTTATTAAGACGCTACAGAGTTAACAGACTTCCCATTGCTCTGTCTTATTTGTAGGTCAAGGTTCCTCCAACAGCGTTAATGACAAAAACTTAAGACACAAGCTGGTCAATTTTAACTTCTTAGAAAAATTATATGTCTGTTGCAGAAATATAATGGAAAACTTCCCGGTTTCTCTCAACTCTTTTCCCAGGTGGCACTGACATAGTGTCGTGTTTCATGGGCCAGAACCCAACAGTTCCAGTGTATCGAGGTGAGATTCAATCAAGAAATCTCGGCATGGCTGTGGAAGCCTGGAGCCCTGACGGTAAGACTCTGGGTGAATCTCTTCAGAATTTAATAATCCCTCCTACCACTTTCTGTTTCATTCAACCTCAATAGCAATTAAGAGATTTACTGTATGGGGACAATAGAGCAACAGAGTCAAGGGGATTGTGGTCAGCTTTTAAATAAGTTTCAGGTTCAGGCTGCATTTAAAAAATAAAAAATAAAAAAATAAATAAAAAAATAAATATATATATATAAATATATATATATATATATATATATATATATATATATATAAAAAATAGAAAATTTAAAAATTGTTACCAAGGAAATTAGAAATGCTCCCTTTATTGTACATGTCACTGATGGTGGAGCTTATATGTATATATTTGCCAGGCCAAAAAGTAACTGAAGGAATGTGTGAACTTTCCCTGGAACAATATACTGACCAACTTTAGCGAAACACATTTTTTTAAATTATTAATTTCAAATAAAAAGGGTTTTGTTCTTTATTTATTTATTTATTTTTTATCATGGTGGAAGTCTTCAAAGCCCTCTAGGTTTCTGTCATTGATTTCAGTCCCTCTTTCCCCAGCTCCCTGCTGCAGGCTGTACTGGCATGTCTCCACCACCTCAAAGGAGAGTGGATTGAAGGATAATTTAAAGGCAGTTTTGTAGAAAGAGTTTGGGATTATTTTAGTCAGTCTTTAAGCCTATAACACCGTCCTGAGGGAGGCTGTTAGGGTTGTGTGAAACCACACACTAAAGGTATCAGGTTCTCTGAGAGCGACACACATTCTTTTTGTTTTTATCAGAGAAGGATTTATACTGTGTCTCTTATACGCTTATGTGTTTGTGCATATGGACGTGTGCCCAGGTTTATATGGGTTGCAGGGAAACACACACTGCAACTTTCTGTTCCTGTGAAATATGTGTTTTAACAGGTAAGCCTGTGTGGGGAGAGAGTGGGGAGCTTGTCTGCTTGAAGCCAATCCCCTGCCAGCCAACACACTTCTGGAATGACGAGAATCAGAGCAAATATCATAAAGCATACTTTTCTACATATCCCGGTAACCACACAAATGTTGTGTAAAAATAGAAGCATATTTACAGTTTACATGTACATAAAGAGACACCTGTAATACCCCTGCTGTACAGCTACCCTTTAAGCAATATCGCCCAGTTTAAATTTATCTGTGCTTACATTATGTAACTGTTTTTATTTGCATTTATTACTCCTTCATTTTTTAATGTTTGTTTTCAGTATGTGTTCTTCAAGTATGCACAAAAAAAAATATCAAAGTTTCAGACAAATTTTTCCTTTTCTCATTCTGTAGGGGTGTGGGCCCACGGAGACTACTGTAAAATCAATCCAAAGACAGGGGGCATTGTCATGCTGGGCAGAAGGTCAGCCATTAACTGCAATCAATACGTTTTATTGATTCATCAGGACAGGCTTAAATGTACTTCATACCCTTTTGTGTGATATTTTGTCACAACTCTAGGCAGTAGAGTCATTTTTTTCCTGTGGAAATTTGTGGCAAAATGGCTCGCAATTACAGGAACGCCAGCTCTGAATTTAGAAAATCTGTTTTTTCTGTAGTGACGGCACGCTGAACCCCAACGGAGTCCGATTCGGCAGCTCAGAGATCTACAACATTGGTGAGTCTTTATCTGCAGATGGAGTAGGGTGTGGGTGTAAGATAATAAAAGAAAATGGTTCTGAGTCATGGTTCTTTTTATGTTCCTGGAAAAATAAGACTTTGCCATCCCATTGTCCACTTTTTAAAGTTTACTCACTTGCCATTCTCCGTACGTACTCACGCTGCTTAGTTTGACACTTTTTGTCTTTTCTGTTCTTTTAATCTTTACTCTCATTTTCTTTTCACCTCTCACATCTTTTTCTCTCTGTGGCTCATCTTTTTTGGTTTGCCTTTTTGCCCTCTGCCCTCTCCTTTCCTCTCCTCTCTGCAGTGGAGGCATTTGAGGAAGTGTCAGACAGTCTTTGTGTTCCACAGTACAACGCTGACGGAGAAGAGAGAGTTATTTTGTTCTTAAAGATGGCACCTGGTAAGCCCTTCAGTCCAGAGTTGGTGGCGAAGATTAAAGGAGCCATTAGAAAAGCTCTGTCTGCTCGACACGTACCCGCCCTGCTGCTGGAGACCAGAGACATTCCTGTAAGAAAAAAAAAAAAAATCTATCAGTTAGTTATGAAAAAACTTTATGTTATTCTGTCAGGCTGCAAATAGAAAAATCCTTTTTGTTGAATGACAGCCTTTATTTCATTCCTCTACAGTATACCATCAGCGGTAAGAAGGTGGAGGTAGCTGTAAAACAAGTGATTGCTGGTCGGGAGGTGACACAAAGAGGAGCATTCTCCAATCCTGACTCACTGGACCTCTACAAAAACATTCCTGAACTGCAAAACTATTAGAGACGTGGCTTCACAGAGCTGAAGAGAGGGTCTGCAAAGACACGTAGCCTGAAAGGATTTTAGCTTTGATTTTAGACTAACTTTATGTAAATTTACAGGTACAGGGTGATATGCAAAGTTCATTGCATGGGTTCCTCAAACAGGCACCCTGCGCTGCATACAGGGCAAAAAGGTGATGATGTGTGTCAAAATTATATATAACAATACCAAACAAGATGTATTATAATAATAAATTAATTATATCAGGCAGACAGAGAGACATAGTGTTCCACAAGTCATCTGCTCATAGTCTACCGTACTGCACAATTAAGTGTTGGAAATGGAACACTGAAGGAGGCTTTGGATATAATATCGTGTGTTTAGCAGTGCTTGTGAATAAGCTCATGCTTTGAAGCCCTTGAAGAAATGAAACGCAGTATAAAGTGCTTTGCTTCGGCTTCACACTTTGATTGTTATCAGCTATTGAAGAACCATATCTCCCCGTGTCACCTGCCTGTAACCTTGAGTGGGTCCCTGAATAAAATCCATGGAGGTGTGTAGATAAATACACCCACGCATCTTGGAGTTACGCCTCAGCTTTGGCTCATATCACCATATCATGTTTATGTGGTGTGGATTGCTATCTTAATGTGGATATATTTGTATATCGGTATACATTTTGGGACTGTGAAACTGTGTTGACTTTACAGTTATGCCTTTAACGATAGCCACCCAAACGTGTTAACCAAAGTCATGGAAGTTGTATTATGTTTGTGTAACAGTTCTAGTTTACTTAATTCTTGAATAAGGAAGCCTAGAAAACTAAACTAATATAATATAATTTAATATAGCTTACTAATAACTAATATAGCTTTTTTTTTTTTCTGCCTAAAAAGCTATATCATATTTCATACTTGATTCTGAACCTTTGTTTTCGAAATCCTCTATTCAATGTTGTCCCCCCATCCAAAACCAGAATAGGTCGTTATCTATCAATCTGTTGTAGCAAGGATTCAGTCAAGATGCACATTTCTCATTTCACCACAGAAGCCTGTTGTATACATTTGTATCTATGTTCCATGATTGTTACAACGCTAAGAAAAGCATGTGTTGTACTTTGTACATAGAAAAAATGAGTTATTTATTTAAAATTTCCTAATTATAATAACAAATTCTGTAGCCTAGTTGATGCTATTAACTGTAGTGGTTTTGGTCACTAGTAAATCTGTAATAAAACACAATTCCTGTGGGTTTGATTTCCATTTTCCATGAGAAGCAAATACCTGACCAGAGTGTCAATTGTGCAAAGGAACAGATGTCAGAGAGCCATTTGATCTATGGATAAGAATTAAACTGAAAAAAATAAAAAATAGGGACCATTTTCTCATTTGGCTTATTGTGTGTGTGGTTTCCTGTATAAGTTGGTGCGTTAAGCTTATTTTCTTTATGATTATTTTAAATATTTGGTATAACTGTAAACCATTTAACTGGATACATGTGCATTTAATGTTTGAGTTCACAATCATGCCTATATCAAACAAAAGCTCCAGGAACAAAGTTTTGATTGGAATACTGCTTTTTTGTATGTAGACAATTAAATTAAATTAATTAATTAAATTATTTTGTCTCATAAAGATGCACAAGTCCTTTTACTCCTATAGGAGACAAGAATCATAAATAACTGGATGGTTTGCACTTGAGTGAAATCAGGTGGAACATTGGAGATCTGCATTGTTTTTAGTAAATATATGTTCTTTAGGCATCAAATATTTCTTATGATAAAGCAGTTTTACTGTGTGTATTTAGTTTGAGAATGCAAGAATCAAACATGACATGTTTTGGACGATATTCTAGGTTGTATGTTCTTTTTGATAACGGGATAACGTTGGTCACTGTAGGTCTGGTTTCGAGCTGTGTGATTGTGAACGCTATTTGCACACCTTGTCTTTGTTGAGTTTTCCGAGGGAATATCTGTGTAAGAAACAACTTTAAAGCTGTTTAACACAGGGATTTTGTTGTATGCATTTTCTGGCTGGAAACTGTCAGCTAACCAATAAAGTGAGGCCAGTCTGAGAGCAAACAAAAAGTTTTGTGTTCCAAAATGTAAGCCTTTTATGCTTATTGTAAATTTACAGTACGCATCCACATTGCTTTCCTAAGATAAACTGGGAAGCTCTTCATCCAAGGCTTTCTAGGCACAGCACACATGTATCAAGTAAACAGGAGTGTGAATCAACATTTATGTTTAACAGCTTAACTAAAATATTTACCTCTGAGCTCTGACACAAAACTACCAGCAACTAATAAGTAGTTGCCGAAAGTTTATAGACCTAAATATTCTGAGCTGAGGTATACAGCTTATTTGAGTTTTATCTTCATCCACAGCCAATATCCATCCATCCATCCATCCATTCGCTTCCGCTTATCCTTTTCAGGGTTGCGGGGGGCGCTGGAGCCTATCCCAGCTGTCATAGGGCGAGAAGCGGGGTACACCCTGGACCCTGGTCGCCAGTCTGTCGCAGGGCCAACAGCCAATATGATATTACTAAATTAGCACTGGTGCTATAGCTTTCGATGTGAGATGAACAACTCGGCATACGAACTGTGGAAAAAAACACCATAAAACAAACTGACACACTCATTGAATAACAAAAAATGTGTGTGCACGTGTGTGTTTGAGTAACTGTGTCTCAGCTTGTGTGTTTTGATCTGTGTAAAGCCAGTCATTTTGACAGACAGCTCCTTTAGAAATAAACTTGGCAGTTTAAAAGCTCCCTATAACCTTTATAAGTGTGAATGCTCAGCCCTGCCAGTCACCCAAACTTCAAAATGTAGCAGTGAGAAAAATAGAAACAGGGAGGCTTGGTTAGAGTCCAGTTCCTCGGTGTAGAAAGGCTAACAAACATCAGTGCTGAGTACCAAACAGTTCCCCAAGGGGCTCTGAGTTGTTTGATTTATCCCAACAGTCTCATAAGAGAGCACATCACAAACCAGGAAATGACTGTTTACCACCTGATGTTGCACTTTACATAGGTTGACTGTTAATTACCATCCATGAACCTTGTGTCTGTGTATCAGCTTGTTTGTGCTTCAAATAATGTGGTTGTGGCAACGTCTCCTGTAGTGGGAACTAACACAAAGGTAGTTCTGAGTACGTTGGCTGGCGTTTACTGCTGGTTTGTGAGCAATTTTTGACAAAATTATAACATCTTGATCATGTAAGGACATATTCACAAAACTTTGCATGTGTGAGATCAAAATTAAGGTCACCCTCATACAGTGTTGGGGAGTAACGGAATACATGTAGCTCCGTTACGTATTTGAAATACAAAATATGAGTAACTGTATTCCGTTACAGTTACCGTTTAAAAAGGTGGTATTCAGAATAGTTACTTTGTTGAAATAAAGGGATTACACAGCGGTCCTTTCCTCTTTCATATGTTAGGCTATGCCCTCTCTATTTTTGGTAATTCCACACCGGTGGAAACCCAAACAAAACACGCATTAAGAGGCTCAAATGCCTGTGTCTCAATCTTGCGTCTCATAATGACGTGAAGAAATATTTTTAAAAATGACTGTTCAAAAAATGATTTAATATAAAGGCAGAGTGTTAGAGGCATAACCCTAAAGAATGTAGCCTCATGGGCAGTGTAGTCCGTGCTACAGTCAGAATGGACTGCCATACATACCCGTTATGTGTCGGTGAGCGCGAGGGAGGGAGAAAAAGAGTGGAAAAGTACAAGTTGTCACTGACCAGAAATGGGAGCTGGAAGCATGTAAATATAATAATAACCACTGCAGCCAAAAAGAGTGCCTGACCAGCCCAGCTGTAAGTAAGCTATTAAGACTCGACTGTACACTGTGTTCGTGTTTTCCTCGAAACAATAAGTTCCGTTGGAGCAGTCTTTCAACGTCTCTCTCCGTCTCTCCTTAGCAAAGCTGACCCAGACAACAAAGTAAAGCTACGAGCCCGACACGGAACACGACAGAGGTCCCTTTACGGCTCGGAGCCGCAAACCTGTTTTATATACACGCGGAATAGTTTTCTATACAAGATCGCTGCAAAACGTGCAGTCTTACCTAATGTCCACCCTACTGTTACTCATTTATATTAAGATTTAAACATCTAATTGGTATTGGTATGGTGGGTAACCTTCAGTAATAGTAATAAACCACACAGCAATGGTACATTCATGCAGTTGTAAAAAGCTAAATAATATATTAAGTAATCCAAAGTAGTCTCGCTGAGTAACGTAACAGAATACGTTACTATATACATTTTGGGGCATGTATTCTGTAATCTGTAGTGGAATACATTTTAAAAGTAACCTTCCCAACACTGCCCTCATAGATGGCAGGTATAGTTGTGGCAGTAAAACATGTGTCTAAAGTCACACTACATGCTTGACACTCCTATGAAGGTTGCCCGCAGTATGTTATGGTTCTGAAGTTTACACAACAGATTCTAAGCTCTTTATTTTATTTTTGTATCAAGCTTAAATGTTTCATGCAACCTCTCATAGGTTTGCCGATATCATTGGGTTTGACGAACATGAACTTTAGTGGTGATCATAAGCTGATATTGTTAACTTAGAGCAGGGGTGTCGAACCCCAGGCCTCGAGGGCCGGTGTCCTGCAGGTTTTAGATATCATCCTGGGTCAACACACCTGAATTAAATGATTAGTTCATTACCAGGCCTCTGGAGAACTGCAAGACACGTTGAGGAGGTAAGTTAGCCATTTAAATCAGTTGTGTTGGATCAAGGATACATCTAAAACCTGCAGGACACCGGCCCTCGAGGCCTGGAGTTCAACACCTGTGACTTAGAGAATAGTTTCTTGTCATTATGCTAAAGAGAGCTAACCACTGGGTCAAGTAACATATTTACTTTTTACAGTCAGGTCCATAAGTATTTGGACAATAAAGAGGAAATGATACTAATATTGACCCGGAGGAAGTCCTGGTCTGTTTTTGCAGTATGCTTTCAGTTATTATCCATTTGCACTGTGAAGTGCTATCCAACCAGCTTTCCATCATTTAGCTGGATCTGAGCAGTGTGCAATTCTCTGTATTTTTTATTATCTGTACAATTCACAATTCATCCTGCTACTTACAACAAGAGTCACATGATCAGTAAATATTAATGACTCAGTTCACTTTGGAGCCATGCATACCCATGCCACAACATTACCTCGACCATGTTTGACAGATGATGTGGTATACTTCAGATCACAAGCTATTCCCTTCCTTCTCCATACTTTTCTCTACCCAATTTTCTGCAGCAGGTTAACTGTCATCCCCCCAATTTTATTGTTATCATTATCTTCAGAAGTGTTCAGGCTCTTAACTTTTCTGACAAAACCTAATCAGGTCTTCTGGTTCTTTAGTGTAACATCATGATTTGTACCTTATAAACCTTGGCGTGATTGCCTTCCTCCTTGTCATCCACTGTCGTTATTTCAGCGGACTTTCAAGCCTTTTGATATTGCTGAGCTGGCCAGTGCGTTTATTCTTTTTAAGAATGAGAGAATTTTAAGAAATCAACCGCATTGTTGATTTGGTCACTCCTAAAGCTGATAGCTGATAGCTTTATTTTGGTTTTTCAGCCTAATGACTTCATCACATCAGCATCTCTACTTTCCAGTTGAACAGTGTTTCAGTGAACAACTAGCAAATACGACTGGAACACCTGGGATGAACTGCAGATATTTTACCCGCTAAATTTGTCATGAAATAATGAGGGAATAGGACTCGCCTGTACACAAACTGCCTGTCAGTTAATTGTCCAATTATTTTTGAGCCTCAGAAAATGGGTGAATATGTACAAAACGGCTGTAATTCCTAAACAATGAATGCAATACTTTTGTTAAACCTCTTGAATTAAAGCTTAAAGTCTGCTCTTCAGTCACACATTATTTGTTCAGTTTAGGGTTAAACTGAATGTGGTGGGTTAGGGTTAGGGTTAGGTTTTAAATGTGGTGATGTACGGAGGTAAAATTGTGTCATTGTGTAAATACTAATGGGGACTAACTGTATGACACTGAAATTAACTTTCAGCCGTAAGAAATCAACTAAGGTTGTTTTCCGGTCACAATACTGATTTATTTAAATGACAATGTTTAAATTTAATACTGATACATTATTTATGGTGTTAGAAGAAGATCCAATATTCTGTGGGGCTTAGCTGCAGTATGTGTGTAGTTGATGTTTATGTGGTTACAGATTTACAGACAACATACATTATGAAAACACAAAGATATTTTTGTTTGCAAACATTTACCTTGGTTTATTACATTTCTGAGGTCACATGACAGATATCACACAAAATGTTAGATCAATCACGCTATACGAAAGAAGAGCATACATTACAAAAGTGGAGTTACTTGGGAGCTCCACGTTTACTTTGTCATCCCATCTCACTTAATTTGTCTAGTCTATTCCATTGTCTGCATTCCCAATGATCCTCAGGTGACTTTGTTCATCCCTTGCTTCTCCCCCCCACTGGAGACTTGTTAAATCTAAACTGCTCCAAAGGGACTTTCTCCTGAAAGGCTGATCACAACATCAATGAATATTCCACATGCTTGCACACGCGTACTTCTGAGCAGACTTTGTGGTGACAGAAATGTAGCAGAGACATGTTTGTTCTTGAAGTGAAAATGAAGCACCTCACCCAGTTTCTGTCATATTCATATATAAGGAATGGGAAGGAGCCTCCGTTTTAGGCTGATCAAAGGACACAGGATCACCACAGGGAGTTGAGGAGAAAGGGAGAGTTTTATTTATTCTAAGTGTCTACTGTAATTCAGAAGAAATCTGGTAAGCAGGGATTCTGCAGGAAATGAATATTTCTTCATGTCCCGTCATCAAAACGACTCCATAGGTTGTTTTTTCAAGCTTGATGGGGAGCAAGTGAGGTGACATAGTTACAGAGTCACAAAGTCTTTGTAGAATAATTATAATAATATGATAATAATACCTATATTTTTCTGTGCCTTAAACCAAACCATATTGTCGCCCAGGTTGAAAAGTTGCTGTAAATCTGAGGTAGTTTTAAGCAGAGGGTGGATGAGGCTTCCTGTTTTCAGTTAATAATGTCAAAATATGACTAAATCACTGCTCAGCTAAACAAATGAATGAAACAAAATAAGTGAAACACAGCTAGCCTTGAACTTGCAAACTTTTGATTTATCTTTAGACGCACGAGGAATATAGTTCTGGGAATGGCAATGTGGGTCAGGTGGTGGTAAATCCACCAGTCTGGTCCAGAGTGAAATATTGCAACAGCTATTTAATAGATTGCAATAAGATGCTATAGAAGATGAAGCTTTTAAACTGCGGAGATCTGCTTTTGTCCTTTCTAACAGCAGAAATTGGATGGCTTTGATATTTATTTGTTTTGATGTTTCAGTGACATAACATTGAAGATGGGGGCCATTAGTAGAGAGTAATTTTGTAAAAGCTACTGTATATTTGGTCAACATGTTGGCAGGGTTAGGAGCTGGGGAAATCTCATTATAAGCAGGTCTTTATACAGCCTCTAATGTGTTTGATGTTTGGGTATATACATTATAAATGCATTTAGATATCTTATAAGTGAAGCACAAAACCAGCAGGAGGCAGAAAGTATAATTGACTGGAAATCAGAACATGAACATTGATGATTTACAAAAAAGGATGTGAATAAATCATGTTCAACACCTAAAACCACAACATTGATTGTGTATGCCATAGCATATCTAATTCATACACAACAAAAAACCCCAAAGTATGGTTATAACCATATAATGAAAAGGAGAATTCATAATAGCCATCCATTAGTTACACAGTAAAACTGACTTTGGCAATTAGTCTGCTTTCTTCCTGCTTCCTTTCCTGTTTGATCTTTAGATTTGTTTTCTCGCAGGAACACACTGAGCATGACTTTTATTTCATATTCACAGTCAATAATTTGTTCGAGAGGAGTCCCTCTTCCCTTCACTCTGTTATCTCCAAAAGTAATTCTTTCATGTCCCCCTGCAAGCAATTGAATTTCAATTTGTTTTATATGGTCAATCAATTGAGTTCGACACAGGAAGCAGCTAAAATGTAAAGGAGTCGCGGCTGTGTAGAGTGGCTCAGATTGAGATGAGCAGTTTTGCAAATTGCTCTCATATATTTTCTGATTTCAGATTGTCACATAGAAATTTTTTTTCTTATGTCCCCTAAAATAGTAATTTCTTTTAAAATGTTTAAAGGATATTTAATTAAATGTTACAGTCTCCATGGAACCTGGGACCTGTGAATGGCAATTTCCTTGTTCTCCAACTGTTCAAAAGCCGACTAGACCCAATTTATTTTGTGCTAGAAAGGCCACAGGCATGAGTGTATATGACAGAGTGGGTAGGGGATTGTGGATGAAACAAAGTCCCAAATCAAACAACAGTAGAGGGGAAATGTACAATTTAGTTCAACCTATTTTAACCCGAAAGCTTATATTTCACTGTAACTGTCACCTTCATTTATTCTGAATAATCAATAAAAAGGTTAAAGGACAATACGGTAGAATTATGCACATGCAAAGCATGACAGACGCAAAATGCCAAATGTTGATGTATTGATACATGTTCTGTCTGCCCATCATGATGGATCGGTGCAATGTGGGGAACATCCGTGCGACATACAATGAATTCATAAATTTCACCTTTGTACATGACAAAAGGACTAAGCATAGAGGACATTTGGTGGCAACAGGTCTAAGTAATGTTCATAATTTGTCACTTTCATTCCAAATGTTCATTTGAAACAACTGTGGTGCAGAAAGGGCTTTTTTTGTAATAATTAAGCTGATCAGGTCAAGGTAACCAAGACAGGCTGATATTGTTTTTGTGACAATGAATTCTATGTTTAGGATTCTGTATAACAAAACTACTTTTAAAAATCTATACAAAGGTATATGGTGTATTGTTATTTTACTGAAAAACAGATGAAACATGTACATGTATCCTTAAACCTGATAACCTTGGCAAGATACTAACCCATGTTTGCCTACTGGTGGTGGTCAGAGGGCCCGGTGGCGCCTGTGTCCGGCAGCCTCGCCTCTGTCAGTGCGCCCCAGGGCAGCTGTGGCTACAATGTAGCTTGCTATCGCCAGTGTGTGAATGTGTGTGTGAATGGGTGGATGACTGAATGTAGTGTAAAGCGCTTTGGACTAGAAAAGCGCTATACAAATGCAGGCAGGCCAACCTTTAGAGTTATTGATTTTTTTCCTCCCATGTCGAATCACATCTGCAAATCCAGAGAGAGAATACTGACCTCTAAATGTGCTAAGGAGCTGAGTATGTTATTATAAAAATGTGACATAATTTTTCAAGTTGTTTACTGTTAAAACATTGAACAAAGTAAAGCTTTTTGTCGGCTAACTGAATCCTCTTGTCCAAGAACTCTGGCCTGTACTTGCCTTCAGCTTTTTTTGCCCTTACTGGCACTCAGCATTGACCTCTACCTCTACACCTGCTATCGTTTTCTTCATCAGCTCCTAAATTTGCATCGTGTTCCTTTCCATGAGTCACCTGACAATTTTTTTTTTGCACTACAGCTCTTGTAAGGATTTACAGAGCCTGGCAGTAGCCACAGAGGCACAAAGATATTTTGAGGCAACTATAGCAAGTGAAAAAAATGCTGCTGTGTGCACATGATATAATTAGTTCCCAAGTTTTAATTAACTGATGAGCAAGTTTTATACAGGCACGGTTTCTAATATAATGACAATGTGCTGTAAAGATTCCTATTTTATTTACCCTTTCTCGCTTATCCATGCTTCCTTCTCTTCCTCCTCCAGCTCCTGTATGTCAATTCTTGTCCTCATTTTCTTATCACCGACTGGCTCCTGTGTTACTTTGTCAATTAATGGAAATCACCTGGCACAAATGATTAAAGGACTGCATTCCCTTCCACTCTCTTCATGTGGAGCGGTTTAGTTGAGCTTAGTAGTCCATGTAGTTAAAAGTGCCTTTATCTAAAAATAAAATGAGCGCTGGAGCAACACTGGTGACTGTAGTCTTTACATTCTGATCAGACTGCCATGGCGATAATAACAATCACTTATTCTGAACTTCCTATTTAACACTGTATTTCCCATACGGTGCACAGTCTCATCATACATCATCATACAGTGCATCATACTATTAATGAACTGACCCTCAATTCACTCCTCTCAACTCTTCATAGATCCTTGATCCTCCTGAAAGATAAATGGCAGCAGTATTCATCTAAATTTATTAAACACAGCGTAAAAACAATCACTAAAAATCATAAATAATGCAAAAAGAAAACCCACCTGTTTGCAACAAGCAAACCTCTGATGTTCTTTATATCTCTCATTATTTCTTTTCTGTCCATGTCTTTATATTATCAATTTACTGTCAATAAAAATGATTTTAAAAAATTGTTAAAAATCTGGTTCACACTTATTTTGTATGCACAGTGTAGTAAAATGTCTTTCCCTTTTATTTAATGTTACTCATATGGTCCATTAAGACCTTTCTCAAGTCATGCTTTTGAAAATCATCATCAGTCAAATTGCTTTTACCTTACTATCAGCCTCTTAAGTGTTCATTCAAGTCCTCTAGTTATTTATCTGAGTTATTACATTTGATAGTTTTTGCCTTTTGTTGTCTTTTCAAAACACTGACTGAGAAATTGTGAAAATGCATTCTTAACTTTTGCCGAGCAGTGTCCTTTTAAAGAGACTGCAGCAGTTACTTTAGGTTACCTGAGGAGTAACTTTTTCTTACTGTCGCCTGACAAGTGCCTGACAGATAAAAGTATTCAATTTAAGTAGAAAACATCAAGGTATCCCCATAAGCTCTCTCAAGCGAACGCTGTCTGAGGAATCAGGCTTCCCGATGTTTCACTGCTGTTTTCAAGAGTTTCTGTTTTGCTCCCCTGCATCACTTTTAGTAATTTGAGTTGCCTGTGGAGCAGTGTTATTATTCTGGAGTCTTTGCACTTGTCTGCTGCAACTGCAAAGACTCTTGGTACCACCCACACCCTCACTTGGTGTTGTGTTAAGTACAATTTGCTAATACATAGTGCATTCATTTAAGCGCCACATTTCAGTTTGCTTACTAAAATGAAAACCTCAGAATAAAGTGAAAGGGGCAAAAAGAAAAGCAATTAAGAAAGACGTCAGTGTAACCGTATTCCAAAATTAAATCAAATTAGAGAAATATTGAAATGTCTTTCATTCACTTATTGTTAATTTTATTAGGTAATGGTCACTGAATAGCATGAAAATAATTCAGTGACTGCACTTTCTGCTCATGTATCCAAAGAGAACTTGTTTCTCTCTAAGGTGTAGCACTTGAGCTCAAATGAATTTAAATGGGATTTGAGATTCCTTTGGGCTATTTGGGTTGACTATCACAGGGTTGACACAGAGAGACACATATAGCCAATAATCAGTTAAACTAAAATGCAAATCTTTGGACTGTTGGAGGAAAGTGGAGCTAATCCATCTTGATGCAAAATGATGGTGTAAAGAAACACAAATATAAATCAAACATGGGAAGACAGTAAAGGAAAAAAGGGGAAGAAATGAAAGAGAAAAAGATGAATCATATATGAAGTCATAAATATAAGTCAGGCAGGCTGAACGCCGTGAACATTTTGATTTTTTTCCAATTCTACCCGTCAATCTTTCCGTCTTTTTGTGTGGGATTGTTCATCTGTAGGTGTCTTCCTGCTTTGTGAAAATAACCAGTACTCACTGTCTTCCTCTCACAGCATGATTTTTTTTATTTGAGTGCAGTTTGTGAGTGTGTATTTGTACCAAGTTTCCACTCCTGGAGACATCATTGACTTTCTAAGTGCATCAGTTTAACTGCCTGAAAAACCTTGACTCTCCCCTATGCCACAACAAAATCTGAGAGACTGATTGTTGGAGAAGATACAGCTCCGTTCTCTTTTGTGTATTGGAATTAGTTTGGTGAAAAATGGATAATGAGTCAGATGCATTTTAAATAGTTTTACTAAACATTGGAAAACACTGTCAGTCTGTTTTTATTACTGTGTGTTTACACTCATTGTACAATAATGCAAGATGGATGCATGCTTGAGGAATTATGATTATGCTTAATTACAGTTTCTCTTGTTCTGGGTAGGTTCACGGATGCTCAAAGCTAATTGAACATTCAGCTTCAAAGGAGCAAAGTGAGATTAGTTTACGTGCCCATATTTGGTAAATGAAAAAGCAACCCCACACCATAACCTCCCCTCCACCAAACTTTACACTTAGCACAATGCAGTCATACAAGTACCATTCTCCTGGAAACCATCAAATCCAGATTTGTAAGTTGCGTTGCCAGATCGACAAGTGGGATTTGTCACTCCAGAGAACACCAGACTCTGCTCTAGAGTCCAGTGGCAGTGTGTTTTCCACTACTGCATCTGACAGTTTGCACTGAAATAAGGCCTGGGTGCAGTTGCTAAACCATGGAAACCTATTTTGTGAAGCTCATTATGGACTGTTCTTGCACTAATCTGAAGGCCACATGAAGTTTGGAGGTCCATAGCAATTGATCCTGCAGAAAGTTGGTGACCTCTGGACATTATGGGCCTCAGCATCCATTGACCACGCTCTATAATTCTATGTAGCCTATCACTTTGTAGCTGAGCTGCTGTTATTCCTGATTGCCTTCACTTTGTTATTAAACCATTAACAGTTGACCGTGGACTATTTCGTAAGAAATTTTCATGACTGATTTATTGCATAGGTAGCACCCTATCATGGTACCACACTGGAAATCAATGTGCTCCTGAAAGTGACCCATTCTTTCACAGTGTCTCACTAGCTGTTTTGAGTTAATACACCTGGAATCTCAGAAAAAATGGAAATATGGCGGTTTTGAGTTTTGCCAAAAACTGAATCACTGACTTCTGAGATTTCACATTTGACTGACAGACAGATCTATTCAAGGGAGACAGCAGGAAACATGAATGAATTAAAAAATGAATGGCATTGGAGATGACAAAATGCAAATGATAGAAAGGCAGTGCTGAAGAAGCTTTCTGAGCTGCAAGTTACTTTACATTGGAAGAAATTCAGCCAGAGTGAAGAAATGGATCACTGCAGAAAAATAATATATTTTTATTATTAATCCTTTATTTATCCAGGTAAAAAATCTCATTGAGATTAAAAATCTCATTTCCAAGAGAGACCTGGCATCATAGCAACAAAAGTATATATATACAAAATTGATGAAGAAAGTAGACCATTATGTTTTTTTTTTAAATGTACCCTTTTTATTTTGTTATGTAATACAAATTAGACTGTTACAAAAGTACCATACAAGCCTTGATATAATTGTATACATTACGGTTTGATAGTAGGTGTCAACAAAAACCCTGAAAATAACATTTTATGGTTTGTCGTTAGGCAAACTTTAATATGTCAGTAAAATTTAAGCACACCCACTCCACTTCTTGATAAGGTTTCTATTTGTGTGCAGATTAGTGTAAATTACAATCAGATTATTATCATATTATTTGCCTCTTGTAACAAACTCCCTGGTCACTCCACATTTTCAGGACCTAGGGTAGGTATACGCAGCTTTCTCATAGTTAAGTTATGATCTATCCAACTAGATTTTTGTGGAAAAATACTAGTTTTGATTTTGATTTCAGATGGAGTAACCAGAAATGCCTTAATTATTAGTCCAAATTGGAAACATCAATAAATAAAATATATAACACAGGAGACACTAATCTGCTGAAGATCGAGGAACCAGGCAGGAGGAAAAGCAGATGATCTCAGAGGAGGTTCATAAGTGTAGTGAAGGAGGATATGCAGAGGGGTGTTGTGCCTAAAGATGATACCAGGGATAGGGTAAGCGGCAGATGAACCCCTGTGGCAACGCCTAAAGGGAGCAACTGAAAGAACATGAAGACAAAAGAATACATAATGTTTATCATAGTCATGTAGACGATTTAAAAAACAGACAAACTAGAGCTACAAACAAGACAAAAGACAATTGTTGTCTTTATTTGAAGAGTTTCAGTCAGGATTCAGAATCCCTAAAGTTTAGAAACAGCACAAATGAAGGTGATGAATGGTCCTCTTATGACCTCTGACTGTGGACTCGTCTCGTCTCAGGTTGGCTAGCTGTGGTAAATGTTTCTTTAGTAAACTGTGCACTGTGTTGGACTGGTGCTCAGTGCAAACATTAATTTGCATACAAGCTGATTATTCTTCAAATTATTAACTAAACCTTTGTACCAGCTTTACACTGTCTAGTATAAAGGTAGTATATGTGTGGGGGATGGAAATCAGCCAAGTTAGCATATAGGTTGCTGAATTCACTTGTGTTAATCCACAGAGACCAGGTCAACTGATCACAGCCTTTACTGGAGCTCACATTAGAGATTATTTATTTTTTTCTCCACATTTAGCCACAACAACAGATCTTAGGGTTCCCCCAACTGCCAAATCTCATGGCAGTTGGGGGAACCATTGATTGTATTCATTTTTTGTTTTATGTGTGGAGGCAAAGTCAACCTCTACAATACAGATATAAGAAAATAGTTATTTTTAAAAAACAAACAAACTTGTCTTTTACTTGCTTGTGCCATACAGAACAGATTGGAGGTGAGATTTTGAATTTAGATAGGATTAACATTTGCATTCCCATGTACTAACATATTATTATATTATATTATATTATATTATATTATATATTAGGTTCAGTTACCTTTTCACAAAAATAGATGGTAGAATTGTCTAATTGTTTTTCAAGGACCTACTTTTTATTTACTCTTCTGTGGAACCTCTTTGGATTCAGGAGACAGACCCTGTCTACTTGTAAGATTTGGATTCTTTTTGATAAAGGTTATAATTAAGGTTTGATCAGATGACCTTCCACCCCCACCACACACATTCAGCCACCCCCACGCCCACCCCTTGATTATGCTGCAACAGGCCTGAGTTGCTGGGGCTTCCTATGATAAATTCAATATTTCTTCTTCACACCATTTTGAATTTAATCATTACTCATTAATAAACTGTGACTCTCTTCCACAGTGGGACTTTTGTCCTGTTTCCTATGCATAAACACCAACTAGTTACAGCACGTGGCTGCCCCTCCCTGAAGCTGGTTCTTCTGGAGGTTTCTTCCCATTAAAAGTGAGATTTTTCTATAGAGAGTCCTCTGATTGTTGGGGGTTTGTCTCAATTTTTCTCTATTATTGCTTTACCATGCAGGGTCTTTATCTTACAATATGATGTAACTGGTATTATGACTTGTTGTTATATTAGTAAAACTGATTGGAATGTAATGAATCTATAAACACATTTGTTTCAGACATGGACTATATGTTAAAACCTTTTAGGATTGGTGTACCATAGAAAAGGACAAACATGACTCATATCAAGACAATCAAGATGACCTTCAGTGCTCAGGAACCAGCAGAAGTCTCTGAATGTCATGTATTGGCTTAAAGCAGACTCAGAGAACAGACTCAAACAACAGTTGGCAGTTTTAAAAGGATTATTGAATGAAAGATAAGTGTTTGCAAAAAAACAACAACTGGTGAATGGCTGGTTGAGGTTGTATATTTTGCAGGGCAGAGACTGGAAACCCTGCCAGAGAGGAGAGAGGATGTTAGCAACTGCCAAAGTGAGTACAATAGAATATTGCTTAGAATTAAGTGTGTTTTCACTGGCTCACTTGTTTGTTTCCTCAATGGGCCTCTAGAGACGTACACAAATGGCAGGTGGGAATCCTTGAGAATGCAGGTGGAGAGTGGGCAGGCAGGTGGAGCACAGGTAAGTCCTTTCTTTGGCTGGGAATGGGAGAAACAGAATGAAGTGGGTAGATTTGGCTTGAGGTTCTTGTAAGACTCCTCAGTTTAGTGGAGAACCAGATGGACAGGTTTCAGGTTGGGTTCCAAGTGGAAACGAAGATGGATACATGACGTTACAGACCAAAAGCTACAACCATTAGTAGTACAACCATATTCATGAAGACAGTCTGGTGGAGACTGAGTACACCATCCAGCCTTTAAATACACAATATTGATATTGATTACACAATATGGAAATAGTGTGGAAGGGATGGCTCAAACAGATGCACCTGCAAGACAGAGCCAGCCCAATAATCACCTAGAAAGGGTTAGAGAAGGAGAGAGAGAGAAAGAAGCAGGAAAAAAAGAAGACCCAAACTGTACTCTCTAAGGACCATATGAATGTCTACCTGATATTAGTCTGGATAAAATGAGTCATGTTGATTTTTCCCACGGTCCATTAGTGCAAATGCTCATTAGTCTGTGTCCTTGATTATGAGATCACACTCCCAAGGAGATATAATTGAAAAAGAAAAACTGAGAAAGGATTTCATCATACAAACAAACCTATTTGAAGTATCACTTTCATGATCATCAAGTTCAGTGGATTACACAGGGATAAAACGTGCATCCTCAACACGTGTGTGTGTGTGTGTGTGTGTGTGTGTGTGTGTGTGTGTGTGTGTGTGTGTGTGTGTGTATACACACCTTCAGAAACATACACACAGAAAAAAAAGCTTTATCGGGGTAGCTGGATTACACAGGGATAAGGCTTGACTCTTGATATTGACCCAAAGACTAAACACACACTGCATTTGCTCACCTTGTGTACACACAGCAAATACACACCCAGATATAGAAATAGGTGTGTATTCTTGTATACATTACGCAGTTCATCCAGATGCAGGTTATGTTGTATTCGATTATTCCATTGTCTCATCTGTTTGTCCTTGTCTTTTACTTTTTAGAACTAAAACTTTCTGCACTTTTGCTACATCAGTTGTGTGCCACAGCATGCATCATAAAATAATGATTTTTTGAGTTATTTGCAGTATTCACATGTTATTAGCAAGAAGCAGGACCCACAAATGCAAAAAAACTAAGGTGTAAGGGAAGCCAGATGGACAGCAACTATAAAACAGGCTCCTCAATCAGTGAACATCTCAAGTCAACGCTTGCTCCCCTTATTTAAATACTCTGATGTTTTAACTTCATAAAATGTCCTGGATGAACCCTAATTTTTTAATCTGGCCCATAATAGACAACATGAAATGGAAACTGACATGAGCATTTGGAAAAATTCACGGCCTTTATGTCATGAATTTCAGAATTTAGGACTTGAACACAAGACTCTGATGTGGTCTGTTAGGGTTAAGCACAGGCTAGGGTTCGTTCTCTGTTTTCTGTTTTTTTTTCCATCTCTTGATCTTGCCCCAGCGCTCTCTTTCACCCTTTCTTTTTCACTCTAAGGTGGAGAGGTGGGTGGAGCATCTTTTTTCCCAAGCTTGCTTCTTTACACCTGCAGCTCATATCCCTCATCTGTATGTGCTACTTTAGGATCAGTTGTGGCAACTGTTCTCTCACAGATTGTTGGTCTCCACTTTAGTGTTACTCCAGCCAACCTCTTGTGACTAAGACTTCTGTAACATTCTCAGAGTAATTCCTGGTTCTCAAAGTAATTCTTTGCATCCTGGTAATTCCTTGAAGTTTCTGACTCACTCTGTGAGAAAGAGTTAAATGCAACAACTGGACCAGCAATGCCACAGCATATATGTTTGAGGTGAACAGAGTCTAGTTCCAGGGGGAAATAAACCAACAGATACACAGACTAACCACAAACATACACAGTCTCACAACACTAAGGGAGGTCTGGGAATAAACCAAGGCACATGGAATGAGATATAAACAATCCAAAGAGACAATAGATCAAACCTTAATTATTATTATAAAAAATAAAGAAAATCCTAAACTGAAGGATATAAATTGAGAACTTAAAATCCTGGGTCCAAACCCAAGGATGATTATACTTTAAAAAATATATATATGAAATTTTCTAAGTAATATGTTGCAGACAACTGCCTCACCTCAGCAGGAAGAGCATGATGTGGTGCAGCAGAAAAGGCATGCCTTTACCTCCAGCTTGTGTGCTGCTGGTGTAAGACCAAACAGGGGCTGCATAGGTGTGCAATAATGATAAAACACTGTGTAAAAAAAGTCATGCGACTTGTGAGTTATAATGCTGGAAATAAAGTCAAACAATTGAGATGTAACTGGACAAGCAAGACAGGCAATGCTTGTCCAATGAAATCTAAAATTAGCTGTGAGTAAAAATCAAAGCAATTTCTCTCCTTGTATTTCAAATTAGCATTCTGTCGTAAAGCAGGCATCCTTTGCATCCATTAAATTATTGCCAATTTGCGGTTAGTGTTTCTAGAAGCATGATAAACTCTTTACTGCTTTACTCCAATTTCACTGAAATCGGTAGCGCTTGTAATTTTGAGAGGCAAGTCCACGTTCCGATAGCAAAAGCAGCTCGTTTTGATTGTTTACACATGCATGTGGACCAGCTCCTTGATGGTGATGGGAATCTTCATTGCTCCGGGACCAGTTTGAGAGTCGTTACCAAGCAAACATCTCCGTCCATGTCCAGTTTAATAAAACAGGTTAATATAAAAATATATTCATGAATATGTTTATACATTTATAAATATAGAGAATCTGATGCATTACTGGTGATTAAACTGAATATAAAATATTTAAAATCAGCTCAGCCATAAAAATCTACACCAGTGATATAGATTCATATAACACTAACAGTTATATAACTTCACTGTGTGGTATTGCTACGTTAGCTAATGGTAAGTATTTTACAGTTCTTCAGCCAGGAAGGAGTGGAGAAAAGTAAAGACATCCATACAAAGAATGTGGCAAGATGCATGAAGCTGTCGGTATATAAAAATGGATAGGGAGCACATAATTATAAAGAGGTGTGTTTTTCTCTGGTCCAAATTCTTGTTAAGCAATGAAGGAAACTGTGGTCTACACATTTAAAGTTGACAAACCTGGCCTACTTTAAGCAAGAGCTTAGTAATACTGTATCACTGGATACTAGTTTTTGCTCTGCCAACAAATGAAAAAAAAGAAAAAAAATCAATCTTGTCATCAAACTCCTTTTAAGAAATGTATGTTTCTAAAGATGTCAAACTCCTCATCAAACCATGTTAGCTTTGGCTAAATTAGCACACTTTTACTGTCGTTTTATACTTTCTCTAGTAGTAAATAGGCAGGTGGAGACAGACCTTTCATGGGTCAGAGTAATAGTGCATCTCCACTGCCATTTTTTTCTCTTTTTGCATTTTTGTCCTTTTATGTTTTCCATTTGTTTGCCTGTGAGCATATGTAAGTTTGCAGTACGGGGATTACATCCATATTTGGTCTCTGAGCTGAGCAGGATGTGCATATTTGCATGAAATTGAAGGGAAGCATCAATGAGAAACATGATTTTTCACAGGTCTGCTTCTGCTTTAACCAGCATGTAAAATGCAGATATGGCAAAAAACATGCTACTCACTGAGGCATAGAAGTCTTATTAGCTTGCAAAATTGTGTTTTTAATGAAAATTTATGTGCAGCGAATATACTTTAAACTTGCCTTTTCACCCTTTTCTGTGGTTATTACTCAGGTTTTCACATCAGTAACCCAGTTTTTATATAAATATTTATAAATAAAGAAATATTGTGCAGCAGAAAATAGGAAATGCAGTACAGAAACTTCAGCAATGAATAAAAAACAAACATTTCTTTTAATTTTAAATAATAAACAAACACTGTTTTTATTGTTTTGGCTTAAGACAGTCTGTCTTTCTTCCTTATCAACTACATACACTTTCATCGGACATGCAAACTTTATTTTATTAGTGTTCAGATGCATTCAGTGCAGCATTTACAATCTTGTAAATTAAGTTGAGGAATAATTATTGGAGGTCTAAATATGGCAGCGATATTAATCTGCTTTATATAACACATCGTGAGCTCACTGTGGGAAGATCCTCACCTCAGCACTCCGAATGGGATTGTGGATCGATTTCATCTCCATCTAAGATATTAAAGAGGGCTAAAGAACCCTCACCTGGGAGTGTTTTCTCATCCTAATCAGTGTCTCTAGGGAGCATGGATATCTTTATGAATATCTAATATCTTGGCTGATGCTAATACGTCCAATGATGACAGAAACTAATTAAAGGCCAGAAAGATAGTTGAATAGTTGAAGGGTAACAGGGCATGTTGTTGTGCAATAGCACCATTGTAACACAAAGCGACATTTTTTGGTCTTTTGATTGTCTTTGAGTTTTCCAAACAGACCTCACTGATGACGTCTCATAACAGTCTCAGTGACTCCCATCGAGTAAAATGAAATATGCTCCCCCTCACAAACCCACATTAGTAGCAAACTCAATAAAAACTACAACAACTAAATAATATAATATTAATACTACTACTAGTGGCCACAATAATTCACTTTACATGTTTTATAGTCTACAGTTCTCACATAAATCTGTGATATTTCCAGACTGGCTTTAGGTACAGTATGTTTCAGTCGTAATGTTTAGGCTATGCTGATTCTACACTTTTTAAGAATCTAAAGAGTTGAGATTTTGTGGAAAAGCTTTCTTTTCTTTTCTTTTGGTCTGTCTCTTCCTGCCTCACTCAGAGACTGCCACACAGTTCTTGTGTCGTTTTCCTCAGTGACCTGCTACAAATGTATCCTTCTGCCCCCTCTCTAGGATTATCCTGAAGGCCATCCACTCCATTTTACCATTCACAGACTGGGTAAAGGAACATGTTTAATTGCCTCAGAAATAACAAAGTAGACTAGGTCGGTTCTAAAGGGGCAAAGTTAGGAAGAGAAGCACCAGGAGGAGCCCAAGGAGAGGGTTTAAGGTTTTTATGGGATTTTACTGTTTAACACTCCTGTTCCCATGCCTGTTAGAGAATGTGGACTTTTTCTGTCTGCAAATGTGAATTATGTGTATTATTAGTATTTGGGATATAGATATACACTACATAGTGTTAAGATATGTAATAAATCATGTCAAACACAAGTGTTAGTGTTACTGCTGTCATCTGAACATTGTGTAAAGTATTAGAAACTTACTTTTAAGCACACTCATTTGAATGGAAATTTTGAAATTAAAATTAAATTATGCACTAATTCCAATTTTTTTAGTATGAGGACTAGAGCGATACTGAATGACAGCAAGATCAGGAAGAAAGAACACGATTAGCTTGAGAAGTACCAAGGGCTCAGAGAAGAGGTGGAGAGGATGTGGAGGGTGAAGGTAACAGTGGTCCCAGTATTAATCGGAGCACTAGGTGCAGTGAGCAAGCTAGGCAAGTGGCTCTGGCAGATCCCAGGAAGATGAGAGATCTCTGTCCAGAAGAGTGCAGTCCTAGGAACAGCTAAGATACTGCACAGGACCCTCAAGCTCACAGACATCTGGTAGAGGACCCGAGCTTGAAGGATAGACCGCCCGCAGGGGTGAGAGGGGAATTTTTTTTATTAATTTTTTTATAGTAGTTGTACAGCTTTATGAATTATCCCACAAATTCCTGATCATTTCCCCTGCAGTTTGAGAAGACTCACCTTCTGCAGTGGCTGCTAATCAACATTCATTGCAACTGCTAGATCTCAGTTACACCTCTTTAAATGTCAGCTGCCCAGGTTGATTGAAATATTCTGAAGGAAGTGCAGGACTTTTGAATACTATGTACCCCATGCTAAGATCAAGATCAGGAAACAATAGCTACATTACATCTAGTTTAACCATATATAAACACCATAAATTCAGCCAAAAATACAAAGTCAAGAAGTAATTATATCCACAGCCATAGCTTTAACCCTTTACTGTTCTGTGCTCCCAGAAGGTGGATGCATACTGTGGGCAACCTTTTGAAAATGGTAATGAATAATGCTTCATGAATACTGTCACATCAATTATCCTTTATGTGGTATTTTCAGTTTCCTTAAACTAGTGAAATATGAATTTGAATAAATAGCACCAGTTCAAGTGTTTTAATCATACAATCATACGATGATCTTAAGCATTTTATCTTCCTCACATCCACAGCCAGTTTAGAATCGCTAAGTTACCCTAACATGCAGACCTTTGGAGTTTGAGAGCAAGCCAGGAAGAAACCCATCCAGGCAAACTTCGTATTGTGAAGACCAAAACACAACCATGCCACCCAAAGTAGACCAGGCCTACATGTTTGTTTGGATAAGGAGAATGAAAGTTTATGTATGCCTATGTAAAATGTAATGCAGGGTAAATTTTGCAAGGGCAAAATGATGTTCTTCTATGACAATTCAAATCATTCCATTACAAAATCCATCCATCCATCCATCCCCTACTTGCTTATTTAGGGTCGCCAGTGGGCTGGAGGCTATCCCAGCTGTCACACCCTGTACAGGTTGCCAGTCTGTTGTAGGGCAAGAAAATTATATCATGAGCAGTATTTCTGTAGGAACTGCAACAGTTGAAGAGTACTTTGTGTATCTGTTTATAAACAAAAGGAGCTCAAAGGGTTAGTCATTCATGTTTCAGTAAAGAGGACAAAAAGTCAGAAGTCTGACATATAAGTAAATAAGTAAAATACTGAACTTGTGTACATTTTTCTCGTCATATCTGAAGTCAAATTTGAAAAGAAAAAATGCATAATTTCAAAATACAAAACCTAACAGCTTAAATGACTAAGCTAAGCACTAAACCATTCAAAGAAGCTAATAGCAGAGCAATAATAGTTCTTTACTTTGTATTATAAGTGCACACCAGCAGAGAACTTCCTCCTTCCTCTACCCTGAGAAGTCAAGACTTGTTGAATTGCTATGTGCTGCAAACTATATTTTAATTTCCCAACTATCTAAAAGGGTGATAGTGGTGATAGTGGAGGTAGACGGGGTGATGAGAGGTAAAACCTCTTTGAGGAATAAACTAATTACAGTATGATTGGTTGGTTGATTAACCAACTGCTGTTTAACTGATTAATTAACCTGATATTGGATTCACTGACTGAATAACAGATGGAATAACTAGCTGATAAAATGATCCTGCTGTCAATTTATCCAATCACATCTCATCAGCACATTAATCATCCAATTTGTTTTCTGCACCAAACAAGCTATGAAACTAGATGCATCTAATTAGACACACAAATGCTACCTGAAGTATCTTAATAAAGACTGATGAACATCTCATCTCCTAATGCATGCATAAAGTCTGACTGAATGTCTGTTATTAACACTAGACAGAATCATAACATCAGTGTTTGCTGAGCAATAGCATAGTATAATATATCTATATATATATCTCTATATCTATCTATATTTCTCTATATCTATCTATCTATCTATCTATCTATCTATCTATCTATCTATCTATCTATCTATCTATCTATCTATCTATCTATCTAT
>NW_005187483.1:664851-683710 GCF_000239375.1 Pundamilia nyererei | reverse complement strand
ATATATACATATTTAAATATATATATATAATACATATGTACTGCTTCTACTCCAGGTATATTGTCATTAGATACGACACTTTCTTTTCAACTTAAACTTAGCCATATGTTAGCCATAATTGGAAAGACAACATGATTCACAGGTATTTTTTTTGACTATTCATATGTAAAGAGCAGTAGATTATAGAAGTAGTCCCCTACATGTGCAGATTCCTAAAACACAGTAGAATATGATCTTATATTTACATTTTCTTTTTGTTTTGTTTATGCATATGCTTGGAGAGCCATCTAGTTCATGCTCTAGGTGTTTAATTGTTCCCAATGTAAAAGCTGGCCTGTAGCAAAGCACGCAAGCCATAATTACATATAAAATGACACACAATGCAGAACTGTACACGACAGTTTAAATAAAAAATGAGCGCAGCCGAGAGCTAAAGATGTGTTTGCATGTGTCTGTGTTCTGTTTAGCCTAACCTTTTGTATTTCGCTGTGCTGATTTCCTACTTAACTCAGAAACACAAGTACCCCCATGTCCCTAAAGCACTTCACTGTGAGAGCTAACACAGAGACACACATAGACACACAGCACACAAAATGTCCTGTCCCAGGAGTGTAGGTTTCCTGTTGAGTGGGATTATACAAGGCGGTAACCATACTTCCATATTAATCTCTCTCTCTCTCTCTCGCACGCACACACACACATACAATATTATTCACTGAATATTCATTGCAAGCTGTTTCACTCGAGGTCTGTCCAAATGTGTGTCAGTTTGTGTGTGCGTGTAGACCCTAAATGAATAAATAAACAGGTAAGCCCCTTTCGCCACATTCTCAAACCTACCCATTTAATTGTCAATTGTTTTATTATTCCCTTTTTGCTTCATATAGACAAAGAACACACAAGCACACACTGGGATAATTAAGGCAGAGGGCTAAGCTCCTGCATGTATGTTTTACCGTGTAAAACATAGAAAAAGGCAAAACCATGAGCTCTGTCCTGCTGTGTTTTCTTGTCTTTTTTGGTCTTTTTGGCCGTCTGTCTCTGTCTCTTTATACATGCGCACATATACACAGACAAATATCACACAGCTGACCCTGTGCGTATCCAGCGACCTAAGACGCATACAAATACAGACTGTCAGAAGAGATTAAACAAGAGGAAAAATGTGGTGCCTTTGTCTGACATTCTACTGTATATGATGTACATCACTGAGTTTGTGTGTGCGTTTGAGTCTATCCCTATGTGTGTGGCTTGAGACAGTCCAGTTGGCTTCAGGTGGCAGACTGCCTGCCGCAGCTGTAGTGGTTTAACGGCTCTTACTGGAGGATTAGCGGCTCAGTCTGAGCCAGGCTAGCGGCCTTGTCAGCAGCAAATGTTTCACGACAGCTGGCAGATGACAGAACGGTCTGTTTTACTCCAGTAAGCGCTGTCTAAAAAACAAAAACAAACAAAAAAGATAAGTTCGCCTATGGATTAGTGCAAAAGTTTAACCAACTTCTCTGAGTTATTGTCAGAAGCCAACAAAAGGGCAAAAGAGATTGAGTAGAAGAATTAGAAATATTTTAGTTTATTCATTTTAAACTATCTAGTCAAACCCACCAAGAGAAAGACAAAATGGGGCGAACATCATATACAGTGGTATATAAGGACAGATGCATAAAGTGCTAATGACTATTAGTACTCTCTGAATTTTTCTCACATTAAAATTGCAGTAACTGTGAAGAACCAAACAAAAGTTTGTTTCACAAGGACTCAAAGAATGAGGTGCTTATTTTTACATTGCAAAGGCTTTCACCCACAAGGCTAGAGGCAATGTCCTGTTTTACTGTCACTTTTTGTGCAATTTGTGGATTACTGGTTTGACAATATTTCGTTAAAAATATTCCTGTTTGATTAATTTTAATTAAGAGAACGATTTGTTTAGGGTCTCATAATCTGGACTAATAAATGTATAAAGGTATATCAAATCCGGTTTAAAACATTGATGGTCATAATGACTGAGTTGATCAGTTATCCTGTTATGGCTGTCTAGTTCCATTTCGCATGTTAATTAAATTTTTTAAGTAAGCTTTTTATTGGGAATAACTGAAGTGTAGATGCACAATTTTTCTTATGGACATACAAAAAATAGGCCACTGCAAAAAAGGTCAAATCAATCACTTTTTCATGGCATAGAAAAAAAAACCTAACTTGAAAAATAATTACTTTATTAAAAAAACAACATAAGGTCAAGTCCAATAAGTGCTGCTGGAAAGCATGGTAAAGAATCAATATCAGTAACTGCAGGGCATTGAATGCAGCCATCATTATTACCTGTGTTTTTCCTGCTTTGATGTATGAAAATGCCTGCAGTAAAAAAAAACTGAAGAATTTGTTCAAAATAATTCACATTTTAACCAACTTTTTCAATTACGAAAGTATGAAAAAATCCAAATAAAGTCTAGGTGATAAAAACAGAAAAATAAGCAACACAAGACAAAAACTGAAACTAACAGAACATCTGGTGCCCGTTACCTTGTTTTGTATGGCTGCCTGATGAGGCGCAACCAGACGCCAAGGTAACGACAGACACCAACACCTCGTTAGGCCCTCGTTAAGCTCGTTAAGACCCCACTCGTTATGTTTCCCTGATAATGAGGCTGCTTGGAGGTGACTGAGCTGTGAAGGGATGTGGGAATGGGTGGCTTGCTAATGCAACAAGCTTACACATGGCCTTGAATAGAGAGGGAAAGCAATAAGGAAGGGGGACTCATGAAGCAGACAGAAGGGAGATCAAGTTAGAGTTCCAGTTCCAGTTGCCAATCTAAACTAAACTGTCTTTTACTCTTACTCTTGATCTTAATCTTTTTGGTGGTGCTTAATTTCACCAAAACTGAAATTCCCCACCAATCCAGAAGTCCTAATGAGATGCTGCTGAAACTCTTGAAGTTCCCAGCATTGCTCTGCCCCAGCTTTACCCATAGCAGAGGTTTATAGCTTATAGTTAAAGAACACCCATAGTCCCTGGTCCTGTTTTGCTTATATTTCGTATAGCTTCTTTATGGTTTATATTCCATTGCTGTTTTTTTTGAGTCTTCTGTTTAAGTTACTTTGACTTTCTGGTTTTATTTAGGTTGTATCAAGTTAATCCCTTTCCCCTCTTTAGTTGTAATAATTAAATTTATTTTAGTAGCCTTTTGTGCCTTGCCCTTTGTATTTAATTAAACTTCCCTTGTCTCATCATCCTTGATTAGTTTAACCCGTGTTAGTTTGCCACCTGTTTGCACTTAGCGGTATGTCTCCTAAACCTGTATGTCCTGTGTGCTCTATATTTTTTTCTTTATTGAATTCTTGACTCATTGGGTTCCCTGATTTGATCTTTTTTCTTTCTTTTTACTCAGAAACGTTAAGAAAGCTACCTTTTCTCTTGATATAAGAACTTCATCCACATATACCTGTTTTCACCTTGGTGAAGGAAAGAAAGACTGAATTTTCATAGTTCCTTGGTTGATAATTGTGTGCTTCTATCATTTCAGTTAAGTTGTTGGCTTGTGTTATGTGTCTGAAATACATATCATTGTTTCAACATGATCCATTTTACATAATTGGGCAAATGGGAATATACGTACACACAGTGGTGTCCTTTGGAATGACTTGCAGGTTTTTGGGTATAAAGTCTCCTTTATGCTTTTTAAAATTATTTATACAGTGCTGTGGTGTATTTTTTTTGCTGCTGGAACATTTTTATGGAAAATAGCCATTTTATTGTGTTTGTGTTTTTCTTCACAGATAAAAGTGAAGTAGAGACAGTCTGTTGCCTCATAGGTTATTCTGTTTATTTTGGCTAGTGTGGAGAGGTTTAAGTGTCCCCCTGTAAGTCACAGATGCATTCAATTATAAAGGCAAAAAAAACAAACAAACACATCTTGAACAGACTACAAACAAAAGATTTTATGCCAGTGAAAAATCACTGCAGCTCGAGTAAACCTAACAGATGTCCTCTTCCAGGACTCATTGATTATACATGCTTAAGCAGGATGGTTACTTGGAATGAAAAAAAGCAAAAAACAAAAGCTTAACACTCATTGTATCTTTAATATAAATGTGGTTTTAATTTTTCAAATTTATGCTAATAGCATTTATTAGGGTGGTGCACAGTCCCATAGAAGGAGTCAGCTGACGCAGATGTCAACAAAGCCTCCTGTCAGTGCTTGGAAACAGTTCTCACATGTGATTGACATTTCTATTATTAGCCCTTATAGATAGGATTTATTTTAGGACTAGTGTTTAAATCTGGAGAACAAACATACCTTCTGTAATAAGAATGAATTCTTTAGAAAATAGTTAAAAAAAAAAAAACTATTAAAATTTCTAGATCCACATGTTTATTTTGTAAATTCAGACCAGTTGGGACACAAATACACAGGAAGCAACAAATTCTAATGTTTACAATATTTATGATATATTTTACAGTGTGTCCTTTGCCCTGTGATCGCCTTGCCTGAATGGGTTCACTTCCTTCCACAGTTCAAAGACATGACAAGTCAATGTATTTTTACGCACATTTAAAAACAGGACAGGTTGACCAAAGTGATATAGATACAGATATCTATCTCTAGCTCTAGAGACATACCTATTTATAGAGAAAGAGATATCTAAAGAGAAAGATCTATCTATCTATATATATATCTATATATCGTTAGCTTCATAGCATAAGTGCCTAAGTCATTTTTTGGTCAAATTGAGATTTTTGCCTAACTTTACTCCCCTACCACTGCTGCATCATCCTGTCCGTCTGCCTATGTCATCACAAAAAAATGACTTAGGCACTTATGCTATGAAGCTAACGATATAGATACAGCTCAATCCATGACAACTACTATGCTCCGGCATCCCACCATAACCCTGGATTAGAAAAATGGAAGACATGGATTGATGGAGTCACATATACAAAAGAAACAGGAAAAGAAAAAACAAATCCCCTGCATTCTCTCTCAAGCGAATCCCATTCTGCTCCAAAAATGTTGAGATTCTGGCTCTGGAAAGGCCAATCCACCAATGTTTTTCTATGTAAGTATACTTTACTGCATTAGCAGTCTGTTTGGGATCATTGTCTTTCTGAAAAGTAAAGCTATAGCCATTCAGATGCTTTCCAGATCGTATTGCACTCTGGATCAAAGCCTGATGATATTTGTCTATGGTCATAATACTATCAGTTTTGACAGGATCCCCAACAGCGCTCTGTAAAATCCATCCCCAAACTGTGACAGAGCCTCCACTGTATTTTACAAATAGCTGTTGATACTGTTGTACCTCTCCGCCTGACCTTTTATTTTTTAAGACCCGGTGGACTGATTTTCGCTCCAGTTCTTGTGTAAATTGCCATACCCCAACCCTTATTTCGCTTCCTTAAGAATGCCTTGTTGACCAACCTTCAAACGGAAATTTCTGATGAGGCTTTTTTGGACAGTTGATGGATCGACTTGGTCAGGTACAAGGACTGGAATGAAAATGAATGAAAAAGCATTGATATTCAAAGAAAAACTTAAGAGATGTTCAGAAAGCCTGAAGAATTATTGGTCAAGACCACTTTAAAAAATGTGAAAAAAGTTGGCTCCCTGGAGGCAAAATATAAAGAAATAAGAGGTGACTCAGTACTGCAGTTTATGTTCATAATGAGCGTTGGAGAAATATGAATCAATTAAATATTATGTTTTATGAGAGAAATTCATGAGCAAATTGTAGTAAAAAATGTCTCTCTACTTTTTTATGTTAAACATCCATCCGTCCGTCCTTTCCTCTATTCCAAACATCCACTCAATCCATCCAAAATCCAAAAAAATATTTAGCGTTTAAAACAATAAAAAGAAGCAAAAACAAAACAAAAACAGAAGATAAAAGGTTTGTGTTCAGTTGTCCATCCTGCACCTTTGGACAGTGTGGCAATTCAGTTAAGTAGTGCATAGTAAATTTGTGATAAGAGTGTTTTCAGTGCAGGTCTCACTTTGGGCCTCGGTGTAAGTATTAATGTGAGTTTCTGTGTATTTGCCTGTGCCACTCTGTGGCATTACAAACTGTTTTCATTGGTGTTTAATGTGTATATAAGTGTCTTTTTTTCTGTGTGCATGCCTATGTGTGGGTGAAGCTGAACAAACAAAGCTAGTTTCCTCTTTGATTGTGTTCACAGTGTCAAGCACTCAGTCTGTAATTAGCACACAGACAGCCATCTGTCCAAACAACCAGCTCAACAATTTCTGTCCTGCTTACTTTCACTGATATCACAGCATCCATCCATCCATCCCAAACTCTCTCTTATTTGCTCACTCTTCTCTCCATCTGCCTGTCTGTCTCAGTCACTATACCTTCATCTCGCAGTTTCCTTGTTCCTCTACCTTGTTGTTGTTTGTTCGCTTTATAATTTCATCTGTATGTCTTCTTTTTCTAATTTCCAATCTTTACCAATCTTCCATTTGGATTAAAGAGAGAGAGAACTTTATCCAAAACATTAAATCAAGCTTAATAGATTGATCCTTTCCTGACAGGTGGTCAGTGTGCTCTACAGACTCTTTTCTCAACAGACTCTTCTCTGTGTGCGGTTGCCGTCTTACAGCGAAGCTAAAATCTGAAGAAAATCTAATTTATATTCAAGCTTAGCAAACTGAAAAATCAATGATATACTTCTTTCCAACCTTCTACATCAAACAACCTGCTTTACACATTTAGAATTTCTGTGGCCTATGTAGATAGGAAATCAACAAAGAAATAAAACATCTATTTTATCTAAGAGGTATTCTCAACTTTTGCTTTCGTTTTTTCAGAATGAAATGTTACATCTGTGGGGCTTATTTTAAAGGCACTTTGGAAAATGCTGTCAGACCAATGCAAACTCTGTTCTTACTGCTGAAGGTAATCACTATATTCCCAGCTTGCCTTTATCTTTGTTTTGCATTGTTTTTGTCTATTTGTGGACACTGTTGTGGTGTAGTTAAATCAAAACTACTCTTTTAGTCTTCAACCTGGACTTCTTGTTTGTATTAGCTTTTCCCAAAGAAAACTGTTAAAAAAGGGACAGTTGAGGTTGAATGTTTATCTCACTGATCTAGGCAGTGGTTTATATAGTGCCAGTGATCTCAAGAAACCTTTTATAGTGTAAAGACCCTACAATACCCCATGATGGTGAAGTTCAGAATCACTTTTTGAATTTTTTTAAAATAGATTGCTCTGAACTCTTTCCTTTGTAGAACTCTTCTCCTAGCAACCCATGAAAAAAACACTGATTATAAACTAAAGCAAATTATACCCAGTGTGTAACAAAAAAAAAAAGAGGAAAAAACTTCATATATCAATGCAATCTTGAAAACTAGTTTTCAAAAAGTAACATATCATAATAAATTGCAGTACTTTGTGAAATTACTTTGGGGATGATACCATAAAATGTACTTTTAACTTTGAATCAAAGATTTAAATAACCAGATAACAACTGTAGAAACTAATTTCCCTGCAATCTGCCTCACTGTGTTACTCTAATGACTTTAAATTAGAAGAGAACCTTTGTTTAAATTTGCTCAACAAGCTTTTTCCATTTTTGTCTTAATTATGAGATATATTATCATTCTGCGATTGCTGCACCAATTTAGGACATCTGTTGTCAGCATATTCTCTACAGCAAGTCAGTGTATATCATTGTGGAGGAAACTTTTGAGAGATTTGTATAAAATGTGAAATAAATCACAACAAACGGAAGGCAAAAAATAAATAAATAAAAAAATCTGGCAGAATACCGTTGTGCCGATGCAGTTAATAATTGCAGCTTTGGGTTCCTATTGCGCATAGAGTGCAAGCTCGCATAGAAACACACACAAATGCACACACTCATAGGGGAAATGATCCAATATGACAATAATGTGTTAGTCTGTGTTTCTGTGCTCCTGTGGGAGACAATCACAGCGAAATGAGTGTAATTAAGTTGCCAGTCGCTGTGTGCTTCTGTTGAGAATTAATATTTACTGGCCATGTTTGTGTGTGTGCTGTGTGTGCATGCATGTGTTGGTGCGTATGTGTGCAGGTAAAAACTCATATTAGCATCTTCCCGATGAGTCACCTCCCACTCCCTCTCAGGTGGCAAACATCGGGGGCCTCCTGGGTAATCTGCCCAGCAAATTGGATGTTTGAATCACTATCCAGTTCAGGACACTGTGTGCCTGCGTGTGTGCGTTTTTGCATGTTTGTTCAGATAACTGAAAGCTATCCAGCAGAATGTGTACATCTGTGACACATTGAAATTTGTGGTGCCTTTCACTCAGACTGATTCTCTCTGTTCAGTCCTTAACCCTGTTTTCATGTGTCTGGATCTATTTATGTGTAAGACTTTAATTGTGCGCCTGTGTTGTGTGCTTAAAAATCAATAGAGTGCTATTTACTAACACTGAGAGAAAGTAGTCATTATCAAAGTTATTTACTGCTGTTTTTACAGAGCCTCTGCCTTTCCCTCGTACAAGATAAAGTCAAACTTTATACAGAATTTTGTTGTTTAGTATCATGACACCAACCACATTATTTACTATCAATAGGATTTCCTTTAATACAAATGGTACAAAACTTTACCTAACTACTAACATCTTGGTAGCTCGATTTTCACTATAAATAACTACAATATCCAACTATCTAAAAACAAACTTTTGAGAATAAGTTATATGGTAACAGTTACTTGGCAACTTTAGATTCATTAGAAAAATACACACTACAATTCTCATTATAAATTATGGGTTAAGCACTTTCAGCAGAACATAGAGAAATTGAAATGACCTTTTCCAGTTCCAACAGCATACAGATGTATTTAATAATGCATGAATAATCATGATCCCAGCTCTCGCAGGGCAAACGGCATGATACACCCTGGACAGGTAGCCAGTTAATTGCAGGACTAACAAAGAAACAGATCACAATTCATGTTCAGATACTTTTTGCCAGTTTAGATTCACCAAGTAACCTAACAAGCATGTCTTTGGACTGTGAGAGGAATACTTGGAAAGAACTCACGCAGGCACAGGAAGGATATGCAAACACAGAAAGAGCCCAGTCAGCCAGTGGATTGCAACTCCACCAACACCTTCTTGGTTTAAATTAGTTTGTTTGGAAGTTTTTAATGTCAGTAGAGAGTTAAATAAATGTATTTGCTTTCACTGATATCACAGCATCCATCCCAAACCGGGAATAAAATGCAGTGGTTTACACTGTGCAACAGAATTCCACTCTCCTTTCACTCAAATCAGTTAAAAAGAATCTATATTATCTATATCTTTATCTATATTTTCTTCTATTTATCCAGTTTATTCATATTTAGTTTGATAAGAGACACAGAGCAATCCTAATAATCTTAATATGTTGCTACTTTTGGATATGGTCTTTTCATAGTATCCCAAGTATGAAGCGTTCAATTAAGGTCAGTGAAGGAAAATAAACCATTATCCATTTTTGCAGTTTCTATTTAAATTGGCATTCATCGAAGGCCAAGTGGAGTTGAAGGACACCAATTTCTAAAGTATAAAGGTCACTCAGCACAAGTTGTGCAAGAGCTTAAAAATAGAAACTAAATCCCAATATTTAGTGAATTTACTTGAGCTCATAGAATCAGATGGCTGCAAAACATAACAGTAATTTATGTATTCATAGATGAGTAAAAACAACTTAAAAACACTGATTCTTCAATGAAGAGTGTTGTTACAGATTTCGTTATTCTTTCAGTAAACAATATCAGCATGCCTTTGTGGTTTATGAGCATATACTGCATGAAACATGCAGAGATTACGATGGCATAAAGAGAAACATTTAGAAAACCTTCTATGATATTGCTCTAAATCTCTTGCCCACCAAATGCACATTCGCGAAGTACTTCACACACACACACACACACACACACACACACACACACACACACACACACACACACACACACACACACACACACAAACAAACAGGCTTTTATTCAAAAAGACGGGCCTAGAGAGAGAATAGTGTAAAGACAGACAGACAGACACAGATTGAAATCAAAAACCTGCAATGGTGAATATCAACATTTGCTGACAGCAGGGGCTGGGAGCATTTTCTAAGGCTTTAAGCACAGAAATATCCTTAAAATGATATTGTGAATCTGGAGGGATTGCTCATTGAAGTGGTGAAAAGCCTCTCATAGTGGCTCCTCTCTGTGGTGCAGTCAAAATCTGGTGTCAAGATCTGGGGAAAAAAAAAAAGCAGGAAGAAGACTTGGTGAATGTAAAATGCACCTGTGTTCAGTCTGAGACCTGTGTTTTAAAAGACTGGTGTTCTGGTGCTTTTACACTCATGAGGCACTTCCATTAATTCTCTATATATTTTGTTACTGTGTTATTGTGGATGTATTAAGCCTGACTTGCAGCTGATTGCTTAGTTTTTGTTCTAAAAAGGACGGCATAATTTACATCTTTATAAATATTAAGGTGTGGGAGTTTGACAAATCTAAATGTTTGTGTTGAAACATAAGAAAAGATGATAGAAAACTAATGTTAAGTATAAAAGCTTTTCATCCATTTCCTCCGAGCAAACGAACCCATCAGAGGAGCAGAACAGAGCATCTTAGTGAGTCATTTGAAGATTAACAGTCAAATAAGTCTTTTATGCAATAAAGACAGTTAAAATGAATGTATCTGAAAACATATCAGTGGGACTGTCATCTTGAATCAGCAACCACTTGAGTGTATCAGGCACCGTAATGGTTCGTAAAAATAGCACCACTCAATAAAGACTTTCAGAGCCTGTTATATACGATGGAGATTGGTTTGAGGAACACTTTGAGAATTTAAGCTTAATTCTGTACTGATAAAGAGTGTTGTAATATTAAATGTATAAAAATATAAAGCAGTCTCTTTGGAAGAACGCAGATCTCCAACACTTTAGCCATGACTTTGTGGTACAGTAGCTATCAGTGCTGGTCAGCTGGACTCTTTCGTTGTGGTGTTTGCTTGTTTTCTATGTACTGTACCTAGCTGGGACGTGAAAGTGAAATAAGAGAGCTAGACTAGGAGTTCATGAGCTTCTGGCATGCTTGCAACATATTTGTTTAAACATTTATTTTATTATCCTGAAATTTATTATCTGGCAACCTAGTTTATAGAATACCAAATCATCACAGTGGAATAGGATATAGTGTAATTGCATGCATACATGGATATAACTGAGAATAGCATACAGAAATTGTAGATTATTAATAAAATAGAAAACAGAGGTAGTCCTATAGTATGACCTTGATTCACATGACCTTGTGTCTATGTGTCTATTAAAACCTAGAAAGATAGAACGGAAAGCCGAGGTAGTATTACCCGTGTTTTTCCTTTTCTTTTTTTCCATACCTCAGTTCACAGATCTTGGTCAGAGAACTTGTCCTCAGTTTTGGCCTCTTATGTACAGGAAGTAAATCTATCTCTCACTTTGGCGATAATCTGCTGTCTCTCATCTTGTTACTCCCTTCTACTCTCTAGCTCTTTCTTCCCACCTATCACTTTCTCTTCTCCATTCCCAGCCTCCTCATCATTCCCTCCCCATCATCCTTACCTCCCTCCTTCTCCTGCACTCTAGTCTCACTTACAGTAATTGATAGTGCCTGGTGCTGTTATTTCATCCAAAGGGCCCTGTAAACAAAATCGTCACTGACAGAACCAATATGGAAATCGTGGGCAGTGAGATCACGAGTTATGGCCCGTATCATGGTGTGTGTGTGTGTGTCTCAATTTTAGCGTGTGCATGACACAGGAAGAAGAGTTGTTTTGTGCTTTTATGTTCATGAGTGTGAGTGTGTGTCTGTGTGTGCTTGCCAGTGACTTAGTTCTGCGTAATAAACTCTAGTGCAGGGAGTCATTAAGTAAGCGTGTATGTGTGTGTGTATGCTTTTGTGTGCGTGATGGGGAGGGGTCAAGGCCAAATTGACATCAAGTGGTCTAAATTAGCCCCACTTGTCTTCATTGATTTACGGTGGGTGAGTAAATTGCATCTGTAGTGGGAGAGAGAAAGTGGGGAGGAGCTCGGGGTTTCTTTGTAATTGATCCTGCCGTGTGTTTGTGGTGACATCATGGCACAACACTCACATCTAACCTTTTGCTTGCTTGGAACATATACTTGGACAGGGGTTAAGGGAGCTCTAAGGCAATTTAATTTATTACCAGTTGTAGTAAAAAGGCCGGTATTGTTTTCACCTTGTGAGTGTGTGAGTCTGAGTTTGCACAATCATAGCAAAATGTGGATTTGAAGACACCTTAAGCAATGGGAAAATTTTTCAGTTGAAATTATCTTCAACACAATAAAAAAAATCCACCCTCAACACTTTACAGGTGTGTAGCTGGAATGTAATTGTTTGAATTATGAACAAGACTGGCCCATGGGTACTAATTAAAGAGCTCAGTGGGATAGCAGAAATAAACATGGTTAAAGCCTGGTTTCCATCACTAATTTTTCCTTTTTATGACAACTGCACAACCACAAGTTATTATTAGACCTATGGTCACTAGCTGTCCACTAAGCATCACCTCAGGTAATTCAAGCTGCTGAACCAGACTGTTTTAGGTACCATAGGGTGAGGGGCAGGCTGTCACAGAGCCAACACAGAGAGAGAGACAATCATTTACACTCACATTAACACCTATGGGCAATTTAGACCACTTAACCTAACCCCACTAACAGCAACTCTTTGGACTGTGGGAGGAAGCTGGAGCCCCCACAGAGAAACCACGTAGACACACGGGGGTAATATGCAAACTCCAGGAACCCAGGACTTTCTTGCTTTGAGGCAACAGTGCTAACCACTGTACATCCATCTTTGAATGTGTCTTCAGTTGCAGTCAACACAGTTTTGTGAGTGTTCCTTGCATGGTTGTAACAAGTAACTGTAACAAAAACAGACATACGCCTGCCAATGTACAAAAAGCACTTGTTCCAGCTACAGTAACCATCTCACTGACAACATTTTGCTGTGATTTAACACATGCAATCACACAAAGTGAAAACAATACACGCAACATTACTGAGGCTAGTAGCAGATGTTTATGAAGTTTTTTGTTAAAATCTGGAAGGTACAATTAATGTTCCCTCTTTACAGTAAGTGATATGCTACTGAACTGCTGAAGTGTACAAAGGATCTTACTACCCAAAGAATTATGTAGCCATTTAAAATATATTTTGCAGTAGACAGATCCTTTGTGTGAACGTGTTTACCTTTACTATATTAAAGCAAATTACTTTTGACAAGTGCACACATGTTGTAAATCCACAAACATTTACAAACACAGTTTACCAATATAAATCATGTCTTTGCAATATAATTAATGTATTTTGTTTAAATAAGAAAACTATATTGTTATAGGGAAGGTGTTCTAAAGAATAATTTACAACCAATGAATATTATGTCGCTTTTCAATTTGTTGTATATCATTTCTTTTTGTAGGGTCTTCTTCATAAAGTCCATAAGAAGAAAAGCTAGTCAGAGTAGCTGTACAAAAAAATGAATAAGGAAAATAGGATACTTAGGATAGAGTAAAAAAGTAGAAAAAATTAACTTATGGTGAGACTATTCATGGCATAAAAGTATGTAGATAATGTGTTATCTACGTACATGTGTTAGATAATGTGAATAGTTATTTATTAATATACATATTTCTTCATATACATATACATAAAGTGTTATATTATGTGTATTAATAAATAACTATTCTAATGATGGGAGATGAATCAGTGCCAAATACCACATTACTTGAGCAACTTTACAATGTGTATTCTAAGATTGGGGCTTTAAAATACATAAATTAAAACCAGATACAAATGATAAAATTGAGAAGTGAACAATACATAAATAATAAAAATGCCAAACTTGAAATACAGGACAGAACAAACAGCACAGAACAACAAATTTTCTAATAATAGTGCAATAAAATATCATTAATTATCAAACGCTAGATATATGTAGAAGAAATTCACTTTGTTATATATACTGGCTCAAAAATCAGTGCACTCAGTTTTTAGGCACTGGATGGTGAACCCAGAAAAAGTTAGAAAAAGGTATTTTCAAATTAAAATTAAGACAAAAATTAAATAAATAACATAGGAAATGATCTCTGAAATGATCTTTCCATAGTCTCAACCTTAAACACTGTGAGTCCAGATTACCATGGAAGAAATATAGTATAGAAATAGCCATTACATGGCGATACAATCAGATATTTTCACCAAAATAAAGTAATAAAAAAAGTTGTCACTTATAGGTCAAATATCTATATATTTGCGACCTTGCAAATACATTAACTAAGACATTTTCTTCATTTTGTTTCTATGAAACTTGATCTGCAATGAACTTGCAGCATTTTTAGCTACAATTTAATTGAAAATAAAAAATAAATCCTGGGAGATAGGATCACTGTAACCTGTGCACAGTTGCTAGTAAACCTTTCAATTCATTCTTTGTGTTTTATTTTCCACATTTCAGGAGGCCATTTTTGTGCATGTTTATCGTGTATGTGTACAACTCTGTCCCATTTCAAATTGAACATGAGTGTTATGTCATGCATCACAGAGTTATTGATTTCTTACAGCACACACGTGTGAGCATGCTCAGACATATTACTGCTCCTATTTACCATGCCCTAAAGTCATCTTCCCAGGTATAAACGCAGCAATAGAAACTGGATGAGCTGAGACAGAAAAACATTCTAGGTGTCTATTAGTGCACCATGACAACACACATATTAGCAACATACACAAATACACATACATACTCATCCCTCACCTGCTCATCTCATCTCTTCCCCGACCTTACCTGAATAAAAGAAAAAAACAAACAACAGCGAAAAAAATATACATTTCCGACACACTTCCTCACACTTTGTCTGAGCCTAAGCTATCACCACATGTAGGCCCATGAGCTTACAAACGCACACAGAGACACACACATGACTGCACAACTCTAAGCTTGAACAGTTCTCTTCACCAGCTTTAATTGGATTCTAATGTATTCAGTTTGGTCCAATGAGCAAAGTGATGGTTATGGTTTTCTGACTGGAGAGAGAGAAGGAGAGAGAGAGAGAGAGAGAGAGCGAGAGGGAGAGAAAAGGAAGTGAGGATATTAGAAGTAAATAGGAAGCTTTGTCAGTTGTGGTCATCTTCCTCCACCTGCCAAGTGGAGTTTATCGTCTGAACAACCTGTCGACAGGATTTCTACAAGGGCCATTTGACCTGAGAAAGAAGAGCACTCTCTGTATCAATCTTCTTTCTCTCATTGTCTCTGTCAGCCATTTAATAAAAGGAGGCAGGTTATGTCTACTGCAACAAACGAACCACCTTTACTAATATGCTCTAAAAAATACATTATTCTGACCCAAGATCAGCATATCGATTATAATATGAGCATCTCCTCTTATTCTTAGTGCTTGCTTATGCCTTTCTATTTGCTTTGAGGTAAATGGTCTAGAGTTTGTACAATCTGGCAATTATTATTATTACTATTAACTGCAGAAATAATTCTTCTTATAACACATCTATATAAATTGTATTTGAGCTAACAGTTAAAGATTATAAGTGCTGTGGCTGCTTTGACTAACAGGTGTATAGCAGCACAGGTGGCTATAAATGAAAGCTGTCTACCATTAGTAGTTGCCTGTTGTCTCTCCTTTGCCATCTTTGTGATGTTGGTGCCTTGTGGAGCATTTTAAATGTAATTATAATAATATGGCTTACTATGTAGTTCCACAGTTCTAAGATCATAAGTTGGAGAGGCCCAGCTATTTAACCCATGCTTGTAAGGGGTTGCCCCCTTTGGAGATCATCCTGAGGGTCATTGACCCACCATTGATCATGCGAGTCGTCACAAGAGCCAAGGTGTTGACCCGCACTCAACCTTGTCTTGACCTCAGTAGGTTACATTGCAAGGTCTCCCACTGTTTTCATCCCCACACCTCGGTGATGGTAATTACCTACAACTTTTTTCACAACTTGCATCATGTGATGATTCACATGAAAGGCTCTTGGATAGGAGAGGGAATGTATCCAAAAAACTTTAAGAAGTCTAGATGCCTTCTTTTTCTCAAACTCAGGCAGAGTTTGAGGCAATAAGGCAATGCATGCTTCTTTTGGCTACTAGGATCATCTGCCTCTATCTTACCCTATCCCTAGCATCCTGTTCTGCCACACCAACTCTCTGCATGTCCTTGTCAGGGACCAAGCAGTAAGGCATAAAGGACACAGATGTTTAATTCAAAAAAGGGGTTTATTGTACTGTTGCCCTGAGAGGGCAAACGGACTGCAACTTAAGAAAACACCAGCAATAAGATAAACGCTGCAAAAGCACACAAAACACAACGGAAATAGGAAAAAAGAAAACAGAAATAAGAAAAAAGAAAAAAGAAAACAGAAATAGGAAAAAAGAAAACAGAAATAGGAAAAACAGAAATAGGGAAAACGGATTTCCAAAAGCACAAGATAAGTGTTTCTGGGGAGACAATAACCCAACGGACCAGTTGCAGGAACCAAAATATGTTAAGAATTGCGCTGGGAGACACTTAAAAGAAGTGGAGGATCGATCGGTTTTGTGAGGAAAGAAAAGATGAGAGGTAAGTGTGTTAGCCTAACTATTAGCCTAAAAATCCGTCATCAGTATTACATGAATCATAATAAAACACGCCTACCATGTTTTGGGTTCCTGCAACTGGTCCGTCAGGTTATTGTCTCCCCAGAAACACTTTTTGTGTTTGTGTTTGTGTTTTTTCCTATTTCTGTTTTGTGTTCCCTTATTTCCATTGTGTTTTGTGTGCTTTTGCAACAAGATAGCAATTGACAAAGCCTCAAACAAACATAAGACAAACTGACCTCCTGGAGGGAATTTAAATACTGGCTTAGCTAAACCAAATGACACTCAAGGGGGAAAACAAAATGGCTGCCATATAACCAAGTAATCCAAAACGATTAAACAATCTTGAACCCCCCCCAGGCAATGAATCATGTGGTTTCATCCAATTAGGCTTTTCAGCAGTACTTCAGCTCTCCCAGCCCTGTGCCACATCTTTTGCCAGCCAGGAAGGAGAAGCCAAACGCCAGGTAACTCAAACAAAGAAAGATGTTTTAATATAACATAAATCAGAACTTTGACCTCACATTGTTAATGTGCGTGCAAGCCATATAAACATTCGAAGGTGTAATGAAAAAATAAATAAATTTAATTAAGAAACAATATTGGACAATAAGTACAATATATTTAAAGTAGTGAATGCAAAGCAAACTAAAGTGAAGTAACTAATGGTGAGGTGTGGCGGTTACCCCGTGTGGCTTGCCATCACAGTCCTTCTTAATTATGTCTTGATGAACGCTTAATAATCCAGGTAAGGAAATCCCTGAATGCTGATTCTATTCCTCTGGACATAAGTGGTTGAAGGGATCCCAGTGGTTTCTTTAGTCCCAGGCTTAAGAAGTCAGTTGGATAAGTGATGAAACACTTCCCTCACTAAAGACATTATGTCCAGATGAAGAGAATCAACTTTGTGGGTCCTCCTTCACGCCATCCATCAATCTACCCTCTCAGACTTACTAAAATACATTTTAAATTCTGCAGTTATTTGTAACCCATGTTACAATACAGGGCTGCTAATCCCCTTATTATTTATAGTTATTGCTTATTATTGTCACATGGGGTCCTGTGAGGCTGTTTTGCATGTACAACAACCTTACCTTATGCACAGGAAGTAGTATCTATCTCTTTCTGGTAAGATCTTTCCAAGTGTCTCTATCCGATCCGTACCGGAATCAGGTAGACCCGATTTGTACAGTCACGATTTTGTACATGCGCAGTAAGGACCGGGGAGTCCTGATCCGTAACTTTTTTTTTTTGTGCACATTAGAGATACTTATTATTGTTAATATCTTAACAGATACTCTGACCCGTAACAATCGTAAAATGCTTCGAGCGGAAGTAGTAGCCTTTTGCACATGTGTGGTACCGATCGGGTTTCCTGTACGGATCGGGTAGTAGTAATGGGTCAAGTGTGTTGCAGCAAGACAAAGATATCCATTCAGTGCTACAAACCAGAAAATGTTGTGCATTGTTTTTACTTATCTTGTTGTTCCTTGTAGTGTAACATAAGTGTTTAAAACGTTGTAATGCTAGAAGTGACATTTGTAATACTAGATGCGATGCTAGCTGCTACCCTTACATACTTGGTTATACATGATGGATAATATTTGATTTTATCCTTTTGGAGGAAAAGAAGTTGATCAGCTCATGTTCAGAACAGAAGATAGAATAAAAGTTAATTGTTCTGTACTGTTTGTGTAGATTGGTTTTTTGAACCACTAGAAAGGATTCTGGATTACCACCGAGCCCAGCCTAATGAGATTCTGGATGATTGTGAAATGGTGTGGCCAGCAATCGGATTATGGGAAGTCTCTGTAAACCTGAATCAAACCATTTTTTGGATTTTGGATAAACCTGTGCACTGTTAGTCCTACCTGGGTAGTAGACAGGTAGAGACTGCACACTGACAATTTCTTTTCAAATACTGCTGTTTGGGTCTCAACGAACAATAAATTACAATTCAGAGTGGGATTTTCTTATTTCAAGACAAGACGTCATGGTGAAAGGCAAATGTCCTGTGTATAGCCTCAGTATTTGCATGTGGGTGGGAATGTAGGTCCACAAGTTGGCAGTGGAAGAGTTAAATATCTATTTTGAGAGAAGCTGTTAGTGTAGCATATTCATGCTATTGATTCCGATATTAGTAGCATCCATCCATCCATCCATCGTCATCCGCTTTGTCCGGGGTCGGGTCGCGGGGGCAGCAGCCTAAGCAAAGAGGCCCAGACCTCCCTCTCCCCAGCC
>NW_005187483.1:659549-662739 GCF_000239375.1 Pundamilia nyererei | reverse complement strand
TACGATTACAAAATCGATCATCGACCTACGGCCTAGAGCGTCCTGGTGCCACGTGCACTTATGGACACTCTTATGTTCGAACAGGGTGTTCGTTATGGCCAAACTGTGGTTAGCACAGTTATCTATAATATCTGCAATATTATAGATAACAACCATGACTAAGAAAGACACTGACCCCACCGGTGCTAAGTGGCTGATGGAGATTGACAAGAAAAACATCCTTTTAAAAAGAAGAAACATCTGGCAGAATCGGGCTCAGGGAGGGGCAGCCATCTGCCACGAAAATTTGGGGGTGATGGGAGGAAGACAAGACAAAAGACACAGTATGAGAAAAGAGTCAGAAATTATTAATAACTAGTGATTAATTACAAAGAATAAACAGAGAGAGTGAAAAGAGGTAAGGGAAGAAGAAATAGTGCATCATGGTAAGCGCCCAGCAGCCTGTCAAGTGCTGGGGTGATATGGCACTATGAAATCTTAAGATAAGATGGGAGCTGGTTATTTAAGGTCTTGTATATGAAGCGAATATTTTAAATTTGATTCTGGATAAAACAGAGAGTCACAGATGATGACTCGGTGCTAAGACAGAAACTGATTTCACTCTTTGCCCAAAAAGTGATTTTAAATTGTAGTACTGGATTAATTCTCTAGGCTCTGAATAAATAAAATTGAATTGAATTAAATTTAATGGACTGAACTTTGATTTTGCACCTTCAGATCTAACAATAATCTTTAGTTGATATATACTGTATTGCTAGGTTTTCACTTGTCTGTTTCCACATGCAGATGAAGTTGAGTGCCATCCTATGCTTAATCCACGGTGTTTAATATGATGTAGGTAGGCTGACCCTTTGCACAGCCGAATGGCTTCAGCTTTTCTGGGAAGGCTTTCCACATGGCTTATATGTTTATTGGAATTCTTAACTGAATTCTTAACAAGTGCACCAGGAGTGCATTGTTAGGTTAGACGCCAATGTTGGACGAGAAGTCCTGGCTCCCACAATCCCAGCTCTAATTCATCCCAAAGGTGTTCTTTCAAATTGAGGTCGGGACTCTGTCCAGGCTAGTCAAGTTTTTCCAAACCAAACTCTTTCATCCATGTATTTATGGACCTTGCTTTGTGTACTGCTGAATAGTAACTTTGAAACAGGAAAGGACCATCTAAATTGTTCCTACAAAGTTTGGAACACTACATTTTACAAAATGTCTTGGTATACTGAAGCATTAAAAGTTCCTTTAACTGGAACTAAGAGGTCAAGCCCAGCACCTAAAAGACAACCCCACACCGTAACCTCCCCTCCACCAAACTTTACACTTGGCACAATGCAGTCAAAAAAATACCCTTCTCCTGGCAACTGCCAAACCGAGACGTGTCCATCACATTGCCAGATTGAGAAGCAGGATTTGTCACTCCAGAGAACACATCTCCTTTGCTCTAGAGTCCAGTGGCAGTATGTTTTTACACACTGCATCTGACGGTATGCATTGAGTGACTGTCTTCTGCTCGTCAAATACATTTCATTGCAATGTTGACCCTGTGCCAACTTGCACATGACAAATAAAACTGAAAACTGAAAACAAAAAATGCTTGGTGCACTTTCTCAGCCATGGAAACCATAATAAGACCATATGAAATTCGGAGGTCTGTAACGTTGACTCTGCAGAAAATTGGTGACCTCTCTTATTATACAGCTCAGCATCTGCTGACCCCGCTCTATTTGGGTCAGTGTCAACTATCACTTTGTGCCTGTAATGACTGCTGTTATTACAGTCACTTTCATTTTGTTTTGATATCACTAACAGTGGACTTTGGGATATTTAGTAGTGAGGAAAGTTAATTGGATTCTGGGCACAGGTAGCATCCTATCACCGTACCAAGATGAAATTCACTGCGCTCCTGAGAGTGGCCTGTTCTTTCAAAAGTATTTGTAGAAGCAGTCTGTTTGTCTAGGTATTGATTTTATATATGTATGGCCAGGGAAGTGATTGGAACACAATGCAATGTGCAGTCAATTATTTGGATGGGTAAGTGAACACTTTTGGCAATATATTGTATGTATTGTAAATCCATTGAATGGAAAAAAGTGTTTAGGATTAAATGTGGGATTTCTATAATCCAGAAATTTGACTGAGAGATACCTCACTAAAAAAGTATGCTAATTTTGAATTTTGTCCAGGATTCACAAGAGTTGCGACAGCAGCATGTTTTCTACCATAGTCCATTTTACACTGTATTGCAGATACTCTTATTTTAATGAAACTGTAATAGTGAGCAAACCAATTGCTGTACTTATGAAAGCAAAACCTTTCCAGTGCTTGAAACAAAATTTAATCTGCTCAACAGTACATTGCCTCTTTGGCTCTCTTTGTTTCATAATGCAACCAAATGTTTCTAATGGCTGAAGGGCCTTGGCATCTGAACTCTGTTGCTGTAATATGTTTAGAATTTGGGCTGACTTTGTCTTGTTGAAATAAGCAAACCTTGTCACAATAAAGGCAATGAACCTTGTTCACTACGGCATCCTGCCGTACTTCCATTTTTGTATATGAGATAACTCATTTACCTAACCCAACAGTATAAGAGGAGGAAGCCAGGAAAGGCATACCCTTTAAAGTGTTTCTTCAGGACACCAGTTTAGAAAAACTGTTTTAAAAATACTGGTTTAATTTGCTAAGCATTCAGTCCACGATTTCCAACAATAATTTCAAATTTGAGTTAAGTCAAAACTAGTATTGCCAAAACACGATTATTTTAATAATATGATAACTTTATTTTTGAGCTATGTCTCTTTTATGGTGGAGCACTTCTCTGTGATCTTCCATTTTATATACATGGAAAGCGGTTGGGAGATGAGCAGCGAAACCCCCAGCACAAAAAACATCTACCATCAACAGCAAAAGAAACATGATAAAAAGGAAGAGTTAGAGATGAGGTGGGTTGCAAAGTGGCTTGCAGATGGAGAGAAACAGTAGGTAAGGCTAAAGCTGCTTAGTACAGTGCTACCTAACAACCTGAAGACAACAGTCATTAGTACTCATATAGTGTACTGGCCATGATAAAATGCTTGTAATTTTACACAGAGAAATGGAGTTCTTAGAATGATGAGGAAATTTTTAACCATCCCTATGGTTCTCTCTCTCTCTCTCTCTCTCTCTCTCTCTCTCTCTCTCTCTCTCTCTCTCTCTCTCT
>NW_005187483.1:639916-659525 GCF_000239375.1 Pundamilia nyererei | reverse complement strand
TATATATATATATATATATATATAATTGTAGTGTTTAGGTGGTTTGCAAATCATTGCATTGTTTTACTATAGTACCACATTTTTGCAATCAGCTGTTGAATTATAGTTAGTTAGTAATTACCCTTAATAATTACAGTGCAGTCTTGGTGATGAATGCCTTCCTTTTAGTGAATATTTCCTTCTGTTCCTAGATTTTATTTGTAATAGTGACAACTGAAATGAAGGAGAAAAGAAAAGTATTTATTTGCTCTCAAATTACCCTGTGTGGCTGTGTTTTTTAATCAGAACACACTAAGATGATCTATCTTTTGTTATTTCTACAGGATGATTTTTTTAGACAGATTTTTTGTCACATCTGAATTTATTAATCAGTATCAAATTTACTTTCTACAACCAGTGGGGGGCTCACTGGTATCCAGACATTAATATTGTAAAAAATATTACTTGTTTCTACCATATGCTTACTGAACTAATTATTTGCTTTAGCTGTAGCCCCAAGATGCATAGTTTAGCTGAAAAAAACCCATAACTTGACACTATAACAATAATTTAAAATGCACTGATTCAGTTCTGCACTATAATGTAGCTGGGTTGGCAGTTGCTTGAATGCTGTGGATGTTACTGCCTTGTGACTGAGAGGCCAGAAAAATGTGTTTGGTTAAAGTGAGGGAGCAAGGAAAAGGACAAGTGGAGAAACAGCATGTCGGATCAATGAAGCACACATGGGTAAGCACTGTGAAAGGAAGAGACAGAAGTGACAGAGCGATATTTTACATCAGCAGCAGGGCTTCTTCAGTGATAATCACATATAGGCCCACTGCTAATTAAAGACAGGTTAATGATGAATGGACAGCGGGGTCTGCCACTTGGACTTTCTTCTTTAAATGCGACACTAGGGGGGGCTGTCGCTCCTCCTTAGCGTATTGCCGTGTCGCTGGACAGACAAGCAGATAGACAGGCAGAGAGGCAGTAAGGCTCACGTAGGACTATCTCCGTCTCCGGAAATCCTCCCATCCTCTCCCTGACTGATTTGCAATTCAATAAGTCACAATGTCATCTCTTTAGCTTTTACACGTTTAGCTGACAAAGGGAACCAGGGATGCTGCCATATGAAATATCATCTCGGACTCAAAGAAGAGCCTAATGTTCTTTCTCTTCTCACTTGTTCATCCCTCTGTCACACACACACACACACACACACACACACACACACACACACACACACACACACACACACACACAGTGATCCTATCAATATAAAGTGAATGAGTTTTATCACAAGGTGCTTGATGGATCACATTCAGCAGTTGTGCAAGCTGCCAGTTAAAGTGGTTGGTGCGCGCGTGCGTGCGTATAGGTGGGTGCTCGTGCGAAGTTGTCTTCTATCGATTACGGAGAGAACAGGTGTAGCGTGTGTCTTTGTATGAATAATGCAGGGAGAGACTTTGTGCACGCACTTCGCTGAGACCAATACACACAAACAACGCGGAGAAATAGGCCTCTTCTTATAGGACATATTCATATTGTAAACTTTTTTTTCTTAATCTCGTTAACATCAGAAGCTCCATTATTCTTGGATATATCCTTAACCTGTTTCCTCCGCACTGATGTGTTATTGTAGATCACCTGCAGCAAATTTTCCCGTGTTTTCATTATTATTGTAAGAGCAGCAAAATCTATCCTCTTAAAGAGTTCCTGTTGTTGCAGTGTGGGTATTTGTTTCTTTACCACAATGACCCAGTATTAAGAAAGTAAGGAAAAAACATATTAATGCATCTTATAAAACAATTCGGAAAAGAAAAAAGAAAAAATCTAAATAAAGTTCTATACACTCGATTGGTTACTTTACTGTCATTCAAATCTCCAAATCCCGCCCTTATCCCTCACCCTCCTCTGCCCCAGTCGCTGTTAGCCCCCCTTCTCCTCCTCTTCCTCCTCCTACCTCTGCCGGCTGGTGGAAGCTTCAGACCTCCTCTTCTGTCCTCTCCTCACTCCATCCCACGGACGAGTGTACACAGACTCTTAAGTTGAACCCAGACGCGCACACACAAGACAACACTTACAGCAAGAGGACGATAGTCGGAGGAAAGGTAGAGAGGGAAAAGAAAGGAGAGTGGACGGAGCTGCTGCCGAGCGAGCAAAATTTGGATTTTAATTTATTAAGCGAGCCCTAAATGACAGAGTTGTCTTTGCTTTTTACTGTTTCAAAGTCCACTGTGAAGTGCACTTTTTTTTTCGGGACTTCGTGTGACCCTCTGGTAATTTTTTAAAAACTTTGCAAGAAAGAAAACTGCGACAAAGGCAAAGAGAACAGCGCTTTAACCGTCAGTTTTAACCGTCCCGTATGGATAAATAAGGCAGAGAAGCGCACTGGTGGAAAAAAGCTCACTACGGGGAATTTCATTCATTCATCGGTTCTGGCTTGAAGGAGAGAGAGTTTTTTAGGGGGAGGCGGATTAAAAAAAGAAGCCAGCTTGCACCGGAATTGCCCATTGGGGGGTTCCTCTTTATTACTGACTGAAGAAGGATTTATAGTTTACTCCAAATCTCATCTGCTCGGTGTCTTAGGTCAAGCACAGCGGGAGCGCAGTTTGGTGAAAATGAGATTGATGGCACCAATGCGATAGTAATCTTTCTGTGGGAACAAAAGGAGAAAGAAATATAGAAATTAAAACATTGCCCTTTGAATCCTTATTGCGAACAGTCGTGGGGTTTTTTATCGACTGGAGGGATGGAGACGATCGGGAGAAAGGGAGGCGCGCCGTTGGGGTGTCGCCTCTGGAAGACGCTGCTTCTTCTTCTGCTGTGGAAAGGTAAGAAATGGAAGTGCGAACAAAAACTTGTTGCCAGCTTTACTTACTGTTATTTCATTGTTCTGGACTGGAAAACGGAATTTCCCGCTCGCTATTATTTATCTAGATATTTCATTTGTGGTGTCATCTTAGAAATGCGACATTATAGGCAAAACTGATAACTTTTGTAGTACTTACAACAAAGGCATACATTAGAATTGTATTTATATGAACTCTTTTTGTTAAAATGTTTCCTAGGGCGAGTAGATACCCCGAAGACGGTTAGAAATTGAACTATAACAGTGAGGTGAAGAGAAACCAAACACAAAACTTAGTTACCCAGCTTGCTATCCTGCAAGGAAACAATGTTAATAATAACTTAAGTGTCTTAGAAGTGTCACAGTGGACCAAGTTAAAGTAATTCACACCATTTTTGCTTTTTTACTGAGATGGTAACCAACGACAGGGGGTTATACCAACATCACGATACTTGCCTAGAAATTCCCAGAAAAGGCAATTTCTCGTCTCCTAAATAACAACCGAATAGCCAGTATTCACCTTGACGCCTCACGTATCCCCTCATGTGTGTAGAATAATAAGTAATTGAGTCCAAGCTCAAATGACAGATGCATTCTAACTGGTGCCACCTGAGACACGCGAACCCTGGCTAGTTGCTGACTTGCTCATGTGCCAGTTTGAGTTCTCTGAGAGGAAAGACCTGAGTGTTTCCTGGACAAAACTATACTTGCTTTTCTATAGTGGGGGGCGGGATCAGCACTGACTGTTTGCAAACATTTTCTGCTGCACACTTCAAACAAGCTCTAGAGGTTGTCCCTTGTTTGAAAAAAGAAAAAAAGATCTAAAGGATTTTTAATGACACGACGTCCCTCAAACGGAAAGAAAATCAACCCTTTTTCTTCTTTTAAAATGTACTCGAGTGTCGACGAACAGAGAAAACGACTAGTAATTGCCTTACTCGCCTATGTTAATTGAAGTTAAAAGAAGCTATAATAAGATTCTGTCTTTGTCGGGAATTGGACACATTAAGAAAGAAGAGAGCGGTTAATATCTCCATTATCCAGTTAAGTGAATAACTGACTTATTTGCAGAACTTAAAAGCCCCTTTTTATAAATCTGACCTGACTCGTAAAAACCACGACACTCCAGTTTAACTGGTCTTATAAGATCAACTGAATCCACATCGGGGGGTTCTTATCCACAGCGCCCGAAGTGCGCAAAGGATTTTCACTCTCGTGCTCAAGAGCACTTGTAAAATAGAGCTGAGATATTATTAATTTAGCTCAGGTAACACCACCTGACTCAGAGGAGGGAAAAAAGCAAGAAGCACAATCGGAACGAGGCTTTAGAATATTTTGCATTTAAAGCGTGGGCGCGATTTTACGCCTCCGTTTTAAAGACAAATGACAAATCATCGGCATTAGTATCACGTTTCCTATGAGTGTCTTCTGTGTTTGTGCGCGCGGTCGTATCTGTGTGTTTTAATCAGCTCCGATCACTCACGGCTCACTTAGCAGTTAACAGTGACTGCGTTGTGCGCTCCCGAGCACGGTGGTCGTTGTGCTCGCGGCGCAAGGCGCACGGACTGGAGATGGCGAAGGGTCGACGCGCCGGAAAACAGCTGTGTCCCGCAAAACGGCTGAGTAACCAAACACTGAAATTATCTAAAATATTTCTCCCCTCTTCTCCTGTAACATTCTCACTTCTTCTCTTAGTGGAATGAAACGCAAAATAGTGTAGGGACATGGACGGTCTGTGACTTTTGTCTGTACACATTGCTCTTTGACAGCTTTTCTGGTTTGGATGGTCGTCAGTATTGCTCCCCCCTCTCTCCCTTTCTCTCTCACTCTGTACAGGTTAAGGTCCGCTGCAGCTCGGCTGTGGTTGAACAGTTTTCATTGGGCACATGGGGAAATCTGGCTCTAATCGTGTAATAATAACACACCTAAGGCTGTTTAAAAAGCAAAAGATTAACCTTGCCTTCACTCTATCTCTTTCTGCCAGTGCATTCTGCCGTTTCAGTACACAGTCAAAGTGGTTCCTTGGTGCAAGTGTTCCCTGTTCATTTGTTGCTACATTGGCTGTGTCAGCCTATGCTTGCATTTACAGTAGGTGTATGTCTGTGCCCTCCATTAGTCACATAGGCCCTGAGTCATCTGCATTTGTGTGTATGCCGCTGTCTGTCATACAGTAGCTGCGATCTGTAATACTTCACAATATCCCACCTCCTCACTTCAGTCCCAGAATTAACAACTTTGAAAGACATTTTGTTCAGATGTGAGATAGTTTTCTGTTTTGTTCTAAGTATTACATGTCACATCACCTCCTAATTAGGGATATTTATTGTACCCCGATCTTCCAATATATCACCGTTTGTGTCACCCTTATGACTGGCATTTCTATTTTCATGTCACTCAGTTTCACTGTAATTACATCATTGTGGTATTTCATCATCCAGGTCATCTCTAGGATGACATTGTAGGCTTGTTCAAACACCAAGGATCTGACAAGTGCCAGTTCAGAGGCAAACAGTTTGTTCTGGAAGATTCAGAGGCTGAAAAGTCACTGGGGGTAATGTCTCAGGTCTGTAATCTTAGCAGGAGGTCATGGGTGGGTGGTTTAGAAGCCGTACACCCTCTCATGCAGTGAGATATGGCTGATATTTTCTTTTTTGGTACTTAGTTTGAAAGTTTTTAAAAAAATTTAGCTGCAAAAGCAACTGATGCAGTTTCACTGAATTAGTTTATGGTTTGTCGTAACCGTTTGTCGTAAAACTGAAACAGCTATGACAGATGAGCTGAGAAAAAAAATCCACTTCCAGTACCACTTTCCTATGAAATAACAGAAATTACTCTTCCTATGCACCGTTCATGAGTTTGGGATGTCAAATCAAAAACTCCTTTAAAAAAATCCTTATAATTTGGTTTTGTCGTCTATTCCTTACTGACTGATATTTGTACTAAAATAAGTTTACTGTAGATGTAATGTATCATACAAATGCACAATTATTATTACACCGAGTTTGTAACAGCCCCACACCAATAAAAATAAAAAGAATTTAATAAATATAAATATTTTAGTTGGTCTTTTTGAAACTCTTCAATATCAGTATATGCATAGGCCCTGGGTTATACTCTTGATGCGTATTGAAGGAATATGCTTGTTTCCAATTGCCAGACTGGGGCCATTTAAAAAGTGTAAATCAGGAAATCTCATCAGTCTCGCTCCACAGTTTCACAGACATTAATGACAGCGAACTGCTCCTTTCCAGCACTAGTCGCTGGAATAGCTATGTGGCAGATTGTACTTTATTTGTCAAAGATGGGAGGGGTGGGGGGGTGCACTGTTCAGTATATATATGTGTGTGTACATGTGTGTGTGTTTTGCCCAGTGTGTTTCACCCCATGTGCTTGAGCGTGTTTCGCGCTACACCGTTAACCTGTAGCAGAGTGTCAGCACTACGCACCATTACTCATGGAATACGGAGCATCAATAATTACTGACATAAAATCACTGACACATACACACACCTACATGCACAAACACATTTGTTTTACTATCCCTATGGGAACTCTAATTCCCCAGCATTCCCTACTGCCTTAATTCTAACCCCAACCTAACCACAAGCTAAACTACACCTTAAACCATTGAAACAGAATGGACCAGTCTGTCACAGAAGACACCAACACTGAGGTCCCCATAGTGACTCAGAGTCTGCATGGTTTGGTGTGCAGTCAGTGTAAAGACCTCACTTGCATATAAAAAAACAGTCACGGGACTTCTCACCTTGGCCTTTCTATATGCCGCCTTCACTCCCTGGGTTCTTTGTGTCTCATTGTTGGTTTCATTCACCGACTGAATCATTCAGGCACGCACTCGCATCACTCTTTGCTGTGCACACAGAGCCACTGTCACGCATATACAGCACATTCAAACACACCCGCACACAGAGGCTGCTTATTCTGTGAAAAACAAGCAACAGAGAAGATTGTAAATCAGAGAAGGGGCATTTCAGAGATAGGAAATGTGAACTTCTAACATTTACTCATGAAAGCAAAAGGGGATATGTGGAAGGGAAAGAAAGCGTGAGATGTGAGTGCTACTTCTAAACGCCACATTGTTAGAAAATCATGCCACTTCAGTTTGAGCCTTTTTCACTTTGCCTCTCTGTCATACACATATGCACATGCTCATATAGCCTTTTTGTCGTGGTGAAAGTGAGAGGGTAGAGCACACAGAGAGAGAGAGAGAGCACAGAGAAGGTCACACAGACACTGAAAAACAAAAAAAGGGGTGTATTCGATGGAGTGGACACGAGACACTCTCCACTGACTGCCTCCTTTTTCTCAGCATTCATGAGTTTAACTTTGTTTTTTTTGGAGGTGTCTTGCATGCTACAGATTTACTGAATCACTACAGGGCTGCTGGTGTCGTTCACTTGCCTGTCATCCGGAAAGTACAGAATCAGTCAATATAACAACGCATAGGATTTAATATATATATATTTTTTGCACTAGCAGAAAAGATTGTAGGGCTGAACATTAATCAAATGCCAGTTTGTGAAGCTGCTGAAACTTCAGACATACCGGGTGAAGGTTTTATTAATTCACTGTTTTGTTCCTTGAGTTGTCAGCAAAGACGTGTCACTAATATCTACATTTTATTTTCACCTTCTATTAGTTGTGAATATTTCTTACAATATATTGGGCCAACAATATTCAGCACCACACAAAAAATAGACAGACTTCTGCCAGCTGGCAGGTTCAAGTGTTATTCATCTTGTCATGTTTCCAGCATGAAACAAAAGCGAAAAGCTTAAGAAAATTTGAATACTTGATGCCCTTTAAGCTTATTTTTCTTTTCCCTTTTGAACCTGATTTTATCACCATTCATTAATATTTTGTTAATTATCCAAAGCCTAGAATGTTACTGAAGTGTGTAGGTTTGTTTTGTTTTCCTGTTTTCATCTTTATGCCTTTCACAAAAATCTTTCATTTGTTGGAGTTCGAGAGCATCATCTCTCTTCAGCGAAGAAAGTGACAGACAGGGAGATAGGATCTTACCTTGTGAGTGTATTCACCTTTTGTGTCACTTCATTCTGTATCAGCAAATCTCACCAAGAAGGATGCAAAGGGTATAGATATTTACACCTATCACTTACACGCACATGGCCACACACAATAAGACGCACATTGTTTTTACGTTAGGCTTCTTGGTTACAGTATCTGTCTACCTGTCCGGTTCTCTTGAACTTCAAATTTGGGAGAACTGTTTAATAGGACCAGAAGAACAGACTGATTTCTCAGAGATACAAGTGGTCAAAGGGTTTGAGAACACAATATATGAAGAATAATGTGAAAAAACATCACAAAACATTTTTATATCCAAAAAGGAGTCATTAGAGTTTCTCTCTAATGTACACAGATCCAACAGAATGTCTTATTACAAATAGAGTATCGCTGCCAAGATCAGCACTAGAAAATACCTTAAATACAATTTCTTCCTCAGTGTAACTCAAAGCACTGTCACGGCCGAGGCCGCCTCAAAAGGGAAAGGACTCAAATGCTGGGCGCCGAACAGCACGTAAGTAGTTTCAGTGACAACGTTTATTTTCTCAGTAAGTGTTCACAATCAGGAAACTGGAATGTGAGTTTAACAAGTGCTAAATGCCACAATTAAACCAAAGGGGTTTTAAGCAGCCTGGGCTAAGTAAGCAATCTGGTCGTTGGTCAGTGGAAACAACAGTTCCGGGGATTGGGCTGGAGGGAGAGTCAAACTGGGTCCGGGGCAAGGGTCAGAGTCACTGTAAATAGAGTACAGACGTTCAGATATGGTTCGGGAGAAATACGGGCAAGCTAGTCGTTCTGAATTTTCCTTAGTACTGCGTACTTGCTGTGGGTGGTCTGTAGTGGCATGAAGGGGTAAGTGGTCCGAAATACCTGGCGTTGAGGCAGGGAGGCAGGCAGGTGAGTTGGGTGAACAGCCCGTGGGACTGTCAGGAGGTCCAGCGTCCGGATCGGAGCTCTTCGGCGGAGATTTGTGTCTGGCAACTTGGTGCGTGGCTATGAAAGAAAACACATGATGAGACAAGGTAGTTTTCAAGAAGTGTGCGAAATCATAGTGGTGGCCTGCACTAACTAGGGTTAGCTGAGAATCTGGCGAAGAGAGGTTGAGTGCGCTGGCCTTATGAGTCCCCAGCTTCATTACCCACAGGTGCGAGCAATCAGCAGAACACAGAGGCCCCTCCCAGGGGTGGAGATGCCGGCTCGGAGGGAGACACACTAGCACACATCCGGACCATGACAAGCATCATCTCTCTTCACATTAATATTTGTGTACTGTATGTGTCAGAGATGTCATACTTTGGTAGGCTGCAGAGAGAACGATGAAATTACTAAGACTAATTAGTGTCATAGCTTAGAAGGAAATTCTTAGAGCATGTTATTTCAGTTATTTGAATCAATGTACATTTATAATTAAATTTACAGCCTCTTAGTTTGTAGTTTCATGCATTAATGTTAGAAAGAGTATAGTGCAATCTCATTGTTAGTATATCTATCTTTTTTTATAGCTTGTCTATTTTAATGTGAATGATAGGTAAATTCATGTAATGCCAGAGATTTGCTGATTGTATTTCACAAAACCCTTGCTTCAAACCTGCTTGAATTCACTCAGGATCAGTGCTTTCAGTTCAACTTTGGGAGACAGACACACACTCTGCTTTTAAGATTATGCTTGAGAATGTTGTTTTTGATAAAGTGTATAGTTAGAGAGGAATTGTGTGACTCTGGAACATCCTTTTGTTATGCCTCTGTTGGATAAGGCTGGCGGGGAACACCATGATGCACTGAACTTGTTCTTACTTTTACTTCCTTTTTTAAAATCCTCATGTAATTATATACCACCACTGCATGTTAACTTTCATTTACTCTCTTCCATAGTGTGTGTTGTGTTTTCTCCTCTTTACTCTAACCCCCCAACTAATTGTGGCACATGGCTGTCCCTCCCTGACCCTGGTTCTACTGGAGGTTAAAAGGGAGTTCGTCCTTTCCATTGTAGCCAAGTGTTTGCTCATAGAGGATATTCTGATCGTTGGGTTTTACATTGTTGGTTTTTTTTCTGTAATATTGCATTATCTCTGTCCGACAATAAAACATCAACTGGAGGTAGCTGTTGTTGTGAATTAGTGCTGTATAAATAAAGTTGAGGCTTACATTCATTAAGGTCCTATAATTAAAAAATGGTTGAAACAAAGTGTTATGGCCCTGGGCCTCGGAGGAAGTGAGATCGCCCTTTTCCCTCCAAGCAAGTCCAAGAGTGCCAGGACTCTCCGACGACTGGCTAGCGGGAGACTTGTGCCAGCCCCTGTCCATGCAGATGGCACTGTCTCAACCCACATAGGCGATTGGCTGCCTGGGAATCCTGTGAACGTGCTCACCTGCCACTACAAAAGACTGGAAATCCTTCACTCAGGGCGGCTGCTTTGGAGACTGTGCAGCTTGCCCTTTCTGCTTCCCTCTGTGAACCGTGCTTGCTCAGCTCTGTTCATAGTGGTGAACTTTGCGGGTTACCCCGGTGTATGGTTGAGCTTAACCTGTTTAGAGTTGTCATTTTTTTTACTCAGCTGTGTTTGCCTATTGAGTTAATTGGTTGCCCAGTGGCATGTTGAACACAGCCCTGTCGGTTTTCTGTTTATAGTTTGTAATAAACCTTTTTTTTTTTTAAAAACTGACTCCACTCAGGGTGACCTTGTTTGTGTTCGTCTCCTTAGTTATGTTTTTGGCTTTTGAGCCGGGTCGTAACACAAAGTTATGTAATATGTACATGTAATATGTATGTAGATACTATACTTGACACTGCAGCAAAATAATTTCAAAATTCTCCACCATATGTGTGTTTAAAGAATAAACTTTAAAAGCTCAGAAGGGCTTATTGGATGGTTAAAGAGTTTCTGACGCATCCTTTCCTCACACCAGTATTCAATATTACATTAGTTAAATTAAGAAAGAAAGATTGCTTTTCTTCTTTATGCATCTATTTCTGTTTTATCAACAGCAAAACAACTAATGCAGGTGTTCCACCTGTTTTCCCTATACGTAAATGATACTGCTAGTATGTGACGGCACGTCAAGTCACTCTTGGCCTCAGTGTGGCTGTTTGAATCAGCTAAAATACATTTAGCTTCCAATGTGGCTGGGAAACACTTCATCAAAAGTAGTTCTTTTCTAGCGTAACCAGTCAGTGTGATGACTCATACAAAACAGCAGACCATTTCAAAGGAAACACTGATGGAAATAGCTGTGTGGGAAATGAAAAGAGAGTGAGAAGTTAAAATCCTTTGCACAACTTACTGATTGTCCCCTCAGAAAGTTGAAAAAAAGGAAAGATCAGAACCAGACCTCTTAAATCTGGCTTCTGAGATGTGTCTGTGTGTGTGTGTATATACATTTAGAAGGTAAACGCTGAAAGTAATACTGCTAAATTGAACTGGAGAAGGAATAAAAATTTAGGATTTGTTTAATGAAAACACATTACGTGTTTTTTTTTCTACTGATTTTTTGTACTGATAGAATACAGATCATCACCCATTCACCAAATCTTGAGGACTTATGTAATTGATTTTATTTGTCACAAGTTTTAAGCATCCGCTCTGTAAATTCAGCTCTGGACTTTGTATCGTCATTGGTAAATTCTGCTCTGTTTACATTTTTGCTATTAATAGAATCCACTCCAACACTTATTGAAAGTCAGTTAATGAGCCTAAGTAGTTTTGAATAGTCCAACTTCCTCTGCAGAGGCCAGTGTGTGCTTGGTGAGCCTGCATTTCTGTGTATGCTCTGTGACCATGAGACGGCATGGGTTTCAAAGGCCTGTCGAGAGGTTTAAGGGTCTTGCTAATGAGCAAGTCATTTTCCCTCAGATTAGCATGAATAGCTGGACTAATTTTGTGTGTGCATTCCTGCGTGCATGTCTGTTTGTGTGTATGTGTGCGACAACTAGTGTAGGTCTGGAAGTCATGTCTTGGGGTTTAAGGTTGAACTAATCAGCAACACATTTCCCCCTGCATTAGCTTCACTTGGCTGATTAGCTGCACACTCTGAGTGTGAAAATGTGCACATAAGAGAAGCTGGCTGATCATTATCCCCATGACACAATGACTCAGAGCAATCTAACAATGGATTAACATTAGCTCTCATTTCTCTCATTGAATTTTGATTGAATGTAATTCATTGGTATGTGCTGTATGCGTGTTTGGGGCTTTGAAGGAAATTAAGTGCTAAAGTATGATAAATACGAGCAGCCGAACAGGTAGCCTTTCATTTCTCCGTTACGCTGACTGCAGCTCATAGAATACAATCACGATATGACAAATTTGGTATGTCTTGAAGTACACTGGCATTCTAGGTTCTTTTAACTGCAATGATTCAGATGTGTGGCGTGCAGAGTTTGTCCTGTGTGTGTGTGCTTCTTTGTAAAAATCTACTCCACAAATGCGCCTAAGAAGTGTAGCTAATGCTAGCTGATCACTGCTTAATAATTAAATGAAAACATGACTTGAATTAGTTGCTTGCTTTGACATAATCCCTATATTAGTAACATAAATAGCAGGATGTCTGATCGCTGCTAAAGATAACATAAACTTCAGTGGGCTGATACCGAGGGAGCTCCTCCAGAGAGGTTTCTCACTGAGATGTCATTGCAGATCATCCATTGGTCGTTTAAGCGGGAGGGGGTTGCGGTTGCTGTGGTTGCCACATTTTGAGCCATTGCGCCGAAGTAAAGTTTTTCAACCCTTGGGAGTGCTCTAATGGCCTTCGTCTGTTGCCTGTCTTGCCTGTTAAAAAGCTGGCTGTCTAACTGTTGTGAAAGTGTAACAGAAAAAAGTTTTAACCAATGCTAGAATTCCTTGGTTCCCTCGTAAAGCACCCCCAAAGTGTGACGTAGATTGGATTGCTGAGATCTCATGAAAAGAAAAGGTAGAGAAACACAAACAGACACATTACGTTATAAATCATGTGGCATCAGAGCCTTTGCTTTACCGTTTGCAATACCGTCTCTGTGAGTTCTCTGGGAGCATTTGCAAACGGTAAATAACATTGCAAGTCAATAATCTGGATTGCTTATCAGTTTATTTTACTCCATGTTTTTGAATGAAGCATTGTTTAAGTAATTAACAAGCTGGAATTGATAGACATTTTATTGACTATGTTATAATGTTTACTAATTTCAAATTTCATACTGTGTTAAAAGCTCCTTCATGCTACTACTTTAGAAGGCAAACTGAAATGAAAAAGTGTTGAAATCAAGACCTTAACTGTGTGTTTTATGTTTGCATTCCTTCTGTGTTTCTGCTTTCAATCAGAAAGCTGTATGTAGTTTTTCTTTGCAGCACTTTTGCAGCACCGTGCCACTACTAAAACAACATTTACCTTAGGGAGCAATAACGTTTTTCTAGAAATAACTTTTTTCATAAGGCAGGCAAGAAGCAGTACAATAATTTTTGTTTTTCTCTTTTACTTTCCTTCCAACATCCAGTCTGTAAATCCATCATTCTTTCGTAGTCGCCTCTCAGTTTGTCAGATTTCTGCTTCGCCTCTGCAGTCCTCTGCTGTATTACTTATTCTAGTGATTGATTTCCTATCGCTTTTTCCTTCACTGAAGTGGTAGTATTTAGCTGGTGGTCTGCTACAGGCCCGAGTCTTTTGATGGCTAATCGTTTATTTATGTTCTTTCATCACAGCATTAATTTTCTGACAAACATCTGAGGAGCAATAATAGGAGTTTAATGGGGCAATACTTACATGAGGGGAAGAGACAAATTTCCCTGACTTCCTTGCTCTTTTTCATCTTTGCATTCTGTTTCTTCGCAGGCTTTAAAGTGCAATTTTTGCTCATTTAAACATTTCCATAAGGTCATCAATCACTCTAACATTTTATCTTTTGGTTTCTTTCTATCTTTTGCTGCAGCCGTCTTAGATTTCTCCTGCCTTTGTCACATTCATCTTTTTTACTTACTCTCTTCCACTGCATTTTCCGTCATTACTGTTCTCTATTTCTTATCTTTCTCACTCCATCACATCATCTTTTGCTTCTGAGTTTTAGACATCATCTCCCCTTTTCTGCACCTTTTTGTCCCACCTTCTTTTTCACACTTTTGCACTTTTTTTTCTCGCGCTGTCTCCTGTCAATATTTTCCCTAGTGTCACCCTTTTTTTCTCCTGTTCTCTTTCTCCCTCCCTCTCCAGTTCTATATCTCCCTTTTTGAGTACCTCTTAACCAGTCCTTTGAGAGTGTGTGAGCTGCTCGGCCTAAATGATTTTCTATTACCGCCGCTTGTTAACAGTGCTCTATTTGATAAAGCTAATGAAATTGAAAACTTTCATCCAAGCCAAATTGATTTTGAACCTGAAACTGCATGTGGTGGGGAAAAAAACCCTAGAAAGTGAGAAAGCAAGTGCATTGTGTTAGTGGAGCATGACAATCACTTTAGAGAGGGCACAGAAATCAATTAGCCTGTCTGTTGTTTTACTCTTGTCCTTGGGGAGACTAAAAGACCAAAAAGCGCCATCTTCAGCTGTGTGTTTGTGTATAAAACCAAGAACAGTGCTGCAGGTTTGACAGAGATTGAGAGAGTGTGTTGTTTTGTGCTTAAAGGGGTAATTCAATGAGCTTAAACATATGAACTGGGCTAATACGTTTGGATTCCATTTTACTCTTTAGGCTCCACATCCAGACAGTCGACCAAGAGGTGACTGGTAATCCAAAGTATTCTAAACAGCAGTGATTTGAAGTTGCAATTTTAATTAAAGGCATGAAAATTATAGTTGTGAAACCGTGATTAGATGGATCACATCCATTAGCTGGTGTTTAGCTCAATTCATCTAGGATATAGAGCACCCCAACCGGTCGCAGCAGATGGCCGCCCCTCCCTGAGCCTGGTTCTGCCGGAGGTTTCTTCCTGTTAAAAGGGAGTTTTTCCTTCCCACTGTTGCCAAAGTGCTTGCTCATAGGGGGTCATATGATTGTTGGGTTTTTTTCTCTGTATCTATGAAGCGCCTTGAGGCGACTTATGTTGTGATTTGGCGCTATATAAATAAAATTGAATTGAATTGAATTGAATTGAACCAGTTGGCAACAACATCCTCGTAATCCTTAAATGTTTGGAGACTGCGTGAATGTTCAACACCTGAATCAGCTACATCATAGTCACTGACAGATGAACTAAATAACATTAATCATCTTGTTAAATGCATAGCAATGTTCTTCATGAAAACCTGGTGATTCACAGACATGTTATTTGACATGTATCACCAGCCCTCGTTGTTGCAAACCAAGCTCCCTCCAGTGGCAACAGCAGTCTTCGACAGTATCAGTTTCCCACATTAGGATAATGTTCCATTAAAAAATCTTTAATAATAGAACAAAGAGACGAAGACTTTCACTTCCAAACTCTCCAGATCTCACTTGAAAAAATTGCCAAAAAAAGGACAGCATAACCCCCTAAACCCCAAATTGTTTGCTGAACACATCCCAGTTCTAGAAACCACAAGAGATCCCTGGAAACCCAGTGTCCACACCCTGATGGGACAGAGTTGTTTTGACCTTTTAATGGGAATCCACTAAATAGATGTTTTTGAAAGTTATGTCTGATAGGTACATTGTCCTCCTGTGCCTATCCAGTCTCTCTTCCTGCATGACTGTGAATTGTTCCTTTACATCCTCCACATAAAATGGTAAATAGCACTTTATGCGGAATGGCAAATGCCATAAGGCTGCCTCACCAGCTCGTGGGCCTGTAGCTGGCATGTCAACGGCTGTCTCAGCTGTATCGGGTGGGGAAATGTGCTCGTTAAACTGATAGATAACAGACTTACTTGAAATGTCTCTCTATAATTAGTTGTTCACCGCAGTTGAAAGTGTTCTTCTTACCAAATTTTCACACCAGGGGACTAATCAAGGAGATTCAAGGTTGTCACTAATCAAGGACAATCAAATTTGTATTCTTTTGTTATAAAGAATTTCCCCTTTTACTGTAGGTCATCATCGGAGCTAAAAAGAGCATGAGGCACAAAGTGAGTAAAATATCAAATTAGACATTCAAATGAAATGTCAATGTAAGTGATTATGTGCGTGCTTGTCTGTTTGTGCTGATAGCTTTTGCACAGCTCCTTACAGCCTGTGTGTGATTGCACAAACATTTTTTAATAAGTTTGTGTTCACAGGTGTTTATTTCTTTATTTGTTATTGTACGTAGAGTTAGAATGTGTGGCTCAGGGCGGCTGCAAACACTTGATGGGATTAGCTACAGTCTGAGAAAAAGGGAGGGAGAGAGAAGTAAAGGGGGACATTAAAAGGCCGGGCCAGGCCATGATCTGGGCGCTGTGAAAAAATAGGACGCAGAGATGAAGAGAGTGAGTGAGAGAGAAATGAAAAGAGGATGAAAATCTAGCAGTGTGAAATAAGAGTTTTAGGGGGGAAGAGAGTAAGATTGGAGTTAGATGAGGTGAGAAGAACAGAAAAGCAGTAAATAAGTGGAGAAAGAAGGAGGATTGTAAGTTGAAGTTGAAATAACAAACAAATTATGGGTCACAGAAAAGGGGGAAAACAGATGGAGCAGAGGTTAAAGAAACAAGGAGATGAACATACCTGGAAAACAAAGGGATAGAAGATGTGTTTGTTGAAGAAAAAGCTGTGGTTTGAGTGCGAGGGACAGCAAGATATTTAATATTTCATTCAGTGTTTCTCTTAGCCTGTAGGCCAGCTTTACTGTGGAGATTTTCACTATTTACAAAACTCCCAGTGGCTTCAGGACTCCATCTGCATAATGTTTAACATGATCAACTCGGCTGCACTCTGCCTGTCAAAGAGAGACGTTGTAAGGACTTTGGGCATCAATCCCTAAGGCCTACTAGGCTAGGGAGAGGGATTCAGAGATGGAGTAGTGGCAAGACTACACAGAGTAATTGAATAAAAAAGCTCATAAATTAAAAGTTACCCAAATGAGACTCCAGCTTTGTATTTCGTATGTACCTGTTCTTTTTAGAACATTAGCTGAACTCTGTCTTAATTTAACAATTTCTTACTGAAGCAAAAGATTACAGTTACTTGTGCATTAGCTATGATTGACAGAGCAGCCTACATGCTAATCAAGATGCAAACAAATGGCAGTGGTTTTGCTAAAAAATCGCTGCATGAAAATTACTTAGACCAGAACACTGACATCTCAGTGAGATTTGGCATCAGGCTGCGCTTAAGAAATGAACAATTAAAGCCGCATCTGTTGAAGATCACAGTGACAGCTTAGTGATTACAGACAGTGACTCACTAAAAGAGACTATACTTAGTGAATACTACACAGTCCTAGAAAATGTCTTTTTCAGGCTTTCTGGAGAGAATTATAAACCACCAATCTGACCTTTTTTATTTTCCTATTGTTTCAACCTCACATGAATTTCAGTTTCCTCGTTGTTTTAATTTCCTTATGTTGTTAAAGTTCTGAAATTTCTTTCTACTGCTTGTTGCTTGTTAAACTTTTAACTTTAATACGGGTTTTTCTGCCAGTCTTTTAGCATTCAGCCTTTTCTATTTGTTTGGATAAATTATGCACTGGACTTCAAGAAAGTGACAGTGACTAAATTAAAGGGAGAACTTCAATGTCCACCCTTTTTCTCTTCAGGCTTGCGTTAATTAACAACGGGTTTTCATAGTACTGATAAAAATTAAGTCTGGGTAGCATTATTTTTCCTTCTAAGTGTATTTAATCTTGTAAATTAGAGGTATACATAACTAATTTTCAGGTATTGTGGTCGAATTTTCAGGCATAAATGAGATAATGAGATAATATGAAGGAGACGCAATAAAAAAAATTTTTTGTAACTGTCTTGCTCAGTCATTTCTGTAGTTGGACTTGCTTTTTTGTGTGTATTCTAATATAGGGGTACAATTATAGAAAGTGTCAACAGGCACAATTTTCTTTGAATTCTTCATGAAACGATGGGTTGGAATGCCACTCTGGCCCCTTTCCCTGAAACACAGTTGAGTTTGAGCAAAATCAATTAATACGTTTCTATTGAGGGCTATCCAAAGTAATTGTTACCAGCTTTCATTTCTTTTCAATTTTTGTTTTTACCTAAATGGATGCCATTCGAAATGTCTGATCATTCATTCTCTACTCTACTGGTGGGCTTTATGTCTTCTTTCTTTATTTGGAAATAACAGTGTGGCTTTTGGTTGTTTGGCTGTTAGGAGTTTCTTTAATATATTCAAAGGCCTTGTTGACCTTGTGGGAGCTTCTCTCTCTGTGTGTGTATGTGTGTGTCTATTGTTTGCTCTTTTAAAAGCATGGATTACCTTATTTGAATCCCAAGTCCCCATAGACAGTGTGTGAGTGGTTTTACCCTGAGTAAACTTCCTGTGTGTAAAGGAAATGTCTTCAATACATTGACCAGCTCTTTGGTCTCTTGACTACTGAGCAAATGTGTGCGCAGCATGTTTGGAAGGAAGTTGTGTGTTTGTGAGTGTGTTTGCTTTTCAAAGCTGTGTGTATGTGTGTCGGTGTCTCTTTTAAACCAACATTGCTGTGTGCTTAGTGGGAGTCTTTTCAGGACTTTCAGACTCCACTATTTGCTCAAGAGGGAGGAAGCGATTAGCACTGCCCGTTAACAAACCTCTTAACGAACCCCACTAATGAAACCTGAGGGCAGCTCTGGGACAGCCTCGGCATACCACCGTAATTAGACTGGCAAATAAGAGCTCGTTATGCAAACGAGTTAAAGTTAATCTGCATACCTTTACCTGAGACACTTGTGTTACACTGACAAATGTTTACCCAAAGGCACCGAGGAGAAAAAGAAGAGGGAGGGAAGAGTGGTGGGAGAAAAGGTGAGAGGATACGGAGGTCACAGGGATTACATAACAAACACGTTCAATGTACAATCGAGGATATGTTGGGGGAAGCCATTTTGGAAAACAGTGGGGGAATTGCTAAGGAGTGAACGGCAGCTTGGGAGAGGGCAGAAGTTAGGAGAAAATAAATAAGTCTGTTTTCTATACTGCCAATTTATTGCTATCTCAAGTAATGAACTGTTTATACAAAGATCGCTTGTGGTTAATAGCTTACTCAAATTCCCAAAAGAGCAGTTGTGTGGTTCTAGGTGACCAAATAATAAATGGCCGAACAACTTTACATAAATTTCACACATTATGCAGCGCTGTATTACATAAGCTTGGACTGAAACTTAGTTCAGACTCCATCCTGTCCTGTATTGGGTTGATCTATGTTGTGCTTTGAGGCATGCAGGACTTGTTGTGATTGGTTCTTGGCTGAAGTGCGCATTGTCCTGGCAGCGGTCTCTGGGGTTGATGGGTTTGACCTCTGCATGGCAGCAGGGTTCCTGATGGATCACTCGCTAAAGCCAATGCACACAAGACTGCTGTGGATTAGACACACTGTATAATGTTCCATGAGTGTGGCCATCTGCTTCTGTGTATGGAAGTTAACTGAGAGTGTGTTCATGTCATCTGATACAAGATATATTTGAGGCCGTTTTTGTGAAATAGTTTAGTCTGTTCCAAAAGGTATAAACAGTGACGACCATGGTGCGTGAGATAGTATGGTTGGTGCGAATTTCTGCCCATTTGTGTGTATGTGTGTGTACTTGTGCATTTGCTCATTAGTGCAGTGGTTCAGAGGCGATTACTTATCGTCATGTTGCCCAGCCTGCTGAGTTGTGGCACAGTCAGCAGCCATCTTTATTCCTCTCTTTGTCTCTCTGTCTCTCTGTCTCTCTCTCTCTCTC
>NW_005187483.1:637192-639885 GCF_000239375.1 Pundamilia nyererei | reverse complement strand
ACACACACACACACACACACACACACACACACACACACCAAGCTACAGGACTTGTAGAAGTTATTACATGTCCCCCTGTGCTTTGTACCCACAAAAACACAGTCACATGAACGCACCTTTATACCTTATCTTAAACCCCTTATGCCTTAACACAAACACACTGGCATGAACACACCGCCCATTGCACACAAAGCACACACTCCCTCCAACCAGCAGACACAGATACACGCGTTCTCTGGCTCTCTCTTCCTCTCCTCTACCCCTGACTTTGTCCTTCTGACCTTGGGCGAACGTTGCCAGTGGCTGCTGCTGAGATTTCTGCATAGGGGGTTTGGAGGGCGGATGGAGAAAGGCTTGGCCAGGGATCACACAACTTTCATCCCTCTATCCATCCGTTCGTGTGGCTGATGAATGGGAGAAAAGTTTTCCCCCCTCTGTTGACAGATGGCTGTGGAGTTTTTGGGGACTCATGAGGAGTTCATTTATAATGAAGCTCCTCTTTGGATTCCAGCCCCATCAACAACATCATTTATTTTCAAATTGTGCGTAAATGCAGTTTTCAAATAGTGACTGTGACTGATTGCATACAAAGCAATTGTCAGTGTTCCAATTTTTACTACAGTGCTGCTGAACTCCTACTGTGTTTAAACACTGTCCAAAAGACGATTCAACTTTTCTCACTTTTTTAGCTTTCTTGCTGCAGTGAATAATCTGGTAACTAGATAGTCATTAGTGGACAGTAATCAGAGAAGTGGAGGGTAATGGCAAATATAAAAACAATATTCGCAAAGGCTGCACATTACAAAAGGCAAAACCACTTGCCATATGTTTGTTATATGCCATATAAGTAATTCTGTTATTAAGTATATGGCATTTGTTGTTTACATGTTTACATTACTTTCAGATGAAAATTGTTTAAAATACCAGTAGGGAGAAGTTACACAGTTTACACAATATTTGAAATTTGTGGTTTGGGGAAAAACCTTTTAAATACCTGCTCAGTGAAACATTAGGCCATATTTAGCCAAGTAAAGCTAAGTCGTTCTCATTCTGATGGTATCTCAAGTACTACAGTCTGTCTCATTTAAATTCACTGCCTACTTTATAGCACAAATATGCACAGATAGGATATGGAAATCTTAACAAAATAACGTGTTTTTAAACTTAACTTAGTATTTTGGTGCTTAAAAGCAAACAGCAAATGGAAAAAATGAATAAAATTTACACAAAAGAAGTGAAAAAAGCAGAACACAGTGAAATGTCCAGAGCTCTCAAAAATGGACAAGAGCTGCTGTCTCCTAAAATAAAATCAAATAAAAATAAGAAATAATTTATGCCAGAGTTACCCTCCTCTCATCTTATGCAGAGTTTACCTCTCTTTCAAGCACAAATATTAACTGTTGACATCTAATATTGCCATGGCCAACGTGCCAAGCCACAGAGGACACCGTGTGCTTGTGTCCAATGCCAGCAGAGTGCAAGAGAACGGCAGGGATGAAAACACGTTGGATAAGACAGAACATGTATCACTTTTTATTATTTTATCATTTATTCTTTGTTTGAAACCCTTACTGACCTGTTGAATCTGTTACAATATGAAGAAGGGCCAGCTGCTGACAGTCTCTGTGAGACATTGTTTTCCACTAATAAGGAAATATTAGTAGAAACCAACAACCCCCAGCTGACAGCCAACATTTTTGAATGACTCTTAGATGGCACGAACTGCAGAATCTGTGTCAAGATAGTTTGTTTTATTTTATTCTGGGAAAGTTTAAGCCAGTGTACTCCTATTGCCGGTCACAAGCCTGGATAAATAGAGAGTGTTGTTTCAGGAAGGGCATGTGTAAAATCTTGGCCGAATATAAACACGCTGATTATAAAGAAAGTAATTTCCATACTGGATCGGTCAGGTCCCGGGTTAACAATGGCCGCTTCCAGTGCTGTTGGCTAACAGTGTGCTGTTGGAAACTGTGATAGTGTTGGCCGAAGATAAAGGAAAAGGGGAAGGCATGTTAGAAGGTCAGGAGAGGGAGCGAAAGGCAGGAGTTTGGGGGGTGAGAGTAGGAACTTAAATCTAGGGATTCTGACTGGTAAAGGGAGAAAACTAGCTGATATGGGCAGGATGCACAAGAGTAGAAATGAGTACATCAGAGGGACAGCTCATGTTGAGCGTTTTAAAGGCAACGTTACAAAGGAAAAGCTGAGATGGTTTGGATATGAGCACAGGTGGGATAGTGGATAAATTGGACAAAGGATGCTAAATATGGAGCTGCGAATCAGGATGAAAAAAGAAGTCCACAGAGAAGATTTGTGCATGCAGTGAAGGTGGACATGCAGAGGGTTGGTGTGACAGACATGGGCTGAGATGGAGGCAGATGATCTACTGTGGTGACCCCTTAAGGGTGCTGTCAAAAGAGGAACTCATCAAAACCGGTGGTAATAGATGGGAAAAAGTGCACTGTAAAGAGACAGATGATGAAGATTTTGTGTACAATAAAGGAACACCTAACCATCCCCATTGCAAGCAAGAGATTTTGATCATGTTATTGCAATTAAGAGAAGATGTGATTGTTGTCTTTTAATGCAGCAAAATTTGATTGGGAAGTCAGACTAACCTTTACCATTGAGGTTATGTTTTTGGTGCCGTGTGTGTGTGTGTGTGTGTGTGTGTGTGTGTGTGTGTGTGTGTGTGT
>NW_005187483.1:631800-637172 GCF_000239375.1 Pundamilia nyererei | reverse complement strand
GTGTGTGTGTGTGTGTGTGTGTGTGTGTGTGTGTGTGTGTGTGTGTGTGTGAGTCTTTGTATAAAAATGACAGCTCGAAAAGTTTTTAATAGATTTTGATAAAACTTTGTGGGCTGATGTTAACGGTCCATTAAAAATTTGGCTTACATCCACCAAGGTCTTCAAAGGCAGCTCAATAATTTATTGGTTGAAAACTGACAAAAAGTATTATGACTTCAAAACTATGACTCTTACAGGTGTGGTGTGCATGGTCAACACAAAGCAAGTACCACATAAATGTTTAAAATATCATGTCACATTTAACCTGTGAGCTCTCTAAGGTTATAGAGTGATCTGTAGGTCAGCACGATAATAATGCTATATAGAGCTATTTGTTAATATTTAAGAAATAATATATGTCCATCCTAAATATCGTGTACCTTTGGACCTCTGGCCTCTTCTTCAAGGTCAAATACTTTCATAAAAATGTCTTTAGACAGCTGCTCAGCATAACCAAACTAGATAGTAGTATCATTTATAAAATATAAACAGCATGTTTATGTCTTTGCTGTGTATACATATATGAATATGTAAAGTCTGCCTCGTGTGTTGCATGGTGAATTTACTTACTTGCTATGCCATCTCTATGTCCCCTGATGTCTGCATTACTGAACTGTTGAGTGGGCTGTTACTGCGCTGATCAGTTAGTTATGAAGTCAGGGCCTCAAGAGCATGAAGCAGGGTGGTATACTAACTTTTCATATTTCTTCCTCTTCTCACAAGTGTCATTATTCTGTTTCACTTTGTTCTAACAAAGAGGATAATATATGCCATCATTAACCACTTGTGTCATGCAAGCTTTTGCTCATGTGAAATAATTTGCCTAATATTTCAATACGCAAGATTTTTATGCCACAAGCCTCATAATATTTGGTTCCCTCTGTGCTCAGTTTAACATGGAGGCAATTCATTGAAGTAGATATGCGACGCTACACATACACCAACTCAAACTGATATGCTGCCCGTATGTCTGGCAGCATCAGTCCACAGCCACAGCCTTATAGCCCACACAGCTGCTGGCTGCCATTTTGAGGAACAGCTGACATTTGCCTTTTCTCTCCATCAGATACATTACTGGGCATGGGCCTCTGACATTTCTGACTGTGTGTCTGTGTGTATGCACATGTATGTGTGTGTGATGAGTTACTTGGGCATGGCCCACTGACATTTTATTGGATGCTAATGGCATTCATCGTCGTGGCAGCTGGAGGGGAGGCGGGCACGGCTGTCCGTGTGTAAATGGCGCCTGTCGCTCACCTGTAGGAGCTGTGTGTTTGTTGTTAAATGTGTGTGTTTTTGTTCAGTCGTGGGGGAGGTTGCCGTGAGAAACGGATAGTACTGGATGGAGTCAGCATTTAGCGTATGTTTATGTGAATAGAGTTGTCTGTTGACAGGGCAATGCCTGTTTGCTTGTGTTTGTACCTTTGGGTGTGTAGTTATGTGTCCATGTGTGCTTGTGTGGGCAGTCAGTGGTATGTTTCTCTCTGTGTGTGTGTGTGTGTGTGTGTGTGTGTGTGTGTGTGTGTGTGTGTCTGTGTGTGTGTGTCTGGAGGGCGGGGAGATAAAGGCGTCTGCTTTTTTCTGATAAGGACTCCCACCTCCACCTCTCTATCACTCCACTGTTCTACCTTTCTCCTCTCCATCCTTTCACAATTCTTCTCTATCTGCAGCTGTGGAGACATCACCACCTCTCTCTCACTTTGTGCACCTCTTCTATCTGTCGGCATACGTCTCTTCCAATACTCTGAACATGCATGCATGAAACGAAGAAACATCCATCCAGGAAAAAAAACGTAGGTGATTGGCATAAGTCAGAATGCATTTTATTGGTGCACCCACGTTTGCCACAAACCTCCAAATATAATAATTTATCCAAGCTATACGTGGCTTAAAATTCCAACTTTTTAAAAGCTTCCACTTGGTAATATTAGTTTTATAATAACACAAAGTTATGCTAGTGAATACCGAGAGGCAGGATTTATAAAGCTGAGCTAACGGTCTTAAAAATGTACCATCTGGTTTTCTGTTTCTCTTTTCTCTCAGAGGTCAGGATCAGATGTAGTAATAGCTGATAAGGATTCAGCTGGAGATCTAAGTCTAGCAGGAGGGGTTGAACTCTGGCCCTCCTCTTTAAAAACAAAACAAAACCCCAAACCGTTCCTGTTCGCCCTTCCTTCGAATTAATGACTCTAAATCTGACATATACATATCGATAGACCACTGAAGGATTATGTTGTAAGTGTTGCTCTGCGGGGCACCAGACTGAGCCTGTGGTTCTACCGTCTGATCTCATGCTTTCTGCTTACTTTCACCTTAGACTATCTCATTGACCTTCTGCTTAGTTTAAAATGTTACGTTAAAGCCCAGAAAGAAACACATACACCGGCTGTAATGTGTTTTCTGAGAACATGATTCATCAGTGTTTTTTTCACAGGTTGGTGTAATTGAAATAAGCGCATTAAAAATATCTCTGTTTTTCTTGCTCATCCTGAGTAACACACTTAACAGCTCACTGCCTCTCTCTTTGCGTCGTTATACATTTTCTCCCCTCTCCTCTGCCGGGCAGCTGTTCATTCCCTGCTCATTGCTGGAGGAGAGGAGGATCCCTCCATATGCACCTCCTTTCTTCCCTCCTCACTCTCCTGCCCTACATACAGATTTTTTTCTTCTCCCTCAGTTTGTCCACTGTTGCAACTTTTATATTCCTTTTCATTTATGTACTCATCCTCACTCAAGCCACAGGCTTTCCCTCATTTTGACTTGTCCCTCTTTCTTTGATCATCTTATTGGCTGGATTTGTACCCATTTTATTTCTCTTTCTCTAGGTTCTTTCTTTCCTTCTTTCTTTCTTGCTATTGTTTATATTCCCATATCCCTTTCTCAGTCTTTCTTTCTGTCTCCCAGCTGGCTGTTTAAGAACTGTTTGCCATCTGATGTTCCTGTGAGAGGTAATTAAAGCCTGAATCACAGACTGTATGTGTGTATGTACGGCTGTGTTTGTGGGTAGATATGAATTAATTTAATAAGTTTTCTCCAGGCTGGCTGCAAAACTTTTGGGACAACCCACACTCCCAAAAGCCCCACTACATCAGACATCCATACCATCAAGGGCTTTTCAGGTGTCACATCATACCTGAATTAATCATTATCCTTTTAAATTAAGCTGTACTTCATCTCCTTATTTAATTGTTCTTCTAAATTGTGTTAGCATGTTTATCAAATATATATCTTGAGATAAAAAAATACCCTAATATTACTATTTCTTCTTACTAATCTTCTGTTTTTACAGTTTTTTACAGCCGCTAGGACACATTTCTCAATACTTAGGTCACTTTTGCAAAACTCTTCACACAATTCTCCTAACTGACCCTCAGCCTGGCAAAGCAGTTCATTTCACATTCAAAATGCACTACAACTACCAAAACACTTCATTCAGGTCTCAAATGAACACATTCCTCCAGAACACTAGCAAAGGTTGACAGCCGACAAACACACTTTGTCACCCACAAAACAATGACCTAAAAAACACTAGCAACATGTAGCATTACACAGTGTTTTCTTGTGTAAAACAAGGACACATGTCTGTTTATAATTTCAATATATGTTACTGGAATGAATCAGACATCATGTATTTATGTTTATGTATTTTAATTTTTTTGCACTAAGTAATCCCAAAATACAAGAATTCGTATACACACCATCCACTGATACACATACAATAGTAATGCTAATCTACTCGGTCTTCCCTATTTGGCCACAGGTTCTCATCCACATCACATCTTATGTCATCTAGGCTAATACACCTAGGAAAGAATCTCCTGGCATGCCAGAATTGAAGGAGTTGAAAAATTAACAGTAACAACTGTGTAGATGTTCATCTACAATGAGAATCAGCTGTGGCTGGTTAAACTGCATTGTTAGATTTAAAATATGTTTCAATAAAATATTGCCGTTGGATTTTGCTGTCTTTTCAAGTTTTGCATTGTGTTATTGTTTTGACCATGAATTTAACAGTTTTGAAAACAGTATGGAAGCACATGCAAAGTGTCCTGTACGTACAAAGGTTTTTGGCAGTTGTTGTGTCTGAGTGAGAAGATGATTCATGAAATCTGAGAGATGTAGTCATTGAATGCATTTTGTGCCAAGACAATGATAACTGGTCCTCAGTTTAGCCCACATAGACTTCTGTTGTGCTCACTGTGTGAGGAGTTTTGCAAACGTGACCTAAGTATTGGGAAATGTGTCCTAGCGTCTGTAAAAAACTGTAAGTTGTTTTTTACTTGACAGAAGTTGCCCTTAAATAATCACTTTTTTAACCAGTTGACTTTCCATACAGGGCTTTTTGAGCGGCATCATCTCTTACAGTACATGTTTGTATAATAATTAAATGTGTTGACAGTGGAAATGAAACAGTGTGAATCTAAATTTGAATTTTATTACGGCACTGCATGCAAAATGTTAACAAAGCTCCAGAGACGTCTTTTAGACATGAATTTATTTAGATATAATTTTTACATTTCTAAAATTGAGAAATGAATTTTCATGCTGCTCTGCTAAACCAGAACTTACATTACATTAAATTCACATGACTGTATTGGCAATATTTGTGAGTTTGAGTTACACTGCCTAAATAATAAAAATGTAGCAACCACAGCAGAATAGCTGAATGTATTGCTGTGAAGAGAGCTGTATTGATGTGTATATACTGGTATACTGGAGGTATACCAGTATATAGAGGTCTAAGTGAATGAGAATAGAGATACGCTTTTTTTTATTTTAGTTGCAGATGTTGGTAGAACTTGCTGCCTTCCTGACTGGCATTATGCATAGTTTTGCTAGGTGAGTAATGACTACACTGAAGTGCATTTGCACGCCCATGACACAAGCATTTACTTTGAGTTTTGGACTCTTTTTATTATTTGCTTTTGTGCTTGTGTTTTCTAAATGGATGGCTTATGAAGTACAGGCAGTGTGTGGGGGCCAAGACTTAATTCAGGACTTAGTACTTCATTTAAAATTGTTAACCATGAACATGAATAGGATTATTTTTATCTATTTGAAATGAACTGGCTGAACTTGGTGACACTGGCTGTCATTAATTTCTTTCTGTCTGTCTGACTGTTTCTATTCATCTCTGCCTCTCCTCATCTTTATTTCTTTGTATCTCCTAATCTCTGTTGCTGTCTCATCTCCCACATGTTTTCTTGTTTTCTCAGTTGCTTGTCTTTCTGTCATTAGTTCCATTTCAGCCACACCCACATCGCCGCTTTCCTCATCCATCACTCCTTGGCATTGGTTTTCTCCCTGAGTGTGTGTGAGTGTGTGTGTGTGTG
>NW_005187483.1:628656-631695 GCF_000239375.1 Pundamilia nyererei | reverse complement strand
GAGACAGTCATTTGAAGTGCGGGTTCCCCCATAGGATTATCTGATGGACTTCAAATGTGAAACTAATTTCACTTCTACAGCACTGTATTTGCTAAACATGAATTAACAGGCTAATTAATGGCTGTTTTTCACCACCACTTTTAATCTTGTCCTTCATTTATCGCCCTTATTGTTGACTTAGCATTTTGAGCAATGCCGTGCTTCACATTTATCCAATTACACATGTTCACACCTGGGAGTTGCCCACAAGAACCATCGTTCTGACTGTTCAACACAGAGCAGCTCCACTGGAACAACTGGTGTTAATTGCTCTAGTCAAGGATTTATCACTGGTAATTGTGCAGAGAGTTAAAGAGTCAGTCTCTTTCTCCCTTCAGTTATTTTTCAGCTGCTCTAGGATTCAAACCAGCCAGCTTCAAGTCACGAGCTTGCTCTTAATGGCTGATCTGTTTTATCCAAATCAAAACAAAACAAAACAAACAAAACAAGTACTGTCATTTTGTCAGAAGGCATAGACATCACAGAGTGACCACTAGCTATGTCAATTATGGGTGTCAAGATCTAACAGGCATTTTCTAAAAGAGTGACAAAGTTAACATAAAGAAGCACAAGATGTGGTGGTGGGGCAAATCACATGTTTGGCCACCAGAAAACCGACATCTCTCTATAACCAGTGGCTTTGCCAGAACAGGAATTGACCAATCCAACAGAACATCTACGCAATTAACGTACCATGAACCAAGAATGCAGATCACTGATTAACTATAATTTTGCTTCAAATAAATATGTTAAATCACTGGTGTCAAGTTATTTTTTCACTGCATGAAAAACTCCAAACTCCAAACTGCAGCCAAGTGTCTGCTGTTGTTTTGCCAAGCCATTAATGTGCTATTCAGTCTTAGCCACAATACATGTCCTAGTGCCCAATGTTTCCTTTCTACACCCAAGCAAACAAAACAAAGCAAAACAAAACAAAACAAAACAATACAGACATAACTCGGATAAAAGACACTGCATATACCAAAAAGCCAGGATGTGTAGATGTACCTGTGCAGTATAGAAGGGACACATAGAGAGTGGGTGACACTTCCGTTGCATACTGTGATTGGGTTTTAAGTATGCGTGGTGATGAAAAGATGTTGCTGGAGGCTTTTCTCCACTGCAGTATCAATCTATGTTGAAATATTATATCCCTCTAAAATATTAGTATGAAAAATATTTAGAGATTTACAAAACTGTTGCAATTCCCAACTGCCGTTTGTTGAACCCCAGATGGGATCATTTTAGGGTCACTGACGATTGGAAAAGTGAGCAAAGAAGAGAGGAGTCATGTAGAGAGAGACATTAAAAAGGAGAAAGGAAAGAGGGATGACTATTGAGATTTTAAATGAAAAAAGAAGCTTTAGTATCAAGTATCAAGGACAGAGTAAAGTAGGGGACAGGAGACAAGTAGAGGTGAATGGTAATAATCATAGTTCCTGAACTTCCTGCATTTGTTGGTAATATTTGAAGACCAAATAGCTTTTTGTATCCACAAGGTTAGATGGCTATAAAGCTGCCAACTTTTCAACATCATGATATGAGAGTGGAAACATTAAACAGAGCATAAATGGGTGATGGGAAGAAAAAAATACAGGGGCTTGATTGACGAAGGGACTAGATGACAATAGATTATACACTACATACTGACTGAAGCCTGACTTTCTTTCTTTTTTTACAAAAACTACATAAGTACATCTATTCAAACACAAAACGTCCATCAGAGAGTCGATTACCGCAAACAAGTATCAGCACCATGGACAGCTCCAGGATCCTGGAACCTGATAGCGTATAATGCTTTAACAGTGATACACGCCAATGTTGTTCTGAAAGCATTTGACCTATATTGTGTAAATGCATTTCCTTTGTTCTATGCTTGAATTAAACAAACAAACAAACAAACAAACAAAAAAAACCCAGGACAAATAAACAAAAAACATTCATCTGAAAACGGTCAGGTTCAAGGACTGGACTAAAAATAAATGAAAAATCAGCAAGTGTCCAAAGAAAACTTTGAAAGACCTTCAGAAAGAACTATTGCTCAGCTTAAAAAATACTAGAAACTCTGGCTCAGTGGAAGCAAAATGTAAATAATTTCAAGTTGCCTCAAGACTTTTGCACATTAATATATATATTTTTGAATGTATGTGGGCTAAATTTTGTAGAAAAGAAACAGTTTGGGTGCTCCTGTACAACTTGGTTGTTTAATATAATTGTGGAGAGGGTCTAAAACTGCAGGAGACTCATGCAGGGGGGGATGAAGAAAGGAGAAAGCAAAGGGAAGAAGCAATACAAAGAACAGAAGGTAGGGAGAATGAGATTAAGTGAGAGAGAAAAAAAAATCTAGAGATACACTCAAGAACTGAGCGGGTGATATTAGCCATGGGTGAAAGTGAGGACAAGTACTTTTTCTCTCTACCCTTCTGTCGTTTACTTGGCAGAGCAGCTCCTCTGATTGTTCCAGTTTGGCAGTATCACTTTGTACTCAACCTCTCTTTTTCACTCTATCTCCAAGTTAATGTGGAAAAATAAAAGAGCACTTAGTGTTTGAAATTTATGACCAGACGAGAAAACACTTTATTTTTTTGGTTGCATTGGGCTCATGTGCACAGTAAGAGACTTGTGCCAGCAGGGATAGTGTTACATAATCAATGTGATCAATGTCAAACAACCAATGTCTGTTATTATGTTGATTATCTTTAATGTGTCTTTGGCACATTTTATGTGTGTACTTTTGAAAACATTTAATTTCTTTAATTACTTCTTATTTTTTCAGGACAGTAAAAAAACAGCTGTTCCTTCACGGGCACACATAATTTGATGTATAGCATTCAGTGATGGGAATAACGGTGTTACAAGTAACGGCGTTACTAACGGAGTTACTTTTTCAGTAACGAATAATCTAACTAATTACCATTCCTATCGTTACAACGCCGTTGCCGTTACTAACAAGAAAATGCGGTGCGGTCGCGTTACTATTTTTCAACAAACAGACGGTTG
>NW_005187483.1:621774-628099 GCF_000239375.1 Pundamilia nyererei | reverse complement strand
ATTTGGTCAGAACAATGAGGTGACTGCTGTCTCCAGGTAGAGAACAGGAGTGATACACCTGCTGCTGTCAGACCTGCAGGTATCAGGCTGTGATGTTCTCCTTTATAGTGGACAGAACTTTATGGAGTGGCACAAAATATTTGTGTGGCATCTTATTGAATGCAGAACAGCTGATTGTTATGTAAATAGTTTGAAATGGTTATTAAAAAAAGAGGTAGAAGGTAAATGGCTGCAAATAACTTTGTTGTTTGTAAAACTTGTGCATATGATTTTAAAATTGACCATTTATATTTGCATTTAAAGTTATGAAATATGGTTCAATAAACATGCTTGTGGTTGTTACAGTAAAATAACTTTTTCTACTCAGATGTTATGTTTTTTTGTCTGATTTCAGATCAATTGTGTTAATACAGTATGTCAAAATGAAAACATAACTGTAAATTTAGACATTTGAGGTTGTGTTGAAAAGGATGATACCTAACAAGGCAAAGTACATAGTTTTTAAAGGTAAAATGTGGAGGGAAAATCAAAAGTGGTTAAAAATGGCCAATTATACCCTGGACCCCAGAGGGTTAAACATTTTTGTTTAAAGTAACGCAATAGTTACTTTTCAATTAATTAATTACTTTTAGAATCTTGTAACTCAGTTACTAACTCAGGTACTTTTTTGAAGAAGTAACTAGTAACTATATTGAATTGCTTTTTCAAAGTAATTTGCCCAACAATCATAGCATTATTGTAAATATGCTGAATTTTTAAAACATACATAGTTTTATTTCAGCTCGTTTAAATTAAGGTCCTGCAAATAACACATTTTCTGACTTCATTCTCTCATTGTAAGTGAACTCATCTCCTATTCAGTCTCGTATGTGTTTTCATAAAATTCAGTTGACTGTTATAACGTTTTCAAAGAGCTGCATGTCAAAGTCAACTGATCAAACCCAGAGAAGTAACACAAGGTCAAACGTTGCTTTTGTATCACATACGGGAAAATGACTGCAGGCTATGACTTTTTGTAGATTTTTTTTTAATGGAGAGTATTTACTGTACATGTTTATGACAATATGTGTTTGTACTTTTGACCTCTTCAGCGATTAACACGTTGGGCCTGTACTCTCAGCGGGGCGGTGAGACTGTGTGCGGATATGTGTGTAGTAAAGTACAACTGCAGGGAGCTGTGTTGAGGGAGCAGCTGTCAAGGAAGGATTGTGGGTAATGATGGCCATGCATCACTGTGTGTGTTCTATGTATGCATGTATGTGTGTGCACATGAAAGAATCAGTGTGATGGCTTGGAAACGTTGTCTGCTCATACGTCATTCTTCCATGTATGCGTGTAAGCTGCCGGGTGCCTCCGGTTATGTGTGGGCTTTGTGTCTGTGTGTATGTGTGCCTTTGTTTGTGTGTTTGTGAACCTTGAGTCTGACAGTCTGTCAGAAAAGCTTTCTAATTGTGGTTAAAAGATGGCAGGCCAGAGTCAGCCTAATTTATCATTCACCTAGCACACACACAGATGCACACACACCAAAGTAGGTTATATGATTTGGCAGGTTTTTAAGCTGTTATCAGACAGCACACTGGTGTCTGAGGTGACTGACTTAGAGAAACACGCAATATGCATGTAAATTACCATTTATGGATACAAATTTTTAGTAAGTTTAGATTTTTTCTGCAAGACAAGAGAGTGTAAAGAGAGACAGAAAATAGAAATGGAAGAAATGGAAAAGGAGAGAAGAAAGCAATAAGAAATAGGGAATTGAAAAGAGGGTAAAGTTGATAGACTGGACAGAGTGAACTGAGAAATTAAAGCCTATAACTGGGAGAGAGAAAAAGAGAAAGTGGAAAACAAGACTATTAAGTAAAGAGAGTGAGAAAGAAAGTAAAGAGGCAAGGGAAACCGAAAAAAAGGAACAAATCATGGAAGAAGAGGTAGGACTGAAATTACATTTATAAATGATAAAGAGGTAGAAAGGGGGAAACATCATGTCAAGATGGAGGAAAGATAAGAAAGCAAGAAAAGAAAAAAAAGGGTGAAGAAGGGAAGAACAGGAATGAGAAGGAGTGTTAATTTGTGATGACAGTCTGGAAGCCCAAAGGGGGGAAAAAAAGTCTGTTTCTGACTCTTTCTTTTACTCTTTTGTCCTGCTACCCTTCTTCCATTTCAATGATTTGTTCCCTCATTTCTCCTCCAGTTTTCAGGCCTGTTGCTTTCTTTTTGTATATTTATACATTAATTTCTTCCGAGATCTGTCCGTGCATTTAGTTCCTGTATGTTTTCCTGTCTGGGTTTTTGTGCTTTTTCATGTTTGTCCCTGCATTTTCATTATTTTTTATGCACGTGCGTGTTTCCACTGGTGAAAGCTCTATGCGAGACAATTGAATTTCAGCACCTTACATTCACACTCTGTCTGCATCCAGATCACTCAGTTCCCTGCATAAAATGGGGCACATCAACTGAACGCATGCATAAGTTCAAAGTTAGAGATAGCCAGTTTGTGTCTCTAGGTCACCACTACTGCATGGGTCAAGATTAAAGACTTCAAGCTGGTAAGAGTTGTTCATCCCTGTGGCAGGGAAGAGAAGAGAGCAACAAAGTTGTATGGCAGAGTTACTTTAAAGTCCTGACAATGAAGATATCCACAGGTCTGACTGGATACCTGCTGGGGACAACAAACTAATGGCACTATCTGTCTTTCTTTATCAGAGAGCAATAGAAAGTTACATCGGATACAGAACAACGCGTTTGCTGTCTGCATCTTATAATTACAGGTTGCCTCTCCCTGGATAGTTTTGGCTTTATTTGTCTAGGTTGTCAGATATTTATGTCCTAGACTTCTGCCTTGCCTCCAATAAAGTGGAGCTAAATGGAGTTTGCTTGCGGTGCTCAGGGCACTGAAAAATGACATTTGTAAAACGAAAAGCACAGTCTCTTTCTAGCAGTGTGCTTGTAACTCTGGATAATTTACTAATAACAATTTTCATTGCAAATGTAGGCATTGATGGATTATGTAGTAACACTGGGACGTTGTTATATGGCGGTGTTTAATTATTTCTATTGCATGCTTTCATTTCTGCCAAAGAAACAGTTCATTTAAAGTGACATTAAATAAGTTTTTTTGCATTAACTTATAATTGTGAGGTATAAAAGTTGATTGCACCATGTAATTGCTGTAGAATAATGATGTCGTTGTCCTCATGATTGGTTCGCTATAAGCCTAACTTTCACTCTGCAGTTCTATCTGCCCGCAGGTAAGAGGCCTTCTGGGATAAAGGCACAAATAAATGAGCGTCCTCTGTTGGCACTGGAGATGTTTATAGCATATGTTCAGTCAGCTGATATGAACATGCATCTGCCATCATTTAAAACTCTGAAGAATGCAGAAAACATGACGTGATGTAAGTTTTCTGAAAACACACAAAGCATCTCTCCCAGTGAGACAAATACGGGATGTGAATTTGCAGAATCTGTAAGCAAGAGACAAGATTTTTGGTGTTGGAATCATTCCAGTTTCGATTTGTAGTCCAGGTGTGGTGCATTTAATATTGACCAGTCACAACTGAGCCGACTCTTCATACATACAGGTGCACAGTCCCTGTGGAGTGCAACAGAGGGAAACTGTTGTTGCTCCTGCTATTTTTAAGCTCTTACATATTTTTCTTCATTGACTATCCAGATATTCTAACTACACTGCAACCCCCAAAACATTGATTGTGTTCCCCAGAGCTAACTTATCAGATGGTATTGTATGGATTTTTTAACTCTCACTAACCCCTGCTGCAATCACATATTTTCATTTTACAGCTATTGTAAAACCATTTTATGTGTAAAGGAGTGTTTCCTATTTTTATCATTTTGGACTTCAACCCTCATTGGAGCAGGTGCAGCTATCATTTTGACAAAGAAACAGAGCCACCAGATACAGAATTGAAGAGAATTACAGCTTTATTCTTGCCTTATTCAGATTCTCACAGTTGGACTGTTGTGTGTTGCCACTAGAGGAGGTCAGCTAATCCCGTGAGTGTGTGTGTGCGTGCTCCTTGTTTGTGTGTGTGTAACATTTACCTGCCAAATTCTTGTCGTTATCCTTCTGTAGGAAAAAGGAAAATGACTAAGTATATGGACAAAAAGAGGATGTTCACTGAAAAAGTGTGTGAGAGGCAAAATGCCCACAGAGAGACAGCAGAGATCTGGAAAAACAACAAGAGGAGTGAAGTGAATAGAGATGGATGGTAATAGAAGAGGAAAATTTGTTGATGTCAGTTATAAAGGGAATGCCCTGAGGTTGAAAAGGGGGGTAGGTAGATAGGGAGAGAGCTTTAAGTGTCTGTGCTGACCACATGGGCTCAAAATGCCTGTCAAACTGTTTTTTTTTTTCTCAAAATGTGTGGTTGTGTGTGTCAGGGGTTAGTGGTGCTAGCGCAATCAGACTCTGATGCTATAGTGTGTTTCCACGTGTGTACTTGTGTGCAGATTGCTGCAATCCAGGAGAGCTGCTGGACATGCCAGTGGACTGTTGTACATTGCTGCTAGATGAGGTTAACTAAACCCACGCACGGGTATGTAGGCTTGTGTGTGTAAGACAGGCAGCACTGTAGGGCATCACCTTGGCAGAGGTATTAAATCTTTTTTATCCTTGCCACAGGCTGTGGGGAGAACTTGGAGACGGATTTGCTCACACATAAACACACACATGCACATAATTGCTTTGTAGAACACATGCTGCAACAGACTGAAACGTTTTGCGTACTATGAGACATACAAGCTTACTCACATGCCCAGTGACATTATTACAGTCACACAGAGACACTGTCTAACAGTCTCATGCTTTCAAACATAACATGCTTCCTAAGTTGTCACTATGTCAATGAGTCATCCACTCTGACTCACACAGCCAGTTGCTAGAATCCAGCCTTCCCTGTGTAGCATTTGCAATATGAGGTGGGACATGGGGATCTGGTTAAAAGAAAACAAAAGTCTAAGTCTTATGTGGTTCTCCCTCAGATTTTATTAGCCTGCCCCTGGTTATTTGTGCTCATCAGTGTTGTAAACAAATCCACAGATGTTGTCATCATTGGAAGTGAAGATACTGAATGCTGCTTTACTACAAGAATAACTGTGTTGTTGTTTTCAGTTTATTCAGTTGTAAAAGTTTACAAGAGCCGGTCTGGTATTCTGTTTAAAAATAGTAGTTTTGATTGTCTTCATTAGCGCACATTGCTTACAGGTACAACTATGGTGCATTCTGGACCTGACGAAGGCAACATATTTCAATTATGCTCAGTCGTGCATTTTATGTTGTGTAATAATAGATAACTAGAAAATGCTGCACATCCATTAAAAAAATGTATGTGGAATGATCCCGCTGGGTTGGGGGAAAGAAGCTGCCTCAGAGGAATCCAGTTCAAGTATTTGGGGATCAAATTCAGGTGTGATGGGATGGTGGAGCGGCATATTGGTACGGTGTCAGCAGCAATGCAGGCGTTGTACCAGATTGCCGTGGTGAAGAGAGAGCTGAGCCGAAAGGCAAAGCTTTTAATTTGCCAAACCCATGTACGTTCCAAACCTCACCTGTGGTCATGAAATGTGGGTAATGACTGAGAAAGTAAGGTTATGAATACAAGTGGTCATAATGAGTGGGCTCAATCTCAGACTTCTGGAGGAATTGCAGAGTTTGACCGCTGCTTCTGCATGTCAAAAGGAGCCAGTTGAGGTGGTTCAGGCATCTGGTTAGGAAGCCTCTCTGGTGCCTCCCTTTGGAGGTGTTCCTGGCGTGCCTAAACAGGAAGAGACCCAATGCTAGAGTTAGAACATGCTCAAAAGAGTATAGTTCTTCTCTGGCCTGGGAATGCCTCCTTCCTAAAGGAGTAACTGGAAAGTGTGGTTGGGGAGAAGGATGTCTGGAAAACCTTTCTTAGCCTGAATTTAGCCAATTGGAAGTTGATGCACTGATGGATGGATTGATGAATGTTTAAAAATACATTTATATAACAATATGCACACTTACGTGTTACATCCTATCAGGTCAGCATAGATTACTTCATATAAATAAATGAGAGCTGCATAGAAATGAACTAATTTGTGTTTTTGACATTCTTAGGATCACCTTAGTTACTCACAATAGATGTTTTATGGTTTTTCATGCTGTGGTCGTTGGGAAGAAGGTACTACTAACAAAGAAATGATGGCCAAGAAATGATGGTAAAATATCAGCATTTGTAACAAGACGGTAGAAAAACTGTTGCTCAAAGGACTCACCAACATTCTCGCCAAAACCCCATTGCTCCAGTATTGTGTCATTTCTTGGATTACTGCTGAAGCTATGTGC
>NW_005187483.1:616801-619835 GCF_000239375.1 Pundamilia nyererei | reverse complement strand
CTTACCCAATCCCCTGAGCCACGGTTGCCCGAACCAAATAAACCTATCAGAGAGATAACACAAACATTTGGGTTCCTTACTTTTGGCCAAATCAAGAATCTAGTCCATTCTAACAAGGAGAAATGTGCAGTGTAATGAAAGTGGATGTTTGCAAACTCTTTCCTTCGTTAAGTAGTCCAGATTTGACTTTGTAAGAAAAGATGTAAAAGAGCCCGCACAGTTCTGAAAACAACCAACCAACCAGACAAACAACCAACCAGACAAACAGACATTCATTGACTGAATTTCTGTTTTTAGTTTGTCCAGTTACTAATGAGCCTCTAAAACTGGGGGACTACATCTAAAGCCTTTGTTGAAGCCTTGAAAATTCAGTCTTTACTTCAATCTCATTGTGATTGTTTGATTCATAATCCACTGTGGTGGTGGTGTCTTCCTGTATTGGGTGCTCCCATTATTAGTCACCATGGTGGATCATCAAGCCTCTGTCTCACCCTGTCCATATCTATCTTCCTCTGTCACATCTACCCTCTACACATCCTTCTTCACTACATCCATGAATCTTCTCTGTGGGATTTTATTTTCTCACCTCGTGTTGCTGAAAATCTTTTTTCTCTTTTTCTTAATGCTCTTTGCCTCAGTCCAGGTTTCAGCATGCTAACAAGTGGGGGGGTTGACAAAGATTAAAAGGTGATTAAGACAACATTGCAGATAGTTTCTACCTGCTGGGTCTCCTCCTGTGTTATCAGAACTCACCGTCTTGTCTCCGCCTTTCTTCTCTGTTGCTATTTTCTCTCTTAGCACCTTTTTTTTTCTTGCTAATGTTTTCTTCCTCTACTTTTTTCTCATTTTCATTCATCTCCACTTCCCTTTAGTCCCTCTTTTCATTTATTCTCATTTCCTCTTTTCTTGTCGCCTCCTGTCATATGCTTTACTTAACTTCTTTCTCTCCTTTTTCTATTCTACATCCCTATCATAATTTCCTCTCATGCAAAGGCAGTGGTTAAAAAGGGAGGAGACACTGCCTTTGTATATTTTAGTATGCTGAGCTGCTGTTGATGCTACTGAGATTTTCTCTGATGCTTGTGGATGCTGGAAATAAGAAGAAGCCAGGAGATCCTGTTACGTACAAAAATAAAAAATGGCAATGGCTGGTTTCAAACCACCACCGAGCCTTTGACACTGCAATGGCACTGGTGCTAAACACTGTTAGAAACACTGATAAATGTTAAAAAGTCAGGTCACAAATTATAAAGTGTCCTAGTAAAGCACTCATTTAAATGAATTGCACACACGTTGAACAAGGTAACCATTTTATTAATGAGTTTCCATCTTTAGTAGTTGGCCTTTTACTCCTTGTTGTATTGCTAGCTTTTGCTAGGAGGTCTGAAAGAAATGTGGGAATGAGAGAAAATCAGGCATGAGAGCCAACAGGAAGATAAACCCAGCAACAGGCACTGGTGAATGAAATTATTACTACCTGTGCTACCTTTGTGTAAAAGTTAAAAAAGGCAAATTAATGCAACTTACAAAAAATAATTTTACCAAGGTTAGTAGGATGTGGCTGACCCAAGCTCATGGATATACAGTGCAATATTTACAAGCCAGCCTCTGAGAAAACTGACTGACAAACTCCATGAGATGCTGAGAAGAGATTATGAGTGAAAGGGGAACTTAGTCCTGAGAGAGGCAGATATGTGGATGCAAACACCAAACAACTTATCTCCGAACAGAAGGAGATAGGGACAGGAAGACAGACAGTGGGTGAGAGACACAATCAGATTGCTGGAAAGAAAAAGGGGAGACAAATCCTGATGAGGGCAGTCAGAGCAATATAAAACAGATTTGGAAAGACAGAACTATAAGAGGCTGTGATGAATGAAAAGGAGCGGAGCTAACCAGTGAGGCATGTTGCTAATGTGTCCTGTGTTTTAGTGGTGTGCAGCAGTGTTCATGTGTGTATATTTGCTCCCACATGCATGTGTGCTCATGTATATTTTTAGCACTGATGATGAAGCTCAGTGCATCTGGTACCCCTAGCCCTAGGGAGGCCAGAGGAGCTCCACACTCTCTCTCACACATACTGTTTGACTTTATTTCTCTCACTTTGAGTCTTACAATTGCAATTATGACAAGCACACACATGCATACATCCACCAGTGTCTAGCCTACATGTACACTATATACACGTAGATGGTTATAAACACATTTGCAAATAATACAATCAATGTAGGCAAGCCATCCTTGCTCACACATGCAGTAGTATTCACAAAGTGCACAAAAATACAAAATACAAACACACACAGAGACAGTATGCCAGCTTCACCAAGACAAAACATTGTAAAGGTGGAACAATATCACTTTGTTCTCACCACTTTTGGTGGCCTTGTTGTCCTTTCTGGCCACCATAAGTTCTTTTTCTCTCTTTCTGAGAAACACTTTGACCACAAGAAGACAACTTTTACAGGTTGGCTTCAAGGTCATCCTCAGTATCAGTCAAAAGCAGTGACTTTGGGCTTTAATGCTATATTAAAATATTTCTGTTGACTAAAGTTATAATTAATATGACTTTCAGTATAACCTCTACCTGACTGGCTCTTTTGGATGGGTAAGCCAACCACCCGGAGTTGGTTTGTAGCCTAGCATCTCTCTCCTGCACTTATATTTCCTTGCACAACACTTGCAACATCTAGCTGATCATTATGCAGGTTCGTTGTCGGAGGGAATTTATGGCTTAGTAAGTGTCTGCTGCTTTGTAGACACATACGTCGCCTCCTCTGATCTGTAAGACAAGCTGGCTAAAAAACAAGAATGGAAACAATTAGCATCTGTAGCAGTCGCCACATGCTGTTACAAAACAAGAGCTTCTAGAATAAGGTGTTCTACACGCTGAACCTTAAGCCACTCACAAAGTGACATTCAGAAATAGTTACAGCTCATGATATTTCATTTTGAAACAGGAAAGCTAAACATCACACAGAGATTTTGTTCTAGAGTTTCTGAAGAACTTGCCATTCAAAAAGAATCTGTGACACAC
>NW_005187483.1:614899-616333 GCF_000239375.1 Pundamilia nyererei | reverse complement strand
CTGTTAGCATCATCCCAAAGGAGGCAGTGAGAGAGAAACGCGAAGAAGTGGCGGTTGTAGGGAGTGTTGGTGTAAAAAGCAAACTGTCCCCGAGTGACACAGACACACACACACACACACACACACACACACACACACACACACACACACACACAAACATGCGTGCACTCGATATTGTATGTGTGCTTATTGCACTCTTTTCCCATTCTGCTCTCGGTTCACTTGGGCTTTGAACATAGCAATGCTGTGACCTTCACACTGCAGCCTTTTAACTAAAAATTACAATGGGCCTTGGACCTTTTGTACGGAACCCAAAATAGTGTTTTTTGAATGGTCTTAGAAAAACGGTTATGTCGGTGAGTCTTAAGAATACACAGTTGATCTATAGGCTATCAGACATTTATGCTAGCCAGTGCCCACAATCAGGCAAATTAACGGCCAAAGCTCTAACTGCTGATTTATATGACTGAAGTTTTAGAATTATTTCGACATTTTGGATAAAACACCAATTACCTGAGCTTATCACTTCAGTATCCATCCATGCATCTACCAAGCAGTGTTGGCTCATTAAAAACGCTGCTCTATGGGGCTTCAGTGATCCACTTTTATGTTCACTGAAGTACAATTTGTTGCTAAGCCAGCAAACCACCTACAGACTGTGGTTTGGCAATTCTGGCTCATTAAACTCTTTCAGTTCTATGCCACAAAATTAACTCTGCAGGACAGTTCTGCTTCATGTAATCAACACAGACTACCACTCTTCTTTTCACATATAAATTTCTACGTTCAATTCGCTGTTTGTTTTTGTGAGTTTGTCTTTGTGTGCGTGCCTTACCAGCATTTGTTCACTTGTCTGTAACGGTTTTGTGCTGGAGAGTGCTTACTGAATGAACAAACCCTTTAGGTTCATTTCATTCAGGTGTGTAATATCTCTAGATTGCTGTTTGTTTGTTCCAGTTTCTAAAGTGAGCATATAATCTTTTTCAAGAACATCCTAAAAACCCTATACTCACATTTTCATACCTTGTGTTACTGCATTTGTTTGAGCAGGTTTTAGTTAACTTAAATTCTTGGCAGGCCCACTGTTGGAGTAACTATAGCACATTAGGGTTAAATACTGCCCTTGGGTCAGATTCCACATGTGTCACAGCCACAGTCAAAATGAGTCATTTGGGTAGAACAGCAGAAGCACTAGATGCCAAGGAATACCAAAACTCTTTAAAGAGTGATAAAGTGGCTGGAGGGCTGACAGGTTTGTCTGCCAGGGGACTATGATCCATGTCAGGTTTAGGCACCAAAAATATTTGATAAGGTTTAGGAAAAGATTTGGTTTGGGTTGTAATATGCCCCTTTTCGGCAATAATCCCGCACACTGCAACATTAGTGTGTTTAAATGGGATGCTAGAGGGTCCTTTTAAGCCTTCTGTGTGTGCG
>NW_005187483.1:612536-614367 GCF_000239375.1 Pundamilia nyererei | reverse complement strand
TTTTTAAATATTAATGACAGTACTGCAAGCTACACATTGTCACACATTTTAGCAGCCTTAGAAATATGACTTTATGCTGCATCTTTGCTCAGCTCTTGCTGCACTTTAGTCTCATCCCTCAGAGGATGTACTTGGAAAAGTAATTTTTGCTTTTTCTCTGCTGTCACAAGTTATAAAATAATATCCAGTAACTACCTTGTGCTTACAAGGATTTCTTTTTAAAATATACCATCCTGCTTTGCAGCCTAATGTTTAAAACAGTCTTGTCTGCACTAGTAGAAGGCAGATGATAGATGCACATGATAAATGCAAGTGACCTCTACAGTGACTACCACTTAAAGAGAAGGACTTAAATTTCTCCTCAGGGGTTAAATGAATGTACATTTAAGTAACAAAGTATGTAAATAAAAATTGCCAAGAGTATTTGCTCGCTGAGGTCAAAACTGTGCATCAGTACTATATTTAGCAGTTTCTCATTTAAGTGCTGATTTCTATGCAACAAAAGAAAGAAAAAATGTTACTAAAAGCAAGGAAAATGCTTCAGAGTGAAGGGCAAAAAAGCTTTGTAGTGTTCACTGAGCTCACTGGGGAATCCATTTACAAAACCTAACATATACACTGACAACACGTACTGAGTTCAAATTTCCCAAACACACATGCGGTTTTCCCTCTGAGCTCTACCCTCCTTATCCTAGTGTTCCTCCTCCCCACCCATACATTACATCAGCTCTGGGAGGAGTGCCTGGTCCAATCTGGACCTCATATGGTGTGTGCGTGCGTGTGTGTGAGTGTGTGTGAGTATGACTGTGAAAATAGAAGAGGTGAGAGGAAGAAAGGAGAGGCTAAGAGCCAAAATTTAACACAACAGAGTGGATCTTTTGGAAGGTATTCTTTTACTTTGCAACATTACTGCAAGACTAGCTGGAGCTTCAAATCACACAAAAATATTACTATGGCATTACACATATGCACATCCAGAAGTAATAGTTTTTCTTTCTGACACACTGCTGCTCTTGGGCTTAATGCCCGAGAGGTTCAAAGAATTCCCTGGTTGTTGAAAAACAAAAACAAAAATATGTTTGTATATAAATGAACAGGACAAATGCATGAACGAGGACTACATCGAACGCCCACAGAGTAAGTGCTGAAAGAGCAGTGGGGCCCTGCTTGTAATGATATAGTAGATTCTGATATATTTTTCCAGCACGAGTGTCTTGTAAGCCTGTTTCAGCGATGCATTCTTAAAGCTAATATTTCCAGAGGGGGCTCTTTGGAAGTTTAAATGGAATAAATGCGTCTCATGGATCACTGAGGAATTGTTAGAGCCCAGGCTTATTTAAAAATGGGGACCAAGGGACTGCTCTGGAGTTCATAGTAAAAATCTGATAACAGCTTCTCACAGTTAACTGTGCCAAGCTGGTTTCTATTGTAAATTACTGGTACCAGTGGTATTACTGTTTACTTAAAAATTTGCTCTGTAAAAATATGATCTTTGTTTACAGTGTACTGTACAGCAGTGGATGCAGTGATTCCAGGGTGATTGTAATGACTGAATTTGCAGTTTTTCTCAACCCAATAGCACTGCATTTGTGCTTATTTTTCTTAAAACTGTTTAGGATTACTAAAAGTAGGGCCAGTGTGCTCTTATAGCTTGTAACAGTCTGGTGAGGAAGAAGCGGCTAGCAGGTCCAGCGGGCATGTGGTGTGGAGGTTAGCCGGATAACTCGGAGGCCAGTCGGTTAAATTGAACAACAGACCTTTATTTGTCTTTAGCTGTACAAGACCATACCAGCCAGGTCTCCACAGCTCTACTCTGTCGGTTCATACATGT
>NW_005187483.1:608537-610860 GCF_000239375.1 Pundamilia nyererei | reverse complement strand
TGTCATATGATGCAGTTTTATGTATGATGCTCATATTTCAGATCATTATACATAAGACTAAGCCTATGTAAGTCTAAAAGGTGAGGTACTGACCTACTTATCATTTGCTTTTTAGTATTTAACATACCTATAAATTGGATTGATAGCGTATGTGTGTGTGAGTGTGTGTGTGTGTGTGTGTGTGTGTGCGTGTGTGTCTGATACATTGATGATGAGCTATAATTGGATAGAGTGTTTGATTTGTGGTGGCTGGGTGTTTCAGAGGAAGTCCCTTTCATGTTTTCATCACTCATCTAGCACATCTCTTTCCTCTTATATTGTCTGTCACTCTTTTGTTTTCCTTTCACTTTGTTTCTACCCTTTCTATCACCCCCTTCTCTCTCTTGCTGTCCTATATGCTCTTCCTCTCTTCTTCCTTCCTCTCCCTCTCATTCACTCCTCTCCTCATTCCCCCACCTCCATCTCTCTCCTTCTCTCTCCCTCTCTCTTTGCAGCTTGCCTATGTGGGCGCGATTCTGTCAAAACCTACTGTGTGTTTGTGTGCGTTTGTGTGTGTTTATGCGTGTGTGTTTGAACAAATGTGTCAGCATGCCTTTTTGCTTTACGTGTGCATCTGTGTATTTGTGTTTGTTCTGTTTGCTGTGCATGTGCAGTTTGATTTTGGTGATCTTTGCGTTTGTTCTCTGTAAGTATGTCAGCGTGCATTTATTCTCAGGTTTGGTTTGTTTGTTGGTGCTTATTATATGTATGTCTGTGGGTGAGTGTACATATTTATAGGAAAAGAAGATGAGGGAAAAGGCAATCTATATATGCACTTTTTCCATTTTCAGTTCCTGTACTGCACCTGATTAAAAAAATTATAATCAAAAACGTATTTTCTCAAAAATATAATTTTTTAAAATCTTTATCTGGGAGAGAGGGGAAAGGAAAATAAAGGTGGCTTTTCTGATCAGTTTTTCTCTCAAAGCTTTGATTTCACCACACGTAATCAGTGGATTCTTACATGCTTGTGCTTACTGACACACACGGGCGAATACACAAAAACAGCTTTGAGATTTTCTTAGCTGCAGGTTCAGCTTTTCAAACAGAGACAAGTCAAGAGTGTGCCATCAAGTGCTTCTCTCCCCACTCCCAACTGTTCCCTCCTCCTCCTCCTCACTGTGGTGGAAAACTTTCTAAGAAACACTTTTCACTTGGCATAAGAGTGCTTTGCCCTTAAAAGAAAGCTTTGTAGGAATTGTATTTTTTTTTTATGTGTGGTTTTTAACAGAGTGTCTCCTGTGTTTCAAAACACCCTCTTTCAACCTTTACAGCCCTAAAAATGACAGGAGAACTATACCCAATTGGGTCTTATCGTGCACATTTGCAGGCCTATTTTCTTTTAGAGCTCTTGCTGCATATCTTTAAAAAATCTTGTACATAATGAAGCTCTTCGGTTCGACATCTGTCTGAAACAGGTTGGTTTAAGTACACCCTCTTAACTCCTGCTCTTAAAGTCACTGTGTTAAGACCAAGCTTCGTCTTCTATGTACAAAATGCAACTAAAATTGATCATTTTGGGGCATTTTCAAATCACACTGTACCTGTGGGATGAGGATAAAATGAATTGTTTCATTTCAGATTTCTCACAGCTGTCCTATATACTGAAAACCCAAGGTCGTTCTTTTCAGCCTTACAGCTTTGCAGCTGTTGCTTGTTGAATTTTCAATTTCTGTTCTTTTTTTCTTTACATGTGATGTAAAACACATGGGAATAAATAAATACACAAACAAATAAATAATACTGAAATAAAGAATTAGTAATAATAACAAAAGTGTTTAAAGGCTGGAGCTTGCTCTTTTCTGATTAGCCAGTGCATGGAAGCTTCTCCTTCCATGCACTTATAAGTCTCCTTATAAGACTTCCATTAGTTATGAAAAAATAACGATGATATTTGATTTATTATTCTTGTTTTTACCTTAAATGTCAATTTAAATAAATATTTTATAGTAAAAACCAGATGTGAACTATACAATGTTCTGCTCTGAGCTGCCATCTTTAATAAGGACTCCAGTTGTTCAAACATATCTGCCTGTCAGTATCACTCAGCGTAGGCACGTACATGCAGCCGGCAAACCAGACCACCATCTAACACTTTCCTAACTGTTTACAAACCAGCTCTTTCTGCTCTGCTCCTTATGACCCTTTATGTCAACATAAATGAAACATTTTCTCTGTATTGTCATAGTAACTTTGTAAGTTTAGCTTGTGAGTGTAGTAAAATCAACAAGTGGGATACAACTTTCATATGCTTTAACTCTTGTTTAAGCAGTTGTTGTTTTAA
>NW_005187483.1:601817-608379 GCF_000239375.1 Pundamilia nyererei | reverse complement strand
AACAAGAAATGAGACCATTTTACCTTAACTCTTAATTCTAAATTGTTTTGTAAATCCTGATTATCGAGACAGTATCCTAGAGTTCAGCATTCAGATGAACTTCAGTTCAGTTTGTCAGCAACATGTGTGATAGTAAAACTGCTCCACTATGCCAACTGTAGTAATATTTTAGATAATAAATGCTGTAAAACTAGTAAATGCCTGAGGGGTATGTCATTTAGTTTCTTTTTTATAGGGACATGTTTACAGTTCCCATCCCTGGTTGAGCTATTATAAGAGTGTGATGGGAAAATGGGGCTCTGTAACATGTGGTTAATGTTGGTAAAGGCCTATTTTGAGAATGATAATCTTTTCCTGAACTTAATTAAGTAGTTTAAGGTAAGTAAGTCAAATCATTTCAAATTTAACAACAGAAGGGGGGAAAAAAGAAAAAAAAAACACTTAAGTATTATATGCAGATTGCTTGATAATAAAGCTACTTATAAACTGAAAATCAAACAAAACATGAAAATAATAGAACAGAAACCTAAAAAACTGCCACCAGGCTAGACACTGTGTGTCTTTATATCTTTGATGAGAAAGAAAGTCTGCTGACACTGACACAGGCCAACATAGAAGATTAATTTTATGTATCTCCCAATTTTATAACCTTATCATAAAAAAGATAACCTGGCCTGCCATATTCAGAGAAAAGTAGTGTGGGAATAGTGTTGAAACTGTAGTGGTTAAACACTACTCCCACCTGTTACTGCTTTTAGTCACAGAGAGTGAGAGAGCTAATCACTACCCATGTGTCGCTAACTTGTCCCCCATTTCTCTGTCAGTTGCGATTGGTTGCAGGAGGTTGATGGCAGTTGCTGGGAAAATTATTGCCAAATCTTCAGTCACTTAGCCTCCAGACTGCTCACTGCCCCCTGTCCACCACCTGTTGCTATAGAAAAATGTGTATTTCCCAGGCAGTTGTCAAAAACCTCATTGTGATTGTTTTGCTTGCTTATTGCTGTGGTCATAGTTTGTATGGAAGTGCTGGACTTGTCTAGCCAGCTACTCTCTGAGCTGCAGCGAAACTGCAAAAACTGTGACACAAATGGAGACTACACCCTTTAAAGCATGTTGGCTTCAACGCTGAGCCACAACTTTAACTTTGAAGGTAAACCTTCTCCATTTCCAGTGTGTCTTGGACTTTATCAAACTCTACTACCAATCGGCAAGTAGTTAGCGAGTATTTGCAGACAAAAATAAAAAACTACAGGCAATCACAGTAATCTTCTAAACCAGGAGCAGCACTTTCTTTGCAACCAATTTGGAACCTCCTGGACCAGGGAATATGCATGCTTTCCTTTGTGTGTGTGCGTGCTGCACTAAAACGCAATCTAGCACAGTACCATCACTAACATAATTTTATATTACAGAATAGATAATTAAGAAACTTAAACAAAAGTTTTGTAATCAGAATAAAGCCAAGTCAAGTGAAGTAGCTTTCATTACTTGGCACTTAGATTCTTTTGGTCATTTTTATGATTACTCACCATGTTATTTTACTCCTTACATACAATAATTTAATTTGCCTAATTCAGACAATGTTAAGTGTGGAGACCAATTTTGGGTAAAATCCATCCATCCCTCCCTCCCCCCCTCCCCTTAATATGTATCCAGTTCCAGGTAGTGGGGGCCGTACCCTATCACAGCTGTCACAGGAGGAGAGGCGGCCAATTTGCAATCACAAGTAACCTAAGCAAACCATGAATCTTATTTGTTGTAGTCAACCTTCATTTATATTAATATTTCAGCATACAGTATGTTGCATCATGCTGCAATGTCACATGGTCATACAGAAAATGCGATCACGAGGTGAAAGGGAGAAAATCTGGTGGGATATGATTTTAATCCAGTGGGAATACAGAAGCTACTTCAGCTACAATCTTTAAGCACAGAAGTCTAATTTTAACAGTATTCAAAACTGCTACACCCACTACGCATAGCCTCATCCAGAAGATAGGTTGTTTGGAAAGCTCAGGTTGTGCTCTTTTGAACTGCTACAAAAATGGATGTGGTTACTAGTGAATATTCTAAAGTACATCCTGAAATTATAATTACTTATCTCTCCTCCATGTCCTTTCCTTCCCTGGCTGAATAAGTGGCTGAGCTCTTACATTAAAGCGTGCAGTGAGAGGATTCATTTCGCAAACAAAAAACCTTGTGACCTTCTCTCCACCTCTCACCATGCCTTCCTCTATCACTGCACCATTCAGACTCTCATCCCTCCTTCCCCTCTTCTACTCTCATCTGGCTCATATTCTGTCTATTTGTCACACTCTCTTCCTTTTTTCGTGCTCTTGGATAATGTCACTTAAGCGGCCATGAATCAGTTATCTCTGTTTTATTCAACTGTGAGTGATCGCTCATTTTGCTGAATGTGTTTGTGTATGCAGTACATGTGTTTTTATGTATGTTAACATATTGCACATGTTGAATGAACTTCTAATTTGCGCAAAGAAACTGACAGACTGCTTTCTAAAGGAAAGGGTGAAGCTAAAAGTAGATATATATGCTGCATCATTTTGTTTTTAATGCCACAGAAATTATTTTAGCAGAATGTGTTTAGCTCAACAGGACAAAAATTATCCAAGAGAACTTGTGTTTGGATTGTAAATGATAGGCACACAGCGACTTAGAGATAATTTCAAGAATACTCAGAAATCATAATAAACATAATCCTGCCAGTCCGTTCAGCAATGGAAACACTTAGCATGAAGCTCCCAGTGCACAGTTTTTGTGCAGATGTTAATGCTTGAGAGGGTTTGGAACTGTGCAGTTACTGAGACAGTAGAGCACTGGGAACTTACACACGATGAGCTGCAGCATTTTCTGTAAATTTAAATACTTTGTCACTGTCCGTCTAATGCTTTAACTTTGCAATAATACCATTTACTACCTGACTTGTTGCAACGATAGCATCCTGTTACACTACCCCGCTCCAGCCCCTGAGAGCCATTCTGTCACAAATGTTTGTAAAAGCAGACTGCATGACTAGGTTCTTCATTTTCAGCTGAGGCAATGGGACTGAAAAGACCTGAATTTAAAGATTAAGACGTGTGGTGCAATACTTTTATCCATACTGTGTAAGCACATTTAATATGTAACAATAAATAAAGGGTCCAAAACAGTGAGAGAAAATGGAAAGAGAAATAGGCAAATATTGAGACAGAATAAGGGGGAAAAACATTATTTTTTTTTTAGAGAACATAGAGATGAGAAGGATGGCCACTTGTGAAAGATAAGAACTGACAAAGATTCATTGTTAAACAGTGGCATAAAATGAAAGGAACAGAGAGTGAGACCTTAAAATTAATATTTATTTCATAAGGACAAAAAACAAAGGGGAGACAGGAGGTGCAGAAGGGGCTCCATGAATGATGTGACACACAGAAATTGGAATGGATCCAATTATATGGGATTGAGTGCGGATTTATTAAATCAAGCAATTGATTTAGATAAGTGTTGAAGAGGTGGTTTTCACACAGGAGGGGGTTGGTGGCTGGGAGTCAATACAGAGAGTGAAACCTGTGAAAGGGGAAAAGGAGAGGAATAAGAGTGAATACCATAAGAGGAGCTAAAGCCATGCATAAACCACACCATTGTGACTTTAGAACTAAATTATTTCTTTTAATATATTTGTTACTTTTTTACACTTGCAATCAAAATCATTTTTTTTAAAAACACATAAAATGTGCAAGAATCAGTTATTTCCCACGCTTGCAGTTTTCCGTCTCTTTCTGCTTTAGGTTAAGGAGAGAGTGCTCACATGCCAATTTCTGGACATCACACAGACAGCACGAGGGAACTAGCAGGTTGACAAAAAAAGAGCTTAATTAAATCATAACTTTATTAAAGATTCTCACATGCACCATTTTGCTGCCCATGCTATTGCATAAGTTGCATAAGTTCTTTATTTTAGACGAGTCAATTATATGTAATTTCCTTAAAAAAAGACAACATAGGATAAAAACCCTACAAGGATATGCCAGCATGAGGAAATAAAGAGAACTGGTAAATTAATCTGTGAAACTAACATAAATGACAGATGGGAAGCAGAAATGAAGCAGCATCATTTACAAAGATAATAGATGTGTTGCTGGTATGATTTGATTTTGTAATCCTATTGCACTACACTTAAATTTGCATAAAAGCAATTCAAGAAAACACGGCACTGATTCACTCTTTCTCTATTGCCAGCTGTTCAAAATGTTGCTAAAAATTTTCCACAATCTTGGATGGCAACATGACAAAACTCAGCAAAGAGGTGAGAGCCAGAAAGGGAATGAGAAGCAGTAACTGAGAAGTGAAGTGGGAGGTAATTCTGTATAAATTTACTCTTGTGGAAAAAAGAGAGCTCCTTCAAGAAAAAAGAGAGGGAATAGAGAAACTGATTAAACCCATTTAGAGCTAACGACAGCATGACAAAGAATCTGTCTGAGATATGCAAGAATCTGACATGAGAAACTAGTGACAGCAAGATCATTTATACTGCTTTGTGGAGAAAAAAGTGGAAAAGTTGGGAAAAGTAATAATATGGAATGAATAAAAGTGATGATTTCTTCAGAAAAACCTAAGTCGAATCGACTTGTTGGCCTTCTTAACTGCTTGTTCCTATACAACATTTCTGTTATTAAAAAAAAAAATCCTGAATGTTTGCTGTCAGTTTTAACTTAAACCACTATTACTTTGCATGCACAGTGTGGACTGTCTGCTCTTGAGTGTTACTATTACAATGTAAAGTTCAAGAAGCAACAAAAAGAGTATTGTAAGTCTCCCAAGCTTTGCAAGTAACAAAAAAAGAGAAGTGTAGGATCATGCTGAAGAGTGAACACACATTCTTAAAAACCCAGGGATGTGTTCTTGCCACTTCTCTCCCAAAGCATTTGTTGCCTTTATTCAAATACAGATCGCAGCTTACGGGTGCCACAAATTATAAGATAAACCTATATATACCTGTAAATACTAAAATCAAATGGTGTACATATGTTTTTCACAAGAAATCACAATAACCTTAGCTAGTGAGTGAAATATGCTCTAAAACTATTATCAAAGACAGCGCAGACTGGATGCTCCCCTGTTAGGAAGTGAACTACCTGCTGCCCCATGGTGGAACCTGATAATCCACAACTTCATCCAGTCAGTTTTAAGTCTACTATTTTGTCCTCACTGCTTACACTTGGGCTCAGATTGAAAAGGCTGAGCTGGAGAAGGTTCTCAAGATTGGGACCAAGACTGCTAGATAGCATTGTGGCATATACAAGTGCAGTTTACAAGTGAGATGGTGTTAGCGCTTTCTATCACAGCTTAGGAATAATGTGGTAATAGTTGGGTAATGAGGTGGAAACAATATGGATGTAACAAGTGACCCAGTAAGAATAATAAAAGTAATATTAAAACTAACTAGCAGACAGAGCTGCTTCTTCTTCTTCGGGGTTTAACAGCAGCTGGCATCCTTGTACATGCAGTGCTGCCATCTTCTGTTTCAGTCCGTTATTACACTCTTAAATACTACTACTTATTCCTGTGTCTTTTGGGATCTGACAGAGCTTCAAACGACGCGTCGACTATTAAATCAATCGTTGACAATTTTGATAGTTGACGTAATCGTGACTAGTCGACTAATCGTGGCAGCCCTACTTGGTATTTGTTATTTGATAATGATGCTATTTCTGTTACATTAATTTTATTGTGTAATTTTATCTTGTACAGCACTTTGGCCAGCACTTTTGTTGTATATAAATGTGCTATATAAATAAATAAACGATATTAGGATCATGTTACCATACTATAATGTGGGACTTATTCTTATGTACCCATCATTCTGCTTTGTAAATATTACGTACTGTGACCTGTGACCTGTGTGGACGTATTATTATTACTCCACTATTACCACTGAATTGCCAAGCTTCAACATAAAGAGCAAAACTTTATTTTCTTTCATTTTACAGAAAAACTCCCATCTATGACATACAGTCATATCACATTTAACCATACAAGTGTGCAAAGTTGTAGTACCTTCTAACAAGTAATCTGAATGAATGTAATGTTACTAGAGTGTGTTAACACAAACCTAAAATTTCTACATTACATAGTTTTGCATTTATATTTCTCTTTGCTCTGCTATTACGCATTCATGAGGCTGCTTGAAGCTTGCGTGTCACATTGAGTATTTCCATATCTTGCAAATGGGGACAGTTGCTTGTCAGATTATGTCATACACTGATTGATGTATGAATGTGTTTGCTGCTGATTCTCCACTTTTAGATGAGCAAGAGGTCTTTACGGTTCATGGAACGAACTATTATCACTGAACCTGTGTAAATTCAATTGCACAATGACTTTACTTGATATTTCAAAGGTTAGATATACAGCATTTATGTGGCCAGTATAAATCAGAACATCATTTATGTAAATAGAGATTGTTGAATACTTAATGGTATTCATTCCTAATGGTTTAGAGCAGAGGTTCCCAACCTTTTTTGCGCCACGGACCGGTTTATGCCCGACAATATTTTCACGGACC
>NW_005187483.1:599392-601119 GCF_000239375.1 Pundamilia nyererei | reverse complement strand
TCAAAACTCAGAGTAAGGAAAATTGCTCAGCAGTTAACAGAAAGTTTATTTAACAATGTGACAGTCAGAAAAAAAAGCAAGGAAACTCAGGGTCTGGTTGGGGTTTCTGGAAAGAAGGAGAAAGGAAAGTTAATAGGAGGGTTCCAAGCTGTAGGTAAAGATGGAGGATGATACAGTTACTTTTTTCAGTGCCGGCGGGGAGGGGGGGCATTTACCTGTTCTCATTCCAGAGAACAGGTACATGGCAATGGTGGAGAGTGGGCAGGCAAGATGTGATTTACAGGATCCAAAATAGTGCTGAAGCGCTTTGCAGGCAGTGCAGACGCTCAACGGAGAAGACAAACTGGAGGCGTGGAACTGAGCTGGAAGCAGGTGAGATAAACCGGAGAAGAAAAGGAATTATTCACAGAAGAGGAACCAGGAACAGCCAGCTCGACAAGGCAATGCAGGCCAGGTGTGAGGGGAAGTGATCAAGCCTGATGTCCACCCAAAAAGGTGGACCCACTGTTGCCAACTTAAGGGAAAAAAATATGCTGGTCGTGACATATCCTGTAGATCACGCAGGGTTAATAATGACTCACCATGGTGACTGCTTTTAGTTGACATGGTTGCATTTGAAAAACAGTATTTTAGGTTAGGATATATTGTATAATTTGTCCCTACATATATTTTTCTACAAATCACTCTGTTGTATATTTCTTCTGATTTCGTACAGGCCCATGCTGCCTTACGTCTGATTGACAGGCTATAGGCTGGAGACGAGTGTTGCATCTAATCGCTGTAGATGACTACAGGCTCTTGATGGATGTCACTCTGAATTATTGCACCCAAAGTGATGTAGCAGCGCCAAGATATAGTAGAGAGGCAGGATAGTGAAAGCACTGATACAAATGCTTCAGTAACAAGAGACTGTTTGCGTTTGATTTAAGAGTGGTGTCTGTGACCAATCAGCAGCATGATTTAACCAAATGATTCTCAACACTTGCCTCCTCCTTACAGTGTGATACAGTATATGGGCCACTGTTGGCAGTTTATCTGGTAGCATTGCGTTAATCAGCTTATTTGCTGCTATCCAAAAGGGAGACAGCGGGCTTTTTGTCCAATAACAGTGCTGGGAAATCACAGCAGTACGCACCAGATTCCTCATTCTCTCTTTTTTTCCATCTCACTCTTTGCTTCTCTCTCAAGTTCTCCCAGCTCAACAAGAGAGAAGCAGCTCTTTTGCTACTTTTCTGCAGCGAGAAAGCTGCTGCTGAAAAGTAGATTTCCAACCTCAGCTGAAAAGTGGATTTTGGAAGACCAATTGTGAAGAAATACGATGGATGGGCAAAAAAAAGGAGGAAGGATAGCGGGATAATGATGAAAGCTAAAGTGTTAGAGTTAAGAGATGGAATGTTAAAAGTCTGGATAAAAGTGTAAAGAGAGGGTAAGTCATCATTATGCATGTGTGTGAAGATGGTGGGTAAGTCTACTTCTATGTGATTCAGCTGGCTCATTAGTCTAGACATAGGCACAATATAACATATTTGTGTGTGTGTGTGTGAGTGTGAGAGAGAGAGAGATAGAAGAGGTGCACATGTAGAGAAATGAGATGAAAAGCCTTTACAAGCCATATTAGCAAGTGCCTTGAAAGCCAAGTGGCAGCTTTTGTACTCCTTTTTGAGCATATGCACGCTTACTCACACACACACACACACACACACACACACACACACACACACACACAC
>NW_005187483.1:579860-599372 GCF_000239375.1 Pundamilia nyererei | reverse complement strand
CTCTCTCTCATACACATTAACCACGTTAGTCAGCTTTAATCACACAGCATGATAGGGATTGCGTGCATGTCTGCGTGCTTCCGCTAGGCCTCTTAATGTTGATAATAATGGACTCCTTTGCAGTAATAGATCTGTCATTCAACACAATTAAAGAACCACACACACTTCTGTTTGCCACTTCCCATATTGCACTGGGACATGAACACGCACTGGAAAGCCAACACCATTGTGTCTTTATCAAGTCATCACATTTCCAATCTGAAGTATTTGTTTGCAGCACTGTCACATTTAGTTTAATTGGTATAGTCAAATTACACACCCTGACACTTGCACATGCACATTTCTCTTGGAATTGTGCAAATGTAATGCTTGTATTAAGGATTAGGTCACAAGCTGTCACATTTTCTCCCGAGTTATAATTAAGGGTTATGTAATACAATGCTGTCAGACACACTATTAGGCTCACAAACTCAAAGAGGCATGCGCATATAGGTAACCATACACTTTGATGCATATGCATATATACTCCACAGAGCTGAAAGTAGACGTTCATGCAAAAACACATGCACAAGTTGTTGAATAGAGAGCGGATGTAACGCATGCTGCCTCTGGACAAGAGAAGATTGTGAATTATTGAGACGATGCCCTGAAACAAGTGATCACACAGTGCCTTGCACACAAACACTAATTAAAAGGGGGAAAAAAACCACACATGTATTGTTACATGTACATCTTGTCCTTTAGTAAAACAAGCCCTCCGGTAACAGAGAAAACAAGCATGGGTTAACAGCTCAACAGTTGTCAGCTGTGCTAAAAGAGCTGCAGCAGGTTTTTCTTTTTTTTAATTATCCATTTGAATTTTAACACAATAAACTTGCATTACTTAACACTAATGTGTGAGTAGAGCACAAAAGTGATGGTGGCTGAAAATGGGAATTTGTGTGCCTATTGTACGTATTGCACTAAAATTTAAAAAGGCATCGGTAATTGTATTAATCTTCTTTATCTTTATCTGTGTTTATAGCATTTCTGAATAGTTAAATGTTATGCTAAATATATAAACCAATGTGCTTTTCTTTCAAAAACAAGGACATCACAAGTGACAAAGCTGCCATCATAAAACCGTTTTCACTTCCACTGTGTAAAAAGAGTTAAAGATGGACAGAAAGGTGGAGGCGCACATAGAGAAATAGATAACATCCTTTTCAGCCATAGGACGAAAAAGACCCAAATGGTTTGTCGGAGAACAAGAGTGAAATAGTGTAGGGGAAAAAAGATAGATGTATGAATAAATGGGATTTCAGCCCAAGCCATGGGAATATCGGGGAAGAGGGAAAAATGATGAAATGAGACAGACATGGAAATAGAAGCAGACATGGATAGATGATAATGGCTTTTCCCCCTCAAAACTATAGCAATGAAAGAGAGAGGGAGATGAAAATGGATAGATAAATGATAATGTGACTTCTGTCTACTTTTAAGCCCTGGAACTAAGCTTCATGTTTGCTGTGTAATGACTGACTGAAAGCTGCTTAAAGTATGCTAAGCCTAAAGCTACATCAGCTATTTACATTAACCCTGCCCATTAATGTGTCATTGTAAGTTAATAAGTAGTCTTACAGTACAGTAATTTAAATAATATCTGATTAAATAAACTCTTTAGTAGAACTGCAAATGCTAACATGAAATAATATCTAGTATGTGTAACTCAAACCTGTATAAGCCCAAAAGCTTGAAAAATTGTTTCCTTTGGTCAAGTTTTGGAGCTGAAATCGCATCCCTTCCACTGACCTTTTCTTCTAAGCTGTGAAGTAAAACCTTTTTTGTGATTGTCAGTGACCTTCCAGCTCCAACTGCCTTCCTCACCATATGTTCTGAGAGAGACAGCAGAGTATTTAATAAATGCAGGAAATCCCACATTCAAAATAGATATATCTGTGTATTAAGAATGCATGGTCCTATACTCATAAATGTTCAAGTTACATGCCTGCATGCCCTGTATTATTGAGGTTGATAGATATGTGATGCGTGTGAGGTGTGGTGTGTTGAAATTAGAAGTTAGAGGACAGCGAATTTAAGACTTTCAGAATCCAGAATAACGCTGATCCAGATATGGAAAGAAAGTAGTTGGAGAGATTTTTCAGACTTTTGTTGTATAGCCAGTTTTGCAGCTTTCCAAAATGACACTAAAACACTAATGAAAAGCTTTCTACATTTAAATTTCTTTGAAACATAAAAGTCTTCACATCCAAACAACATGACTCCAAAATACACATATATGACATACAAGTGATTTTACGTATGCAATTTTTATACTTCTATAGCAGGAAAACAGAAATAAAGGATAGAATCAGTTCTACACCCAGTACATTCTGGTGGAAGAGTTTTAACACTTAACTTTTAACTTAACTAAATCAGTTAGTTTTCAGTTCAAATGGAGGACAAGACAGCTATCCCTGCCTCTCTCTTAGTCTCACTACAAAAGAGAAATAAATTGCTTTTGAATCATTTAACAGAACCAATGGCTAACCTTAATTTTCTCTCTCAGATCCTTAGTGTTAATAATTTAAGTCTGTGTGTGTGGGTTGGGAGGACATAGCCTAGTATATCTTTGTCTCTCTGTCTCGTTTCATCTCTCATATCTACAGTAACAAGTCATAAAGTTGATTTTTAAGTCGACAAATACTCGCATGCTTTCCAATAAATTCTATTAATATTTGCAGATATTCATAGATTACTAATAAAACCCTTCCTGAGCAAACGTTTCTCTATGAGCCAAAAGACAAACTTGTTTCATGTCGTGTCTGTTTTCGCAGTTCACATCATTAAAAGGATTTAAAGGCATTTCTGCCTGACGACAGATTAAACATTTTAGATGCAGCTAAACCTGCCTCATCATTTCTTGCTCCAGTCCGATGATGATCACACAGATATGAGAGAAGTATTGATCGCCCCATCTAACACTTAGTAAGAAAATGGCTTTGTAAGATGCAGTAATCCATACAATTTTATTACCTTTAAATATTTACCAAATTGTACAATATAGATCTGTATTCATAATACTTTTGATCATCCAGAAAAACAATTTACTGACACTCTCGAGAGGCCTGTGAAGTTTTGAATAAACAAGAAGAAACCCGAATAGGTCAATGCCCTAATTGTTTTTAAACAAGAGGAATGATATTTGAGTTAAAGGTTTACCACTTCATACACACACTCTTAAACAAGCACAGCCTTTTATGCGGCTTGACCGATCTCCGATTACCTTAATTAATGTTAGCTAGTTTCCTGTTTCTCACTCCACCGGGCTCAGAGCCAATCAGAAATCATGTTTCTTCCAAGTATATCTGATGACTTGACAACACAATAACGCTGCATTTGTGCTGTGTGTGCATTTTTCTGTTAGCGCGTGCATACTATGTGTGATTTTGCGCGTAGGTGGGAGCGTTTTTGTGTTGTTTTGACAGTATCTAACTGAGTATTTGTCCTTTGTGCCAGCATGGAAGGATGTGTCATGTGCATGTGTTTGTGTGTCTCCTTCCTTTTGTATGTGCGTGAGCATACATAAAACGAAGGGTAGGATTACCAGCTTGTTGTTGCAAGATAGGATAGGATTACATGAGAAAGAAACAGGGGAAGGAGGAGAGCGAAGGCAGGAGGTGTGACAGGAGCTGAGATAGAGAAAGAATGAGATAGCTGGTGTGATAGTTAGTGGGATGAAGTTGAGTTTAAAAAGAGGTTGGGAGGCACTTTAAAATAAGAAAAAAGAAAACAGTGAATCGAAGGGAATGTGACTTGAGCAAGGGAATAAATGTATATACAGCATGTGGCCAAGTTTTGAGGATGTGGTTTAGCTCTGCTAATACAGACGCAAGCAATAAAAGACAAAAGGAGCTTCTGTAGATAAAGGCTATAAAGGCTGGGGAAGTGATTATCTTGTTTTTCGGGTTGATATGATCTGAGTGCGTAGCTTTTTCTTAGCTCCAGTTTAATGAACTCCAAGTAACAAACACTGAATATTGGCTTTGGATTATCAGTGATTACAGAAGGTATAGGCTTTACAAGGCATGCTGAGACTCACTTTAATTAGAATGACAACCAAATAGTGGGTATAATATTACTTCCTTCTAGTCCATCATGAAATAAAACAGCAATAGTAAAGGAAACGGTTTCACACAAACCCAAACTTCCACAAAACAGTGTGCACACATTAAATAACTGAATCATGATTTGCTTAAATCATTCAGTGTTTTCCAAAGTCAGCTGCATTGTTACTTGTTTCTTTTAACTCTTACATACTTTTCATATTTTATTCCTTCACAGTGTTGTTACCCCAGGCCCAGATTTCCCTCATAATAAGTGTTTGTGTTGAATTTAGAACTAAATGTCTATTTAGACATTATTAAGGAAACATTAATTAATCCTTAATTAATTCACCAATTTTAAAATATCTAGATTTTTCTGTTTTTTGGGTCACTTTTGGAAAAGTAACCAATTTTAAGACGAAAAGAATGACATTTAGGATATTGTACTGCTGTCAAATGTTTAAAAAAGGTCATATTTGACCTCAACAGTATTTAAGGATTAAGAGCATATTGGTAAAAAGTAGATGCCCATTTAGAAAACCTAAATGAAATCATAGTTTTACGATGTCATAGTTCAAAACCTAAGCTTTTTGCCAAATTTTAAACAACATACTTTACTTATACACTGTTGCTTATGAGATGTTTAACCAAATAATAATATGAGTCAAACAAAAAGCCAGTAATACACTGACTTATATTCAAAATATTGGACAAATTGAAGCCATCCAACTATTAATATCATATTGCCTAGGTTGTGCAACCTCTAAGTAAAAGAGCAGTTATTGTGTGTTGACAGTTGTCTGTCTGGCTGCCTCAAAGGTTGATCTTGTTGTATAGGTCTATTAAATTAGGTTTGCTTCCAAAGAGAAACATGGATAACAAAATTAATGTCGACATATCGATCATTGCTTGGATCTTTTCTTTGTAATGCCAGAACATTTCTTGGCTGTATGCAATATTTCCTTTCCTTTCCTTTCCTTTCCTTTCCTTTCCTTTCCTTTCCTTTCCTTTCCACACTGAAGAACTTCAGCTTCATACGTCGCCCATCCCCCACACATAAAATTTGGCATCTCGAAATACAAACTTTTTACTCACGCTCTCTGTTCAAGAATAAATATTGTTGTGAAGAATTACAGAGTATGGCATTATTAAAATAAGGGTGAAAAAGCCTTTGGGTTATTAATGTTTGTTTATATTTGGGTGCACACGGGTTTCTGTTGGAGTGAAATGAATGCAGAGTGAAGCAATAAAGGTAGAGACGGCTGGTTTCCTGAGCCTTTATGCTAATCAGTCACTTATACATTCATTCCACTGCCACTGTCTGCTCAGTGTCACATCCCAACTCACACACAATCAGACATAAATGCACATAAACACGTGGACTACCTTCATCAGCCTCTCACTTTGTTTCAGTTGTTTGTTCTTTATTCAGTTTATTTTTTTTATGTTAGTACATTAAAAATAATAATATATACACAAAAAAATAATATAAATAAATACATCTTAACATAGTGATATTTGTTCGTACAAATGGGAGAAATGCTGTGAGGTTTCAAGTTAGTTTCCACGTCTACAATAACTGGACTGAAACGATCAACGCGAGAGAAGCGTTAACAACTAGCCTGACACACTAACATGCACTGAGCTTCACTTAATAATCAAACAGCTGTTACTTGTAAGTGACATCATCACACCTGCAGGTGAGACACTGTAGTGACAAGTGAGACCGATCACTGCCTTCGTCACATACAGGAAAAGGTGAGACGTTAGAAAGAGCAACGTGTGATTGAAAAGAGTGCTTTAGGTGTGCATATGTGCCTGTGAGCTTTTTTTGTCGTTGCCATATTTACACATTTATCTGTGACTATGTGTCTGTCTTTAAAAGAACAAAACCGTAATCTAAATCTAAGGATCTAAAAAAATATGCTCCAAAGATAAAGATGTCAGATAATTATACACTTTTGGTCCACAGTACTTATCAAACCTAAATTAAAGATGAGGGCAATAAACACTAGCAATGGCTACAATGAGCAGGGGAACATATCAATAAAACAAAACAAAAAAATGTGTTTACAAAGAGTAGTAAACATAAGGCTCATTTATGAAGCCAAAAAGCTCCTGCATTAGTTTTTCTTTGTTATGTCTCGTGATGGAAATTCTATGAAGGTCCAGGTAGTGTCTGGCCATAGTTTATTCCTAGAGACTACCTGGATTGGTAAGGTGCAAGTGCATATTTAAAGTGTATGTATACACATATATAGACTTTATTTACTTGGGGTGTGGCACATGGTCATGAGCTTCTGTCTAATTTGAACCATTTGGGTTTTTTAACTTCTAGAAGATGTGTTGTGTCATAACAGCTACTCTCTCACTGACAAGGACATTTCTAGCCATTTCAATACACATGCAAAGTCCAAAGATCAGCGACCCAAAGATTACCAGTTAGATGCCTGTGAAGTTGACCTGCACCTTACTCAAATACACGTAGCACAGTAAACACACACTTGCAAACAATGCGGCAAGCGTTAGTGTGCTCGTTTTGTTTGTTTGTTTTTCCTGCAAATGCATTAATATGAATGTGTGTGTGTGTGCTGACTACAGTAAAGTGCAAGTGGCACCCCATCCTTCACTCTGACCCCCCCATCCACCCCCCAAGTACACACACATGAATACACTTCTGTGTAAGCACCGAATGTCCCTGTAATGAAGTTTAATGACTGTAATGCTGGGCCAAAAAAGAAGGGGAAAGGGTGGGAAAAGGTACAACAACATTACCTGTCTGAATGTCTGGAATGGTTGTGCATTCAGGAAATAATACAGTTTGCAAACTATAGCAGCTGATGCAACTATTTCAGCATACAGCAGCCACAAATTGCTGGAAAAAAAAAGACCAACTAAGGGAACAGCTACTAAAAAAACAAACAAAAAACTTACAGCATTTTTCAAATAGTTTTAATTGATTTGATATATCATTGTGGAAGCATTGTGAAGCACCATTCCTTGGCACTTAAGAGAACTTAGCAATTCATTTTCTTGTGATTTTACATATTCAGTTGTTTTATTGAGTCTGATAATATGTAACTGTACTATCAATTTCTTAAATGAGCCAAAGAATCCTTCCTGGCTTAACGCTGCACAGTCAGCAAGTCCAAAGAGCAACAACAACAACAATATTTTATCAAGCTAAATTACCCAAAGGTGAGCTACACAGCGGGGAGTCTGATGTTAATGTGTATCTGCACAGTGGACACAGGAGAGAACAAGAAGTAGGTTAAAAGCTCCCTTGCAGTAGCAAAGAGCCACAACTAACAGTGATGCTAATTAAATGAACGTCAGTTTGAAGGGTAATTATGTGGGTTATAATTGAAAACGTCTCAGTGTAACTTGTGGGAGAGAGAGTCATTTTTTTTATTATCACTTTTTTCAGCTAAATAAAGCCTTTAATCAAGTAAATTGATTCTAGCATGCTTTAGATGTACTGCCTATGCTAATACACTACTTCAAATGATACAGTAAGTGCTACTGACCAAAATATTGTGAGTGGAGAAGCAAAAAATGCATGAAAGTAGGGAAAGTGCTTTAGGGATAGACGGCAAACACTGCAACTATTTGACGTGTATCACCTGGTGACAGGCAACCGAGGTCATTATTAGTATGCCAAACCATGATGTCTTGAATTTATTCATAGGTATGACCTCTTTATGAATCTGTATGTATGAATAAGTGAATCCCTCAAAATGATTGAGGTGCGACAACAGGTAGCAATGATTTTGATGGATGCATTAGTCCGCTGAGACTGTTTACAAATTGTTCTCAAACTGGATGACCTCAAAAAATAAAAAATAATATCTCTTTTAGGTAGACTTTAAAAAGTTCAGTATTATATATGTAAAATATAGTTTGGGAAAAGGTAAAATAAGTTCTCCTTGTTGAGGCTGAAGAAAAAAAAATCATGCTTTCAGAGGTTTCCACTTTGATCAGTATGTGCCAGTGTGCTATAGCCCGAGGGACAGTGACAATGACAGAATGTCCCGCATTGCTATCAAACACTCTTGCCTAAATCATTACTGATTATGATAATTTTTTAAACAGTATTTTTTTTTGCGACAATTGATCATTTATGTGGTTTTGTTATGATCTGTGTCATAGTGTACTCTCTTATCAGCTTTATTTATAGAATCTCGAGGGGTAATTACATTAATATCTTTTTCTATGTGTCATTATATTTAGAGATGGGAGAGTGTGCAAACACATAAAGCTAAATGTTCATAAGCAAAAGGGGAAAAAAATTGTTTAAAAGAGGGAAAATAAAGGGAGTCTGCATTGTGTGCCCTTCTGCCCCTCCTTTCTCATGTCCTGGTTGGAGGCTGCTTGTGTTTAACCTTTAGAAAGAAGCCAGTTAAAAGTGAGTCCCACAGGAAGCAGTGTGGGTGTGCACCACTAAAAGCAGTTTATTCCACATGCAGTCCACTCCTTTCATGAGTTTAGGGAGACCTTTTGTTTTCTGTGCTATTCTTTTCTTTGTCTGCAGGAATTGGTCCTGTTTTTTAAAGATTTGGCAGGAAACCAATTTAAACAACAAGAAAAAAAAAACCTTAAAAAACTTGAGAATCATCATAGTATATACTTGCCATTTTACTCCATTCTTCTATTATAACCTTCTCACTATCGGTCTCTATTTTACACTTTTAGTTTGCTCATGGGCTAAAGTGGTAGCCCAAACTCACTTTTTAATCAGTTATATTATTTCATCTCAACATGTACCGCCTTTAAAATAGAGCTTGGCTGCCTGCCAAAGTCACTACTTGAGTAGACAAGGTTTTTTTTTTTTTTTCACCCACATATCACCATCTGGTGGGTGTTCACTTCTAATTTCAATGGTTAATTAAAATCACAAACAAAAACACAATCTAAAAATTGTATAATAAGTAAAAGCGTGTCATTTGTTAAGGATCACATCTAATGTGTCATCCAATTACATGCTCACGAGATTTTGTGGTTTTGGTTTTATTAAATCAAAACCTATCATGCTGAGAAATAAATTATTTTTAATTCAGTTTTTATTAAGAACACACCATAAAAAAAGAATTAATGAAACACAAAACCCCACTATAATCACTGAACAGAGCACAGTGCCAACATGCTTCAGTTCAGTAAGATAAAGTACAGAATCAGGAGTTTTTAATTTAAAGCAGTCACCAATGTTTCAGTATTTATAGGTAGAGTGAAGAGATGCTACATTATATGAGCATAGATGTTATATGGATAAAGGAATCCTTAAATAAATCAGTAAATCAAGAGATAGAAAGAATGTGGATAAGTAACAGCTAAGATGACTATATATCAAATGTATATATATATATATGTGTGTGTGTGTGTGTGTGTGTGCGTGTGTGTGTTTGTGTGTGTGTAGGCTGACCCACACTGCTGTTCTTCATCACTTGGTCATGCCTTCCCTATCTCAGTAGGATGCCGGGGGACCTGACCATGGAGCTATGCATAATGAAAAAAAGCATTCAGCATTCAGTCAACATAAGAAGTAGTAGAACTTCGTAGATATTTGCTTTTCTTTTATACAGTCTGTCATGTCCATCATGTTAATTCACATGCCTTGTCAATAAATGAAGCCGTAATGTAAGAATAACTCAAACTCTGTGCAGCCATTGAAAATCAGGATTAAAAGGAGACAACTTGCCAATGGGTGTTTGTTTTGAGTCTTAGCATTCTCTCCTTATTCTTCACTCAAGGGTGAGGGCTGTTTTCCTCTGGTCTTCACAGTAAGCCAGGACTGTGTAAGTTATCCAGGTGAGAGTCATGCAGGTTGGTTGCTGGAATATTTATATTGTAGCACTATTTATTAGTATATCATTCAAGCCTGTATTAAAGCACATACATTGCACTTGCTTTCTCTTTTTCTAACAATCATAAAAAAGTACAGTATAGAAGCACACATATGAAAATCTTTTTAACGCACCTAATCCAACATACCTGCTACATAAAGACAATCACAACAACATGTGACAACAAACATTACAAAAATTACAATCAGGCCACATAATCAGGGTGACATGTATAAGCTAACAGCCTCACCTACTGCAACAATAACAAAAGGGTAATGGCGAGAGACCAAGAATGAAAACAAATTATGTATGGGATAATAGTAAGCAGCAGACTTACTATTATGTGCTGGGGAAAGGTTGAAGAATCGGCAAGTCTGTCTGTTCTGTCTCCCATAGATCACAATAATATTGTACATTAAGATGAACGTGGCATCAGTATCATAGAACTTCAACAGCAGTTCTTTAAGACTGTTTTCTTGACTTCTGTTTAAAGAACCTTGTTTAAATATGGGGCTCGTTTAACTCAACCTTCCTTTACTGTAGACAGTGTTTATTTTCATGGTTTTGTTCAAATTAGAATTATTATAAACAATTACTTGTTATATAAATAAATATGCATTATCCCTTCTATTAGATACTTAAATACCATATTACCACTGATATATTCAACATTACGCAAATTGAGCAAACATCACGTTTTATGGTAAATATGCCAATTAAGATTGTCATGCCATTATATTTCTCCTTAATGGTATTGTTATGAAAAATACTCAAATTAACACAATGGAGATAGAGAAAAGAAATGTGTGAAAAAGAAGGAGGAAAAACTGAATAGATACATCCAAAGACAATGGATGGTTGATGAGAGAGAAGATTCAAAGAAGTTTAAAGTTGAACGGTACTATCGAGTACATAGGATGCTCAAATATGATAATAGTCATGAAGATAATTTGTATGTAATCCATACAGGGATACAAGGAGCTTAGAAGCCCAACTAACTGTGCTCTATTGATATATCAATAATTTCAAAGATAGCCTGGCTAATCTCTATTAGATTTTAATAATGTACAAGCCCTTTCTTCTACTTTCACACTTGCTTGCTGTTCATGTATACGGACACATCCGCCTATGGCTCAGCTAATTTTTGCCATTTTTATTCTTCTAAAATAAACAGAAGAATAAAAAAATGAGTAAATTGGGAACATTAAATGGTAGATTTTAAAAGATTAATGTTAACGTAAACATGTTAGCCATACAAAAAAAGACAAAAGGGTCAGCGAGACAGAATCTCAACATGTGACAGGCTAATGTGAGCTGTTAGTTCACACCTCTGCATAAACAGCTCGCACTTTGACACAGCTGTGTGCTTGATAGATGACCTTAGGTGAGATGATGATGAAGACTGAAGTGTCAACATGCAAGTTTGCAAGTGTCGACAAGTGAGTGTGCATCCATAATTTCACAGGGATGGAAAGATGAAAAAAAATGCATTTGTTAGTCAGCCACTTTGTTAATGTGTATTTTGAGTGGAAGTTAATATCTCTTAAAAGTTGATTGCTGAGTGCTGTGTGTGTGCGCTCCATGTAGAGTTGATCTGACTTGTCCAATTTTACTTCCAAAATTTAGGTGATGAACAATCTTGAAATGCCCACTAAAGACTTTTTTAAATCCTCCCCACCAAGAGAACAAAACAAAAAAGGCGTTTTGAAATACTTTTAAGTGGGTGTGTGGATAGGTGTGGGTGATTTTGATGCAAGTGTGCATGAGTAGATGTGTTTGGATACAGCGATAAAAATAACTGCCATTGTCAGAGTTAATTAAGTTTGTCCTCGTGTGGCTTCTGTAGCGATCGATGCTATAAGACAGAGAATGACTGATAAACAGGAATGTGAGACTGATGACAGCGGAGTGATGTGGGACAGAGAGGGACGAGTGCAGATAGAGAGAGGAAGGCAGATAAAGAGTCACCGTGAAACAACAGTGAAAACACGCCAGCAAAACTGAGAATAAATGAGGTAAAAACTGTGTGCATACACAGAGTGGAATCTCAGGGAGAGACGGAGAAGGAGGTAACTGTCAACTGTGTAATAATCCTCTGATTAGTACATCAGTCAGATTACTCACACTCCATTCCAGTAATTAACTGTTGAACATTAATCAGATTGGCAAAACCAGATTAGAGTTGTAAACAGATTAGTGGGGGATTACAAGAGCATGCTGCACAATAGTTGGAAGACAGGACATTTTTCACATTTTATTTTTTTGAGTCACAGCCAGTTTTGTCATTAGACGATTCTAATCTATGGTTCTAGAAAGGTGTTAATCAAAATACATGAGCTGCTTGATCTATAAAGTTAGAGTTCATGAATAATAAATGTGCATACAGTTGCATTGTACTTTTCTACATGAAAACTACAGTACTCTAGATGAAACTAAAGGACTGTAATGGTATGTCAGTTTACATTTCATTACTTCAAATGGAAAAATGGATAAAGATATAAAAATACATACTTAAACATGAGATATTCTTGCTTCTTGCGCTAGAGACAGAGGTTTGCATCTGGATGTCAGTTTGCAGTTATGGTTACATGAGTCCACTTTTTTCCTCTATTAAACCAGAACATGTTTGTTCAAATGCTGCCACTGCCCAAACACAACCAAACAAAGATAAAAAAGTCACCCGATGTTAATATTACACTGCCAAATTGTATATGTATATATAGTTTGGCTAAAAAATGTATTGTATGTGAACATGATACTAATTTGTTAAATATTGATATGACTTTTTGAATAGGCTACATTAACTATATGCATTTTTCTGTGTCTAAAGAAAATGTAATCCAGTTACAGACACATTTCCAGCAAAAAAAAATTCATTTGTATAGAAATGTAATTTTAAGAAAAAAGAGTCCAACAAAAATATATCTACTACTACTAAAGCCATTGTCTAAAAATTGGATGTGTCAGTTACTTTGTTTGTCAAGGGATCTGAGAGGAAAATAAACTCATGCAGTGACTCAGGGACCCTTTTTTCCCGCTTTTTGAAAATCTTGTCTGTTCTGATAGAGAACCAGTTCCCCTTAGTTCAATTCCTTGGAATTGATAGTCTGCTTGCCTATCGATCCTGCTTATTGGTTCTCAGTGTATTAACAATCAGCTGATTTCATTTTGTCTGTCATAGGGGGAAATAAGCAGCGCAGTGAAGAGTCTACAGCATGGATATGGAAATTGTATTCATATTTTACTACAAAAAAGAAAAGACTGCACTGGTAAAGTGGAAACTGCATCTAGGACATAAACAACCACATTATGATACTAATGTAAAGAGTAGTGTGATGTTACTTTCTCCTGGGAGTAATTAAGTGCATCACTTTTAAGAAAAGCGTTCTGTGTAATATATGTCCTTGTCCATCTGGTGGGTTAGGACAGAGGAGTAGCTATCTGTTTTCCAGTTCTAATGTTTTTTTCTCCTAGATTTCTGCCTACTGTAGCTGTAACACAGCAATTAATCCTCAACCTTTTAAATAAAGCTTTATTATAACGGGTGTAAGGAGTAGTGGCACTTTGCGGAAAGCAGAAATCAATGGGTTTCAATTACATGGCCACTGAATGCCCTGCACTGCAACAGGATATAACACTATGTATTGATTTACTTCAAAGGTACATGTGATTTTTTTTTTAATTGCAAATGAAGTTGCATGGTGGTGTTGCTTAACTCATCTTCAGTATTGTTATGTAGTTCATGATTTTTTGCCCTTCCACCCCATCTTTACAAACCTTGTCACACCGAGGTTTGTGAAGAAACAGTTGTAAACTGTTTTGTACCAAGGAAAAAAAAAAGTCAGATAATCAAATGGAAACTCAGTCACTTTTTGGTCAAATACAATATAAACTATTCTTTTTTTTTTTTTTTTAAATAATTTAGTTGAAAACATACTTCATACAAAACATAACTGTTTCCTAAACCTAACTGTGTAGTCTTCAGTTTTTGTCTAAAAAAATATATAAAATATTTTTTATGTAAAATAGGTTGTGTGTGGAAGTAAATGCTCTTAGATGAAAAGCTTAAATTTATGACACAGCCATCATTACTTCAGGGATGCCTTTATGCATTTACAAAACAGAATTTTGTGATCATGCCTCAGATCATATTGCAACAGTTTTCTGTCTCCAGACATGAAAACACACAAGGATTATTGTGTTTATTTAAACACAAATAAATAAATGAAATGTTGGCACTAATTCTCAAACTGCTGTAATTCTGCGCTAGCTTGGAAATGATACGAGACTCCTGTGACTAAATCAAATTATCTGTGTTATTTTCAAACTCTGCCAGTTTGGAAATCCTGTTACTGTCTGGTTTTATTTTTAGATGAGAAAGTTAATGTTTAGAAACCAGTATAGATCAGACAGTCTGGAACGATATTTACTGAACATCCAGAGAACAATTTAGATGAAGAACCGTCATTAATCCTGGAACTGTATCATTCCCGTTGAAAACAACAACGCATATTTCTGACTGATTATGGGTGATGTTATCCACATTACATTCACAGGTGGTAAAGTTAAGTTATATTTTAAACATGTTCATTGCTGTTTATTGTTCCTCATTTGTCGTAGCAACATTACTCGTTTTCATTTGTATGTTTGCAGAATTTTGTTCATAAACCAGTTTTAGCTTTTTCGAAAAACCTGTAATGTCAGATAATATTGCTGGTAGACACATAAGGTTTGTGAAAGAACAAAGTTTCTTATCAATGGCAGCACAAAAGCTCAGATAAATGAACAAAGGAGGCTTTGGATAGCTGAGGATACTTCTCCTGATTAGAAGCTGCAGAGTCTGATTTCTTTTCATAGAAATCAGACTCTGCAGTCTTGGTCTGCACAAGACTGCGGTGATTAGTTTACTTCCTCATTCATCTGTCTTTGACCCTTTCTTTGTGTTTTTTTGATAAGAATGTAAAATATTTTGTTATACCAATGTTGAATTTTTATTTTGGGTTTTTTTTTTCTATCATGAAAAGCAGTCCATATTTGTGTTATTGTTTTTTTATGATGCTAAGACATGTTTTTTTTAATCATTTTTCCCCTTTCCCACCTTCACTTTTCTTCAGTTCGTCAGGTCAAATCGTTGTCTTGCCATCATGCTTGTCCTTCCTTTTCTTTTCTTCCCCTCATTAACTGACATTCAGCTTACCCTCATTGTTGGTGTTCTCTTTTCCAAAGACCTCGACTCACCATACCTCACTGCACACACACACACACACACTTACACAGAGAATGAGTGTGTGTGGGACTGCTAAGCAAATTTGGGACATTAAGATGTTTTTTTTTCTATACAGAAAGTTAAGACAAGTTCAAGAGATTTATATTTCATTTATTTGCAAGTTTAACAAACAAACCTGTGCTTGCTGTTTGTTTTCTTCAAATTATGTTGTCTCTCCCGAGTTAGGGTTTGCCTAAGCTGCCAGTTAGACATGAGGCTAAACTGGTGGCTCCCCTAAAGTTATCTGTCAAGCTGGTTCTGTTGGGTGCTGCCCATGAAAAGGTCATATATGGCTTTCAAATGAATAAGCCTATTGTTGTATTTTTTTGAGAGGAACATGTAGTTCACTTGTTGGTAAACCTCTTGGATGCTTTGTTGTGCCTTCGTTGCAGAATACAATGTCTAGTGTCTCCCATTCACACACCCCCACCCAAAATAACTGTTGGAAAAACTATTGACCTAGTTTGGAAAGTTCTGAAAGACACCAGATATAGCATGTTTTCAGAAACTTATGGAAGTTATGAACTTGTGGATTGCACAACACTGGTCACTATATTCTTCATTTCCGGTTAATACTTGTACAGCTGCTGTTATTGTGTATATATTTATTTATATTTCTTCATATATTCTTATATAGTTCTATATTGTGTATTTTGTTGTACAGTTATTTTATTCTCAACTTTAATTTATATATTTTATCTTATTCTTTCCCAGTTAAATTTACCCTTCATTCTAATTTGTGTTTTAGAGTTATTTCATTTTTAACCTTAATTTATATTTTATTCCTTCCTAGTTAGATTTACCCTTTTTAATTTTTCATATTTATTTCCTATCTTATTCATAGCCTTTTCCTTTTTTGTTTTCTTTAGGTCACGAGCAGTTGTCCAAGCATTTCACTACATATCGTACTGTGTATGACTGTGTACGTGACAAATAAAATTTGAATTTGAATTTGAATTTGAATTTGAATTTGAATTTGAATTTGAACTTGAATGAGACACTGAAAGTGTGTTTTAAAGTTAAGTACAACCATGGTTTATACACTATTTATACAAGCTTGGGCAACATGAAATGTTTGGACAGTTTTGAAGTCAGCCAGAGACTTTTATCCCCATTAAAATCCAAGGTGTGGACAACGATGCAGGTGAGCAGCAGGCTCAAGCGAGTGATGCAGATGAGCAGCAGCAGGCTGCTCACAGTGGTGCTGTTGACCACCAGCTCACCGTCAGTGATGCAGGCGAACAGTAGGGCATGAGTAGTTCTGGAAACAGCAACCACCAAATAGCATGGCAACAAACAGTGGAGGACACAACCAGCACCTGGCACCTCAAATAAATGTTGGCTGTTTGAGCTCCATAAATGTTGAAAATGAACATTTATTTAGATCAAATGGGATAAATGCTCAAAGATGACTCTTTGTCACAGTTCTCAGATATCATTTCACAGTATGAGCATCAGGAGTCATGTTCCCTATAGGAAAACCTTTACATTTTAAATGGGTCCTTTTGGAAGTTAAGACTTTTTCAATTTTGAACTCTATTTTAAATATGAAGGAGAGTAAATAAAGTAAGTAAACAAAAAGGCTTAAGTGTAAAGAAGATATTGACTAAATTCAGAAAAGAAAAATCACTGAAAGCTCCTCTAAAAGCACACATACAGTCACAAGGGTGAAGCACAGAAGGTAATCTTCTCTTGGAAGGTTTTCACTGCCCTCCTTTTCTTCTTTCTCTGGTCTGTATGAAAATTTTGAGAGTAGAAAATGTAAATATCAGAACAGAAAGAGATGGAGAAAGGCAAGCAGGGCTAATAGATAATAAACGTACTGATGTGTTCCTTTCGCAGGAAACACACAGCTCAATAGACAATGAAGCCAAATCGGGAATAAGCTGGACAGGGCAGTTCTTTCTTAAGCAGAAAAAAATGTGTCTGTCTAAAACAAAAATATTCTTCTTCTGAGGATGCCCCTGGACTATGTCTACTGTGCTCTTTCTACTTATAATAGAGGGGATCTAGGACCTGATCAAGATTCATAGGCACATAACATTATTTTGCCTCCCAACCACACAGTACAATCTCTGTCATAAGCAGCAACTGCCTTGGTTTAAAATGGCATCCATGCTACTTCATAGAGTAAAAGGCCAAGCAAATCACAGGCTCCTTTTTATTCTAGACCTTACTGTCATAGACTTTTCACCTACTTTGAGAACTATTTTTAAGAGACTGTTCTCAGTTCAATGGTAATATTGGTGATGAACCTCTACTTTCTGCGATGTCTGGAGAAGCTGCTGGAAGAAGGTCTTCCTGATCTCCTTAATGAAGCCTTGGGGACTCATTCTGAAGGGGACCAATCTGTTTTATTATCATTGTCCATTTGTGCCACATGTAGGAGCAGGATGAGGAAGAAAAAAAATGTTATCTTTTCAAACACCTGAATTGTGTGCATTGTCAGAGGTGATGAAGAAGGCTCTGTACACTGTGGCTGTGCAAGTCTTCAACAAAAGCATCATTGGCTGGTGTCCAGGAGTCAAGGTGGTTAGGTGTGTTGGCGCTCTGTTTGTCTCTTAGGGGCAGCTGGAGGTCTCTGTACAAACCTCCCACAGAAAAAGGCAATGCACATCTCCATGGGAGAGTAGTGATTCATGTCTGTTGAAGCTACAAGCAAACGTGTGACACATATAGATTTAAAATAACAGTCCTTTTTTTGCCTAGTCAGGCTAAGAAAACATTGCAGCAACTGTGGTTTGGCTGTCCCTAACTAGCTAACCATTTTTTCTTTGCTACAGCAGTGCTTACTGGTTTAGCAGCTATATCAGAAGACAGTATTTGTACTTTTGGTCCAAAGTACTCTGCAACAGAACATAGGATGGTTTGTCTGATTAACTTTCTAATAGGCTGGGCTCACAGGAGCATCTGGGTCACTAGGAGAAATGAAATGATGGGGATAGCTATAAAAGCTGAACTTAGATTCAAGAGACTGATGGGTGCAAACCTTGACATTGAAGAATTTGTTTATGAATTTGTTTCTGTTATGTTGTGTGCAATGTAATTGGAGATAGACATAATTTGTTTTGTGCATATTTTTTCTTGTGTGCATGTCAGATAGTCGTTGGGTTTGGTAGTAGATTGTAATTAAGTTAAACTTTCCTCTTAGTTATGTTTGTAAATTGAAAAATGTAACCAATGATGGGTTTGTCAAAGGTCTGCTCTGCTCTCCTTTCCTCTCTTTTCTTCTCCAATCCACTCTTATCCTCTACTCTCCCTTGCTACTTTGTTCCTATTGGTCCATTAAGTCAGTTGATGCTGCAAGTCCTTTAGCTCTTTTATAAGCAGCTTTTACAAGTTGGCTCACTGACTGTGGACCACTGAAGGATAGAATTGAATGGCACCAAGGCCCAATGGATTTATCCCTTTCTTATATTCACAGCCAGAAGATCCTGGCCTGACACACACAGACGCTTTTCTTCATAGCTCTGTTTTGCTTGAAACAACTTTTACTTTATTTGTTTATCAGGCTAACTGGCTTCCGTAATTTGGAAACTCTACAGGTGAAAAAACCAAATCAGTTTTGTATTATTGTACAGCTTGTTTCAAGTAAACAAAAGAACCACCAAAATGAACAGTTCATTTATCTGCTCGTATACTATCTCTGCCACCTGTCTTAGAAGCTCATTACAGTAGCTCAGACAACTTTAAACCACACCATATCCTTGAATAAGCCTGGGTTTCCCACTGTGGTTGAATAAACCATTTGCTTTAATTTTTTATATCTGCTACTACAGACAAATACTTGCCACTGTTCAATAAGAAATGCCCATCTGAAATGAAATTGGTTGTTCAAAGCACACTGATCCACTGTGTATTTGGGAATTACTGTTTTACTGCCTGTTATTGATAAGTGTTTTTCAGTTTTTCCTGAAGGAAAGATGGCAGTCCATCTTCCCACTTGGAGAACATGCACACATTAACTTTATTAGAAAAAAAATATTGTTCACATAAGGAGTCCATAGGCCCAATAAACATCGACCCAATGTACAGTGTATTTCCTAGATAATATTTCTAATTTATTAACAGACATAGCATCTGGTAGTTTCGATACCTTGTGTGTGGGAATGTAAGTCAGAATGAGTCTTGGATTTCCTACATGCCTTTCCTCAATTGCCGTTGGTGCTGCTGACTTCCTTTCTAAGAGGTCCTTTCTTTATTTTCCTCAATTTCTCTTTTTCAGTTGTAGGGTGACCATTTGAAATTGCTCGTCACACCTTCCTGCTTCTTATTCCACACACTCACATTTACAGTGTGAAAGACAGAATATCCCCCCCCC
>NW_005187483.1:549834-579840 GCF_000239375.1 Pundamilia nyererei | reverse complement strand
CACACACACACACACACACACACACACACCACCCATAGACCACCCCCAAATCAATCCACTGCCCACCTGCAACCAGCAGCCCCCACACCTTTCACACAAGCAGGCAAAAACCCACAAACATGCACAGAAAAATAAATTCTCTGGCATGACTGTCACAAAATTTACATTCACAATTCCCAAAGTCCTCTTCCCATCATCTTATCCATCCTTCACTGAATCTTTCATTCACTCAATCTCGCCCTGTTTCTCTTACTCCTCAAGGAGAGGCTGGCTGTGCAGAGTGAAGGAAATTGATAAGGAAATTGGAGAAGGGTGACTGTGTAAGTATAGTGAGAGTGGAACATGCTTTATGAACATGGAAGAGAATGGTGGCTAAGTTGTATTTCAGTTCAACTTTGACCAGTCATCTACTGAGAACTGCAGATACCATGATAACCACAGCTTTCACAACAGTCAAATACACCCAAATACACCATGTAGACTTCACACAGTAGTATGTATAGTAGTACCTTATTAGTATTTGGAAAATAATATTCCCTGTTGTAAAACTAACAGAAAAAATGTAATAAGGCTTGGTTATGTTATGATGATTAACCCACATATGACAGAATCAGTCTTTGTCCTGCTATCTATCTCTTTTCTAACCTGAAGGCCATTTTATAGCCGCTGTTGTCTTCCTCCCTGGTAGTGCAAACTAAAGGTGACAATACAACTGCTGGACCTGTTTTGGTGTTATTTCAGCTTGTTATGCACCTCTCAATTTCTGGCTAAGGTGATGCGGTCTCATTGAAAGCACTGTTGTCTGTTTTTGCTGCTATTTCAATGTAACTAAACAAAGGCTCAGAGAATTTCAGATTGTACAAAGGGAGATGTTATGACAGCTTGAAAAGATGCAATTTTATTTGTAGAAAACCTGGAAAAAAATCTCCACAATTTCTTTGCTTCTGATTTCGGCTACTTCTCCTCCTACACCAGAGCTGATGTGGAGGTTTTGTCTGAGTGGTGACACATACTTCATGGAAATATTGCAGAATATTGTTTGGCAAGCTCTCACCACTGACATAAATGCTATGATGACATCATTGCGTAAGACTTGACCAATGCAGTGACCATAAGTAGGCCATAAAACATTGTATTGGCTATTTCACAGCCATCTGATATCACGCCAAAGCTTAAAATGGACACGCATGCTGAAGTTTCAGTACCAGCAGGGGGAGATAATATATTTAAATCCAAGAAGTCGTTAGGGACCAAGGAACGTATGAAGTACATTCCAGGATTCTTAATCGCTAGAAACTAATAAATACAGTATATATATTTATATGTAAATGTGTTAGCAATGTCTGTTTAAATGCTTACCCGTGATTTTTTAAAAAAATGTTGGCTTGATATAAAATATCTCCGTCTGTTGGTCCTGCAGTTTACTACAATGTCTGCATGTGTGTCCATTTCGCGCTCCAGAGAGGCAAAGTGTGAAATGGACAAGTTGGACCGACGTTTTGTCATGATACTGGATTGTTTACAGAAGTATCTGAGAAGTAGTCCCTGGAAAAAGCTTGGAAAAGGACAGATCCCTTCAAAAAAGTAAAGGCGATTGGTTGAACCTTCTGTTTATTTATGTAAACTAACTTTTTTTGTTACTGTGAATTGGCTGCATATCTTAAAGCCTGGCAAGATGAATTCTATTATAATCTTATACTATGGATCTTGTGAGAATGTCTATAAAAAGGGCTAATGACAAAGACAGAGGAACATGAAAACAAACTGAGGAGAGGAGAAAAGTGATGCTGGGAGGTATACAGGATTTAAAAAAAGTAAGCAAATAAAAAAGAAGCAGGCAGAAAGTGAAAGGGGTTACTGGATCCAAGCAAGTTGGATGGAAGGGTAGGGAAAGGGATTAGTGGTGGTGGAAAGAGATAGTAGTCAGACCATACCTGGGGAAATGTGACTCCACTGATCCTATGACAGGGACATCAATCAACAGGTGGTGTGCATGGGTGTGTTTGAAAATTGTGGGGTAGACAAATTCAGCAAACACACCAACGGGCAAGGACAAACTGAAAGGTAACTTAATCACAATAAAAAAGAGGGTGGACTGAAGCAATAATTCAAGGCAGGAATATGACTCTATCCACGACCACCTTGTTCATGTAAAAACAGTGTTTGGGGTAGCCTGCTACCTGTGGTAGGCTAATACTATGTGCAGATGTTGAGGGTGTGGGCACCTATGACCATCTTGAAGGAAAGATATCCAAACTGCAAAATACAAAAACATTTGATTGACCAACAACCCCACAATATTGTGTTTTAAAGGTGTTTGTTTCTATGGGTACACCTGCAAAAACAATCAGTACAACTACAAATGGACAAGTTAGGACAGCAGCCTGCACTTTAAAAAAAAATGAATGACTTTCAAAGTTATCACAATAGTTTAATTGATTATCTTTCCATTTAAACATTTGCATATAGCAATATTATTTTTTAAAAATAATATTGTGTATGCTGGCTAGTCTTTTTGAGTGATCTGGGACATCCATCCATCTTTCCTTCCTTCCTTTTCCACTTTTCTGGGGCTGGGTTGTGGTGGCAGTAGTCTAAGCTGAGAAGTCCAGACCTTGCTCTCCCTGGGCATCTCCTCCAGCTTGTCTGGGGGAACACCAAGGCGTTCCCAGGCCAGCCAAGAGATAGAATCTCTCCAGCATGTCCTGGATGGGCCTCCTACCGGTGGGACATACCTGGAACACCTCACCCAGGAGACACCCAAGAGGCATCCTTGTCAGATGTCCGAACCACCTCAACTGCCTCCTTTCGATGTAGAGGAGCAGGGTTAGGGGGCTCTACTCTGAGCCCCTCCTGGACGGCTGAACTCCTTTCCCTATCTCTAAGGGAGAAGCCAGCCACTCTTTGGAAAAAAACTCGCTTTTGCTTCTTGTATCTGTGATCTCAATCTTTTGGTCACTACCTAAAGCTACCCAAAGGGGTGTAGATCAACCAGTAAACTGTGAGCTTCGCTTTAACCCTCAGCTCTCGCTTCAACACAACAGACCTGTACAGCAGCAGCAGCACCAATCCGTCTGTTGATCTCCTGCTCCATTCTCCCCTCACTTGTGAACAAGACTCCGAGATACTAAATCTCCTCCTCTTGGGCCAGTAACTCATCCCTGACCCAGAGTGGGCACTCCACCCTTTACCAGCTGAGGACCATCGCCACAGACTTGGAGGTGCTGATTCAAATCTGGTACCTGACAGCATAAATTGCATCTACACCTCATCATCTATCCCTCTCATCAATCCCTGTCTTCTGACTGTTTCTTTTGCTCTGCACAAATCTTATCCGTAGAAATGCAGAAATGCATTGCTAAGATACTCCAATAGTTGCCAGAAAGTGAAAGTCACACCTAATGCATACGTTCTATAGACTTAATCCTGTTTGACATATTATCACTAAACACTTTGCAGGTCAAAAAGACTCTCAGGCCATAAGAAAAGGAAGTCCACTCCAATAACTAAACTTGTCACATTAGGATAAATTCCAGCTTTTAACATTACTTGGGTCTGGCATTGAGCACATTTAGACATAGTTTAAACCACTCAAAATGAGAACTTCAAAAACAGAAAAATCATCTGTTGTATAAGTGTGAGGCAACTGACCTGAAATAATATCTTGTTTTTCTGCAGGACAAGCGACAAGAGTTTCGATGCCTAAACAAAACAGTAACTAAAAACAAAAGCCCTTTAAATCTAGTTCTATACTTAAAGAAAAGTAAATTAAAGTGCATGCTAGTAAAGCACATCAGAGATGCAAAAACCCAAGGGCAATTTATTGAAGTTAACTGACGATCCAAATTCCCAACTAGTAAAAGTTTTATTAGATCCTTTGGCTTTGGAGGGGTCTTTCTACAGCTTTTTACAACTAATACTACAGCCCTGTTTTATGATATATGGTTTGTCTTCCAGATCCAGTTCAGATAGTCAGAATTTCCTTAGGGATTATTAAAGTATTCTGATTCTGATGACATCATCAGAGATTATTTCTTGGCCATTGTTTCTCCACAGCCACAGAAGACCTTTTACAACTTTTCACATGTCGATCAGTTGTGCCTATGACAATTACAGCTACATTAACCATTACAACCAATGGAGTTCCCCTAGAAGATTAAAAGTATCATTAATACTAGCGATAAGAGATCACGCAGGACAGTATAAGGAGGGACAGACAGCAAGAGAAAAAGAGATAAAGAGACCACCAAAATAAACTCTATGCTCATGATGAATGGGCTGCTCAGAAATAGAAAACTCATCCCTCTCTCATCCCCTCCATCCTCGTTCTCCCTGTTATCTCTTCTCCTTAACCACTCTTTCCTTCCTTTCTTCCATAACTCACACCATCTCTATTTATCTCGGTGTATGTGTCTGCAGCTCTTTCAGTCTCCGTATTTCTTTCCGTCTCATTCTCTCAGATAGTGTGCCATCTGTGTGATCAATGGAGTTCATTCTTTTCAAAAAATTCTACCATGATAGATTTTCTTTCCCGTGTTGTGTCTGCACTGAATGAAGCAAAAGCAACCTGATGTTTTGATGCTTTTATCAAACACTTAAATTTGGACATTTGGTGGATTTTAACAATTCCAAAATATGTAACTGCTTTATTAGAAATATTAACGTTTTAATAAAATCACAACTACTTTGCTAGCCATGCCTAAAAATTTATAACGTATACTTTTTTGTTTAAGTCTAGAACAAAAAGAGACAAAAGCACACACACGATAACAACAATGGTAAGACTGGCAAAGAGGAACAGAAGATTGAGACCATAGAGGGAACTTGACAGAATTAGTTGGCTGATGACTGTCACACATGAATGGAAATTGCAAGTAACGGTAATTGGGTAGCGTGGTTTTCTCCTGTGGTCACAAGACAAGAATCCTATCAGCTTTTCAATAGTATTTTAATTTTGCCACCAGAGAATACAAAGTACTACATCTACTACTACATCATACATTGTAACCCTAAGAGTTGTTACAGGATAGAAAATTGAAGCAATTAAATCAGGGAATTGCAGCATTGACGGATTTCACAAGTGATGCTGGCTGCATCACAGAGTGTATATCACATTCTGTGACAATACCATCTTACCAGCTAACACTGTATGCTGTTTTGTGAACAACAAACCGCAGATTGCTAGTGACCTGAAAGAACTACTTAATATAAAAAAGAAAGAAAAAGGGGGGAAAAAAGCCTCAAGGTCTGGGGACAGAAAAGAACTGAAAAGGGGGTAGAATGACCTAAGGGTGAAACGGAGGAAATGCAAAAACTCCTACAGGTGGAGGCTGGAGGGCAAACTTTAGCAGAACAACATGAAGGGTATGTGGAGTGGAATTAATAAAATCATTGGGTTCAAGTGGACAGAGAGACGAGCACGGGCAGCCTGGAGAGAGCAAATGAGCTAAACAATATCTTCAGCAAGTTTAGTTCAAAGGCCTGTGCTGCCTCCTCCATCACACACACACTAAGTTCCACACAACCCCCCAATACCTTCCATTATGTACCTTTCTCTTTTGCTTACCCCCAAGAGATCTTACCCACATGTGATAAACCACCTCCTACTTGACTTTGACTTCTAGTGAGGTTGCAAGACATCTGGAGAAACTACATCAGGACAAGGGGCTCTAAGGGCCTGTGCTAGCTGTCTGTCTGTGATTCACATTTGCATCCTGTCTGCAACCTGAAGCAGGAGAAGATACCAGTGTTTTGGAAAACGTCATGTTAGAAACTGAGACCTCAGCGGTACAGTCACACTCATGAGAGTCATAAGCTCACAAGCAGGAAAAACTGTGATTGGAGAACATGTAAAGGGGCGACCAACCAACCACCAAAGTGACTCTGATAGTTCAAGATGGCAATAAAACAGCAATAGACTCAGAATGCTATCAGCTTGCAGTCAAATTGGGTCAAATTGGCAGGCAAAAAAATCAGTGTAATCACCAGGTAAACACCGATCTTTCTTAGTCACAAAGAGGTTGCCATCCTAGTTTTGCTGTAGTGTTACTGAACCATTAACAACTATTGACCAGGTGCCATCACATGACATCTGATTAAGGTGCTGGAGAGACTAGTTTGAGTTATTTTGAAATTGCAGGTGAAAACATCTCCAGTTAACAAATAGACCAAATCTGTAAATGGATGACACATTAATCTACATGCTGCAGAGAGCATGCTCCTATTTTGGTAGTACCAGCTGCTTTGTGAAGATCAGGTGCATTTAACACCATTCTGCCAGCTACTGAGCGAGAACCTACAGGAAATGGCAGTAAACACATCCGCCATCTCGTGGATTACAGAGTACCTGACAGACAGGCCATAGTATGCGAGGCAGTCCTCTTTCTGACTTGGTGATGTGCTCCACAGGAAGATGTGCTGTCTATTTGTGTTCACTTTTTTACACCTCAGACTGAGATGTAAGAGGTACTGAAGCGGACATCCTTCAATGTGTACAGCAATGTTGGCAATTTTCTACCAGTCAGTTATGGGGTACATAGCGTTATTTAGAATCATTCTTGTAGAATAAGTCAATGAATTTGTAAATGTGTGTTTTGAGTGGTCAGTAAGTAGAAGCCAGTCCAGTCCATTCCATAGTAAATCAGGAACAACATTTTAAAACAATTTGACACATTCTGCTTTGGCAGTGAATGGCAACCCTGAATCACATCAGATACATAAAGATGGATTATGCATCTCAAAATGTTTTCATATTAAAGTTCTCCCTCCATTTTTATGTATAACAATTTACTTTAATATACACTCTAGCCTTTTACTAAGCTGTCTAAACATTCATCATTCATCCACACAGTAACCGGCACTTTTTTAAACAAGGCTGACAATGAAAGATAGTCTTTGTGTGCATGTATGCCTGTGTGTGTTTATGTGTGCACCTCTCTCTAATTAAATTTAAGAATCAGACTCAATATTTAACCAACACAATATCGGGCACTGCTGATAACATTGTCAAATCTTGGTATCTATCCTTTTCACTCATACCCATCTGGCTTTTCTCTTGCTCTCTTTCTTTCTTTCTTTCTTTCTCGCTTTTCCTGCCCTACACGCTTCACTGTGTTTTGATTACTGGCTGAATTTGTGTCTTTGTACTTGGAAATAGAGCAGGATGGGCATTTTGAGAGGGGGAAGAAGGATCACAGATGGGCCTTGTCAAATCTCTGTACATCTGGCCTTCTCCCTGGCCAGTTTTCTACACAGAGAGACACAGAATGATCTATACTAATATTTCATGACCATTTTGTTAATCATGATCATGCATGCACAAAGATGAATAAGGGACAGGGATAGTTCTGAATGTCATATAAACACATACGCATAGTTAACCATGCATGCCCATGAATGAAACACGCACACTCGAGTGCTCATAAATACACACACACACAAAGACAAACTGTGCAGCAGGACACAGTGGGTATGGACTCCTGTTGTGGTTTATGGTTGCCAAATAATGATGGCAGGGAATCAGGATCATGCCAGGTTTAAAGGTAGCCAATAGCATGTCAGTATAAGGATGACAGAGGGCCAACTCTGACTTGTTGTATAGCGCCACCAATTGATGGTGTGTCTCTTTCCACTGAAAGCCCTTTTTATAGCAATGCATCTTTAAAAAATATATAGATTTCCTGTATTTTGGCCTTTATTTAATTTGTAACTCGGGTTTATTAAATTGCCCCCAAAGCTGTGTTTTTTGGGGTGCAAGGCTGCTACCAATCACATTGCAATCAAACATTGATCAGTGCAACAGTGCAAATAGGACAATATTACATTAATATGCAAAGGAACTTTTTTTCCCCCAATTTGTTTCTCATATTTTGATGATGTTAATGACTCCATCCAAGGGTCAACTTTTGTTTGCATGAAGACGCTCTGCATGCACGTATGTTTATCAGCTGTCCAAGGTCCCTTTCCTAGATTGGGACATATGCTTCATAGAGTCCTGTGGACACACACACACACACACACACACACACACACACACACGACATACATGCAGCAATATGCACCTCAAAGGTACTCATAATGATAGAATAAGAATAAAGAAAAAGGAAACCTGGAGCTTACTAAGAAAATGTACTGATTATATGACCACATGACTTATCTGCCAGACATGATTATTTCGAGCTATATCAGAAAACCAACTGCAGGTACATTTCAAAGGAGCTTCTTTCCGCCAATGACTCTCAACCTCCAAGAATAATAGGTATCAAAATATGAAGTGCTTATCTCCATGCTGCAGCCATAAATCTGCATAATGTGGCATAATGTTGATCTCTAATACTACATGAAGTTTCATATCAAGTAATAAATATGACATCACCTTCATAGGTTATTTTTTATGGAATAAACCAAAGCACTGAAGATCAATGAAATAAGTATTTTTACATATTCTAAAAGCCTCTTACATTACACAGCCAACGACTCAAGACTGAATAGGTCAAATCTCCTGCATTGTTTGTAATATATTGAAGAAAAAGGTGTTGGGTAAGCAATAAAGTTCTATATTCGACAAAGTTTGCAGGGTTAGGGCAGTTTTCCGACTTTCTCCTTTCCTCCATGTACGTTTGAAACAGTTCTGCCAGAAACCTCTACTCCTCTTCTGTACTCTCAAGATAAAAAGCATTTTACTGTACCTTTAGTGGTACTAAGGCGTATCTGTAGGTACGTACCATCTATGGTACTGCAAATGTACTCTCAACAAGAGTACTAAAGTCTTAAGCCTAAAGAGACCCACCTTTAACCTCTGGTGATACCTAATGTATTGGTGCAAGATCTGACTTTTTTTTTTTGGTTTTTTTTTTAAAAAGGTAAAAAAAGAAACTGGGTACCCACTAATTTGTATGATATATTTAATTTTTATATTTTTGTATATTTAAGGACAGAATTTCTAGGTGAAGTCAAGTGGCAGAAGGCTTCCACTTGGGATGTGGTTCTGTTGGCTTCATCAGGTGGTGGCCTCCACCTTGCACTAGAGTGTTTTACAGCTGAGTGTGAAGCAGCAGGAAGGAGAATCAGCACCTCCAAGTCTGTGGCCATGGTCCTCAGCCTAAAACTTCAGGGTCAGGGATGAGTTATTGCCTCAAGTAGAAGAGATTAAGTATCTAGGGGCCTTATTCATGAGTGAGGGGATCATGGGAGTGGGACATCAACAGATGGATTGGTGCTGTGGCTGTGGTGACGCAGACACTGTACCAGTCCATCATAGATGGCAATCTTCTCACCTATGGTTAGTGACTGAAAGAAAGAGGTTATAAACTCATTTCCCCCAAAAAATGAGTTTTTTTGGAAGGTGGTTGGCCTTTCCTTTAGAGAAAGGCCAACTGGGATAGATGTCCCAGTGGGAGGAGGCCCTGGGACAGACACAGGGCATACTGAAGAGATTATATCTCTCAGTTGGCCTGTGAATGCATTGGCATCCCCCAGACAAGCTGGAGTAGGTGGCCAGGAAAAGGGAAGTCTGGGCTTCTCTGCTCATGTTGCTGCCCCCAAGACCCGGCAGCAGATAAGCAGAATAAAATGGATAGATATTTTAATTTTATGTTTTATTTTGTAAAATAAGCAAAGGAAAGTGGAGAAATTTGTGTTTGGCTGATTATTTTTATGTTGTAACAGTACCTCTTGGCAGTATACCATCAGACATTAGGTGCTTGGTGACAAGCATGCCACATTTGCCTGACTTGGTATTGTGCAAAATGAAGTTGCAGCATTATTTGGAGTGAGCCTTAGAATCATCTCCAAATTTAAGGGGATATACAGTGGGGCAAAAAAGTATTTAGTCAGCCACCGACTGTGCAAGTTCCCCCACTTAAAATGATGACAGAGGTCAGTAATTTGCACCAGAGGTACACTTCAACTGTGAGAGACAGAATTTGAAAAAAAATGCATGAATCCACATGGTAGGATTTGTAAAGAATTTATTCGTAAATCAGGGTGGAAAATAAGTATTTGGTCAATAACAAAAATACAACTCAATACTTTGTAACACATAACCTTTGTTGGCAATAACAGAGCTCAAACGTTTACTATAGGTCTTTACCAGGTTTGCACACACAGTAGCTGGTATTTTGGCCCATTCCTCCATGCAGATCTTCTCGAGAGCAGTGATGTTTTGGGGCTGTCGCCGAGCAACACGGACTTTCAACTCCCGCCACAGATTTTCTATGGGGTTGAGGTCTGGAGACTGGCTAGGCCACTCCAGGACTTTCAAATGCTTCTTACGGAGCCACTCCTTTGTTGCCCGGGCGGTGTGTTTTGGATCATTGTCATGTTGGAAGACCCAGCCTCGTTTCATCTTCAAAGTTCTCACTGATGGAAGGAGGTTTTGGCTCAAAATCTCACGATACATGGCCCCATTCATTCTGTCCTTAACACGGATCAGTCGTCCTGTCCCCTTGGCAGAAAAACAGCCCCATAGCATGATGTTTCCACCCCCATGCTTCACAGTAGGTATGGTGTTCTTGGGATGCAACTCAGTATTCTTCTTCCTCCAAACACGACGAGTTGAGTTTATACCAAAAAGTTCTACTTTTTGGTATAAACTCGCTGGAGGCACAGTGAGGCACAGTGAGAAAACATGGCACCATCATCAGATGAAGAATAAAGAGAGTAACCAATAGAGGGTAGATTTTTAGGGACAGAACTTCAGTTTGAGATTGTACAGTAATACAAAGTCATAACCATTATGAATTTGAGAAAAAGTTATAGTTTTAGAATTATTTTTCTCTACAGATTTTAATTTGGTAGCAGCCATATTAAGCTTTAGTGATACAGAAAAGTATCCATCTGTTCTAAACTGACCTGATACAAGATTTTGTGGTGAAGTGTAATGTAAAGCATATTAGCATCTTCAATCAGTCAAATGCTTTGTCTGCTCATTTTTCCAGAAATGTTTCAGTTTTTGTCTTTATCATTTTTTTATTTTTCTCTTTTCTTGTGTTTAGTCATCTTCCTCTACTTCAGTCTTCTTCCCTTTATTCTATTGCTCTCTTACTGTTCTCTTTTCCCTCTGCTTGTCTCTCTCCCTTTAAACTGTTCCCTATGTGCCCACGCACCATAACCAAACCAGCCTGCTTATTCATGTTTCACTGAGGTATCACTTTATTTCTGTGCTATTATTTTTTCTGTGTAGTCGCCTCGGTATGACTTGCCCCAGACAGCGCTACGCTGTCCCACCCTCATTATATTTTCACACTTCGCTTCCCTAGGACACAAAATGCACACACATTTCCACACACACCAAATGCATTATGTGTGTCTTTTGTTTATGCCAGCTTGGGTTCAATGGAAATCCATCTGTGTGTGGGGTTTTTTTTGTTTTTTTGTACGTGTGTATAGGGAAATGTAATAATTTATTCTTTTTTTGGTGTTTTTACCACAGTAGGTTGCCTTGTAGGTTATTCATTCATGATAGTTTCCACAGTATGCTTATTGTTATCATCAGGACCTGTCATCACTACAAAAACACTGCACTATAGGCATAAAACTTTCGTAAGTAGGTTCAAATTTTTTTTTTAAATTATCTTTTAAAAATGGATAAACATTAGTATATATTGATAGCAAATCAAACGTAACTTTTATTTTACATATATTGCTAACCTGCCAAAGCTTAGCTTAAACAGACAATAAAACACACTGCTGTCACCCTACTCAATCCTGCTAAATCCGAATTGATTGAAAGAAGGAGGCACCTTTCTTAAAGTGTGCAATATCCACTTTACACCAGAAATAAATAATAAGAATCACGGAATATAGTGAAATTAAAATATTTTGAAATACCCTGTACAGTATAAGCAAAACTGTTTTAACATTTGGTGAAAAAGTTCTTTTGTAGTAAGCAGCTGGTAAGCAGGTGTTTACCAAAATAAGTTTCCAGGGCATTACGTGCATACATCTGAATCTCTGGCAACATTTATGGTACTGTAACCGAAGACCAAAGCTAGCTTAAAAAAAGAACCATTCTCTTCCTTGACTTTACTAAGCTGTAACATAATGAAATATTTATGGTGGGGGCATTTAGCTTCACAATTAAACAGGTTACAGTAAGTGATCAATTCTGTGCTTCAGTGCATTCCCAACAGTGCTTTCATCAGAATTCCTTGCCCTCTTTGGAACTGAGATACTGCATCAAAACCACAGTAATCTGAGGCTACAAACTCCCAATGTTTATGAAATGTCTGGCAAATATGCTGGAAGATGGATAAAAATTGAATGTAAATATATGGAAATAAACTGCAAAGGAGCAATATGTCATTTTTGATATATGCCTGTGTAAGGCCTTTAGAATAGGGATGAAAAACAGCGATGCATTAATGTAACCTGTGATGCTCAGTCTAACACTAATATATAAAACTGTGAGCTAATGTGTTCGCACATATTTTGCCTTGTAAAGAAACTATAGAGAAATACAATGTATTTTGATCTGTGTTGGTGGTTTTTAACACGTATGATTTATTTAGAAAAGCTAATTGATGTGTGCATATGTTTATATCAGTATATGTAAAAATGAATAGATAACACAGCCCAGTCAGCCTCGCATTTAAATACTTGAATTTATGTTGGCAGATGATTAGCTGCTTTGGATTTCTGTAAAAACTGAGGCTGTAAACAGTAAACATTAGATATTTGTTTAATGAAAGGAGTGTTTTTATAATTCTAATGTTAATTATTTTCTTTTCATTTTTCTTGTCTCCATCCTTTTTCTCTTATGCTTTTTTCTCCTTATTTCTCATTTTCCTCATTTATCACCCATCTCTCATCAGTGTCTGACAGCCCCTCAGTAGCAGCAGGCGGTGGACCAGGCGGAGGGCCGGACATCTCCCAGTCCCACTTCTCCTCCTCTCTTCCCACCTACCTCCCTGTCCAATGCCAACTAAGTGGTGCTGATTCCGCCTTCTTCCTGCGAGAAGCCAATCAGGAGGTTATGCGAAATGGCAGCCTATCATCACGGACTGAGCCATTCTTTCTCCACCAGCTAGAACCAGGCATTTCTGCCCCACACTCTCTGCCAAGTGTAAACTGCAGTTATGGAAATCTGAGCACTGAGCAGCCAATCCCTGTGGAATTGCTTCAAGGTCCACCACCACACCTGCTCCTTTCAACAAACCGTGTGACGTTGAACTGGAAGGTCAAAGGTCAGGTAGTTGTGCCTAAAGTGGGATCAACAAGGCCCTGGATACAGGTATTGTATTGTTTTATATTGTTTATATGTTTTTTCAAACATATACTGACTTAACTTTGAGGCTTCACATACAATACACTTACCCATTCAAGAATCAAGAAGCACTAGTTACATCATTTGGTAATTTATTTACCTGTATGTGCTTGCATTCAGCTTTATTTAATACTTAAAAATTGATTCAATTTATTATTCAATGAAAACAATGTAAATGCACCTGCTCTTAGAGACATGTTTTTTTTTTTATCCTGTTAAACCTGCTTCAAATATTTTCGCCACTAGGGGTGGTAGGGAGTAAAGTTGAACTAGAAAGCTTCTCAGCAAACACATGTTTGCATATTTGGGAGAAAGGAAGGATATTAGTATTTATCATATTTATATCCATCTGATTGGAGAAGCTCCCATATTCAATTTCTGTCCTCTCTGTTATGGTTTCCTCAAATTCTGAAAGGAAACAGTACAGTTCTGTAGCAGCTAAATACTCCATTATGTTCATAGGCTAGTTGCCCATTTTTTGTGCCATACAGCAGGGAAATGTAAGAGCAGTGAGAGTAAGCCAAAACAATAAAGCTGTGGTTCAGAAAATTAAACCAATGAGCTGTAAAGCTAAGAGGCTGCAGAGTCAGGTGATAATTCTTTATCACTTTATCACCAGGAGAAATACCCTTTACACATAGTAATTTGGTCCAGTGCTTATACAACATAAAAACATTAAGTTGCCCAGCTTTAATGAATAGACGAATATCTGAGATCTTTAAATGACAGGGAAGAAAATGGTTTTATAAAACAGAGAGACAGATAACTTATAGTCTTTGATTGCGTCTTACTAGCTGTCCAGATTTTTCCATTATGACATTATAGGCTTTTGTTTCTTCTTCAGGTATTATTTTACCTGGTAGGGCAGCGTTGGGATGAGCCTGAACCACCTCCATCATCCCTCCTCCCATGCATCAGGGCCTTGGCCATCCGTGACACTAGTGAAGCAGCACCCTCGGCAGGCTGCCGACTCATGGGACCATCTGGTATCTGTGTTGTCCGTCTGGAGATTCCCCCAGCTTGGTTTACACCACCACAAGTGAGAAAGAGACCTCCTGAAGTGGCGCTACCATCAGTGGATGTGTATTACTCAATTATACCAGTGGAAGGTGCTGGTCAAGAGTGTCCCTCCACTGTTAATGAGCCATGGAAAGCTCCAAGTGCAAACCCTGGGCCACATGGTGGTCTGGCTATGGGCCTTGGGGGGCAGTGGAGCACCCTAGTGGATGAAGGTCTTCAAGACATGCTGAAAGTTGGTTCTGTTGCAATGAGCATGGGCCCTGTTTCTGCCAAAGGAGAAAGACTACAATTAGATGACAATGTGGAAGTTTTGGAGCCTCCCAGTCCTGTTCGGCTTGGCAGAACAGTGGCTTTTGCCATCTACATGAAGACAACTTCAAATACGGAACAGTTTACATTGAGGTGGGAATGCATACACTTTCACTTTATCGTCTGGCTTCGTTTTTATTTGTCATTCTGATATGCATTTCAGTTTCACTCTGGTTCTTTTTCTGTCATCTTCACTTATTTCTTTCCTTCCCATCCGCTCTCTCTCTTCTTTCAACACCGCCGCCTCCCAAGGTTGATGGCTGTCACCTTTGTGTACTCAGCCTCTTTCAGGAGCCAGCAATGCAAATAACAACTTCATGAATATTCATGTGTGAGCCAAGGAGGAAAGAAAACACTGAAAATGAAAAGCAGGAAAGGGAAAGGGTAACACTGAGGGACTTAAGGTTGGGAAGAGAGACAAGTATAATAAAAGGTAAAAAAAAAGTCATGCAAGGTCAGCTACATTACGTTTGTTCTGACATAAGCAGCAGGATGTTTTCAGGTGGCTGTTTGTAGGGGGAATAAAATCTTTTCTGGTGACATAACGTTTATAACCCCTGATCTTGAGCTATTATGGAGATCTGCATTCAGTCTCTGCCTCATCATTTCACTGTCTTTAGGGATTTCAGGCTGACAAATGATAGATGTGCAAGTTTATCATTCTATTTAATGTACATCCCAACACACATTGATGTGGCTTGCTGTAGTATTACCATAAAATTGTACTCCTACGAGGGTTAAAACAATTCAGGATATTTTGGGGAGCTTTGTGAACCATGTTATGACTCCCTTTGTCACATTAGGCCTGGCTTACTGTGTTTTAACATTTTCAAAGGATTTCATTTGATTTAGCTAGTGAAGGCTGGACAGCAAAAAGTACTTGGAACAGCTTTAGCTGATGCACATTTCCAAACGATGTGTTGCCTCAAGATATTTTCTGGTAAGTAAGGTGTCTTGAGCTGTTTCCACTCATGTATCAGGAGAATATCAGGATAGTCAAACATTTGTAGTTGTGTTTTCTCACATGTAACACATAGCAAGAGATAGTCAGCCTCAGAATCCTACAACTGGAAACAATCGGTTTGCTTTAGACAGGGCTGCTGCCTGAGTAGAGCTTTCAGGAGGCAACATGTGTGACATCCATTTACTCGTTGCAAATTCACTGGACAATTATCTGCTGTACTTTCACATGGTGCAATAATGTCTGCACGGCGTGGTTTGCACATTTGCATTTGTATGCAAAAATCCTCAGTTCAAAATCAGAACAAGACATAAACGTGCCCTCAGTGGGTCATAAGGTATCGTACTCTTAGTGTTAGTCCCAAGCTTCCAAAAAAGAATCTGTGTTAAATCAAAAATGTGGTTCCAGCTGCAGTGGAGAGTCTTGGGAGACGAGTGAACAGCCAGAAGAACCTTTATTCTTACATGTGTGCAGTTGGACATAACTTGGGCTTGGGGACTGCCATGTTTAAGACAGCCAGACTAACTGATTATATATATATATATACTTCCAGCAGGTGATCTAACTTGATGCCTAATTCCTTTTTTTTTTGTACTGCACATTTGGATCATTTATGTTAAGTAAACTGATTTATGTAATCAAGGGACATATTTACTACCACAGACAGTCAAAATTGAGATTGATATTAAGCAAGTCAAAATCCTTTTACCATCAATTTACACTTAATGTGATAGTTCATCTTTAACCGCCACCAAAGTTTATTGTTGTTTACTTACGCTATTAAGAGATATTTTGGAATGGTTGGCATACACAATTGAGTAATTTGCACCACATGAACAGTTGCAACAAGGCTAGCAGGGGAGTCGGTAAAACACTGGTTATACACATTCAGAGTCACCATAAGGAGGCAGGACACAGAGTTGTGTTACTGGGGTTTTATGCATTAACTAAGGGACATAAAAGCCCTGCCTAGTTGGCTCAACAATAACAGCTTGCAAAGCTGGTAATGACAGAACTGTTTATTAAACACTTGACTGTTAACGTCTGATTCTGGTCAAAATGAATGGTCAGCCCCCAAATATTATTTATTTTAACTAAATTAACTGGCAGTTGGTATTGGCAGTTTGGTGTCATGAAATGGCATCCCAAATCATTGTGCACCTTATTGTTATGCATTATCCATGCCATCAATATCCTAACCCTGAGATGCATGCTAACCCTAACCTTTTCACATGTCATTTGACAGCATCAAATGACACCAGATAAAGGTTATGGCTAAGGTAAAGACCAGGGTTAGGACCGATAGTTGAAGAGAGAGATAGAAAATCAGTGAAAAATGCATTAAGATCCATCCATCCATCCATTCGCTTCCGCTTATCCTTTTCAGGGTTGTGGGGGGCGCTGGAGCCTATCCCAGCTGTCATAGGGCGAGAGGTGGGGTACACCCTGGACAGGTCGCCAGTCTGTCGCAGGGCCAACACACAGGGACAGACAACCATTCACACTCACATTCACTCGCACATTCGGATTGGATTATCCAATTAACCTATCCCCACATTAAGATGACAAGTGAAATATAGTCGCATGCTAATCATATGCATTGTTAGTTTAACTAAGCATTTTAAAAATACAAAAATACAGTTTCTGAGGTTATTTTATGATGAAAAGATGTTATAGATCAGTGTTCTTATATCTTCAAACAAATCAATACATTTACAATTAATAGATTAAAAATACATAACCACCTGCACCAGTTTGTGGAAGCTATCCTGTTGCTTTTTGAATAAAGCTTTCTGCCCAATTGTGTTTTATGTATGTGACTAAAGACTGGCCACTTACGTAGTGCATCAAATGCAAAGTAGACAAGAACTCGTAGGTTTACTTGCTCGATTTACATTGACAGGTAAACAGAGAAGTGACAGCCTACACTCACCACAGATGAACAGCAGTCAGAGTTGTTTCACTTACATTTAGATTATGCACTTGAATTTGATGTGAGAAAACAGAATTCAGTTGACTACAGTCTGCAATCTAGTGGTGAGATTTTACACACTCTACCTTTAACACTATAATCTAAGTCAGTTTGACACATGTTCCTTACAGATACAACTATATCTAAAGTTGTGCATTTCTTTGCACAGCAAATGTGAAGTTGATCTCAGGACACAGAAGGAAACAAGAGGCGGCCAGAGTGCAATGCAACTTGTCTTGCTACCTGCTGACAAACACACACACAGACACAGAGGGAAATAAATATTCCACCAACATCCAGTGTTATTTCTCTCTGCCATGAATACACGCATACATCATATGAACATTCATGCATACTGATGATGTTTGTTTTATGTGTGTGCATTAAGTGTGTATTGAAGCACACACCCAAACACAAAAAACACAAACTTACCTGTTGAAGTGATGAGATGTGATGTTTTGGTTCCCCCTACAGACACTTTGTCTCTGCCTTCATCGTGGAACACCATTGTTGTGTGTATGTTTATGCATTGTCTTGTGGGTATGCAGTTGTGCCTGGTACTGCTATGGAAAGAAAGTGTATGGAATAAAAATCATCCTTTCCTTTTTTCCTTTCCTGTTATTTATTGTGGCTATCTCGAATTATGCTTTGTTTCTGCTTCCGTTCAGTGTTTTTTCTCTCCTAGGTTTGTCCACTCATTTTTCCACGTTTGAAAAACGTCCAACTTCTATTTTACATATTGCACTTATCTCCTATCTTTATGTCTCGGTTGAGAAATGTGCCTGTTTACATGTGTGTGTGTGTCCTACCTGCAAGTCTTGCCCTTTGCCCAAGCAAACAGTTCAATGGATAATCTCCCATGTTAGACGCAGAGTCAGACATGTAATAAGGCTTAAGTGGATTTCATTCCTGTGCGTGAGCGTGAGCGGGTGTGTGAGTATGTATGTGTACGACACATAATAAGCCTTAAGTGTGCTGCATTACGCTGAGGTGATGTGATTATGATAAACTGCTGAAGAGATGGAGGGACACGGAGAGAAAAGGAGTGAGAGAGACATACAAGAGTGAGAAATATTAGAAAATGGAAGAAATGAAAAAGAAAATTATTAGAAAAGTCTTAAGAGAAATGGGTAAGAAAGTAAAGCATTTCACTTGCCTTTCTTCTTCGTACTTCTGAAAAATTAACTAAGAATACGATGGAAGGACCAGTGACAAGAGGCAGCATGTGTTAACTAAATTGGACTGGGCATCCTTCCTGTATCAACTGGCCTTGAGCTTGTAGTCTCACATAACCATACATGATTCTGTCAGTTTGGGAAGAAACTACATGTCTACAGACAATGAGCTCAAACTGTCTAAAAGTGTGGTACTGATTAAGTTACACTGCCAAGTTTTCCTCCTCCAGTTCTTTTTTCCAGTCATAGCTTTTACTCTGGTCATTTTAAATGTTTCATTTTTCTACTACTTTGACTACATTTAAACAAAGTTAAAGGTTTCACCAGATACATCTCTGTTATCACTCAACTTCTCTTTGAACATCCAATGTGGTTTTAAAATAGATAGCTCTCGGTGTGTAATGTTGTTACTACCATGCTGCTTTGAGTTCATTAATATCCTTTTATGGACTAAGAAGAAAATTAGAAGTAAAAATCTATCCATCCGTCCATTTTCTTCCACTTATCCAATTCAGGTTCACCAGGGGGCTGGAACCCAGTTGGCTCTTGCTCATATTTTAAACATAACTAGCAGCCACTTTCTCATCATTCAATTTTCAAGTAGTCAGTTTTTTTTTAATATTAGTTTTTTTTTCAAAATATAAAAAATACTGTTGTGTAGAAACAGACATTTGACAAATGTTTTTCTCAAACTCCCCTTCACAGAGCAACTGTCTGCTCATTAACCATGTGACTGAGTGAAACGAAACATCATCAATTAACAGAACAGACATGCTAGATGAATTTCTAATTAGTTTTTGACACGCGCAAGCTTGGGCTTTTATAAACAATCAAAGAACTCTGTGATAATGGGTCAAGCATAAATTGACTCTTGGACTCTTTGTGCCTTAGCCTGTATTTCTGAAAGGCAAAGAGGAGAACATGGGGAGGAGAAAACACCTGAGAAAAGAAGCCAGTCTTTTTTTGTGCTCATTGTGTTATTCTTTTTACAAATTTGAGATGGGTTGTTTGTCATAAGTTTTTTTTCTCTATCTTGTTATGTCACTATTTTTCACTTCCATCTTATTAGCTGCACATTCATTTAGGTAACTCATCTTCAATGCTGTGCTCGCTGACGGGTTTCATTTCTTTACTCTTGGCTTTTTACCTCTTTCTTCCAGCATGCTTTTTGTTAAATGGCACATCCTTAAAATGACACAATGAGGAGACTAAGGTCATATGTATCAGATCAGAAAAAAGAGAGTGTTATGTAGACAGCAGAGGTGAACATTGTCTGTTTTTGATCACGCAATCTGTGCTATGGTGTTTCTAGGTGTTTTTCCAGTGTCTACTGGTCTTCAAGTGTTTTTCAAGTTGGTCTTTTGTTTTCATTTCCTTTACTACATCAGTGTCTTCAGTTAAAGTGGCTGTTACTTACTTAGACTTCCAGTCTATTTTCTTCCCATGAGTGAGAAGGACTTATCCAAATGTCTGTAAAAAATTATTTCTGTAAACAGCACTGTAAAAAGTTTGGATAATGGTTGGCCTTGTATGCTATGTTTTTTCAAGGGTAGTCCCATGTTACAAACCTATTTTCCCCAGTTTCTGTGACGCCAAGTTCCATCCTCCTCTGTGCCAGCACCAGAACACATTGTTCTATGTTCTTTGTTAGAGGTTGCTCAACTTTAAAATATAATTATAGGTTGTGATAAAAGCTTGCACATTCTATCTGGCCATTTCCTCGGGATGGATGCTCTTTCACAGCCTTGTTTCTGCTGTTTCTTTTGCCTTGTGCATAAAGGCAATTAGAGTTATTGGACAAACTCTTGAACCAACCCAGAGTATATTTTGTTAATCTAAGCTATTGTTGCAGTCTCTATGATATGGTTTGCACCCTTAAGTAACAAATGATACAAATCAAGAACTTACTTTTTAATTGATTAAATCTGAGATCAGCAGAACAGAAAATTGCTCAAATAAAAAATAAAATCAAACCAGGCAAATTAGTTAGAAGCTCTTAGGTCACTAATCAGTGACAGCATTGCCTGTAACTTCAAAAGGCGGAAAATCAGGGCAAAACTTGATGATGAATTCATGTTCGGCGCAGCTCCAATTCAGTCAGCATTCAGCGAAAAGTATTTAATATCGTCTAAATCTGTAGAAACCCTTGTCATAGCATTTTGATGCTTTAAATCAATGATTAGTTGAGCATTTCAGCATTTTTCATCAGTGGGAATGTTGACAGGCTGAGGGTCAAAGTGATTAGTATCTCCCTCATTAAAAAGCTGTCATCTTGAACTGTGCTATCGTTGTTTGGTTAGCTAATTAGTGAGATGATTACTGATGAGGGGATAAATGCCTTGTGTGCGCGCGCGTGTGTGAAATGTAGATAGACAGCGATAGATTACTGAAAGGGAAAGAAGTTTTCTTTCTGCTTCTGTTGTCTGTATATTGTTTATTTTATCTTAATCCATAGACCAATTCAAAGGTGTGCTTTTCTGGAAATTGGAAAGGAAGTATCCTGACTACTTTTACTTAAAAGTGAAAAAGGTAACAATGAAAGTCTGATCTAGAAACATTTCAGTTTTTTTCACACTGTTAGCCACACTTTGGTCTTATTTTGAAAGTTCAACCAGCTTGAAATTAATTTAGTTGCTTCTCACAAAACAATCCTAGTCCTGTGGTTGGACGTACTCCAGCTCCACTGTCTTGTGCAACAGCTGCGAATCAAGCAAGCATTCACTTGGTTTAATTGTTCAGGTGAAGAAATGTTCAAGTAAGCGATTTGGAACTCAGTATGGACGATGGGGTTTTTTCAAGTCGTAATTATAATCCAGAATACAATATGTAAAATGTACACATTTTTTAAACCTGTAGTATGCTCACCAATTACAGCAGTGCTGAAACTGACACTTAAAGCTGCAACATCAACCCACACATCCTAAACAAATGTCAGGTTTAAGCAGCTTTCAAGAAAAACAAAATCCTTTTTTCAATGACTCAAAATATCTTATAATGGCTGCAAATCTGATTTTAAGAAGATAAATGTTCTCTTCCTTTGTGCTAAGTTTGAGACAAGTATGCAGCTTAACTGGACCTTAAGGGTCATATATTATATGTAATATCTAGTGCCAAAGAAAACAAGCATTGCTTCTTCACTGTCATCACTTTTCTTTCAGCCCTGCTATACTGACATTGAATAAGGTTTGGACATAATAAGGAAATCTGTTATGTCTGACGGACATAAAGCTGTCACTTTAGTGGCTTGAGAAAACCAACATGCACTATATTTCATCTTTGCATAAATCTTATCTATTTTTATTGTGTATGTTTTTATATTTTTTCCTGTTTCCTAGTTTACTTGCTGGTTTAATTATTTTCCCATTTGTTGTTGCTGTGTGTGTTTGCTTGTGTATGTGTAGGGATTAGTGGATTTTTCCTAGGATCAGAGGGGAGATGTAGTTCTAAGGACCAGCTTGTCCTCTCTGGTGGTTACACTGCACATACACACCATACCCTCTGTATCTCTCTCTCTCACACACAGACACACACAGAATGCCGAGCATGCCTTTATTCCACAAAGCTCCACCATCGATTTCACCTCAAAGGCTCTCTCACCAAGATGAAGGCAGAATCAGTTGTATTTTCTGAACTGTGTACATCTGTGCGAGTGTGTGGATGCTTTTGAGTAAATATAAAGCATATGATTAGTGTGGCAAATACTAATAAAATTACTCAGTCACATTATGAAGACCCACCTCTCTTCTGGGGACAAAAAGAATGAAATATAAAAATCTGAATATGATATAAATAGTTTAAGATTTAAGGTTGCTTGCTTACAGTGGGTAGCTTTTCCACCTCTGTTTGTGTTGGTCCTGTGATAGAATAGCAACCTGTCCAGGCTGTACCCCGTCTTCCACTATAAAATAAGTAAAATAAGTTCCAGCCAGGATAAACAGTTAACAAATAGATACATACTTAATTAGTTAAAAAAGTAACTTTAGTTCTCCAACTACGTTAAATTTTATTACAAAAAAATCACTTTTTTTATTTAGTGAGAGTGAAGTAAAATGAAAATCATATACTCACTAAGACATCTGCACCTATAACTTTAATATGTTAAACATTTTACTACACCCGAGTATCTCCTGTTTTTTCCAGCCATCTCTCTGTATTGCTGTCTTCCTTTGTGCTTAGATCTTTTTTTAGTCTATTTATCATATTCACTAAAGGAAATCTTTTACATCCCTTAGATCAGAGATCACTTTTGTTGTCCATTCTCTATTTCAGTCTGTGCTTCTGCAGAGGCAGCACAGCACTCTAAATAATCACCTTAGCCATTAAATTGAGCTCCAGACAGCATGTACCTCCACTTGGATACTGTATATCTCTCTTTAGCCTATTCTCTGCTTGAATTGCCATGCGCTCATGCATACTGTGAGAAGAAAAAAATCCTTCATGTATTCAACCTGCCTGAAGGAAAATGTATCACATTAGAGGTCACAAGTCTAATTCTCCATAGTCACTTGGATATATTTCTTGTCCCTATATACATCTTTTTCATATATAATCATTAACTGTCTTGTTGCATTACTGACTGGATAATTAGACATGAACAAGTGTTAAAAGGTCTGTGAGTTAGGACGAAAACAGCTTCCTTTCAAGAGATCTGACTTCCTGATCCTCTGTGCCAAGTTTTTGGGTTATTTTCAGACTTTGAATTATTTTTGATCATATTTTAATCTTACATGAAGTTTCAGTCATTACTTAGCTTTAATTTTTTCTTTTAGGTAACAACACTACTTTGCTAGGCTTAGATCAAGGTTATGGTTGGATAAAATATGAACTTCATAGCGCTAAATGCCTTTTAACAAGATCGATTCTATATTTAGTCTCAACCCTACAATATACTCATTATGGATATACTTTGATTATGTTTTAGTGCTCCTAATACTGGTACTTATTGCATGGACTATGGTCCTAATATGTGTATATGTGTTAGCCTGTGTCAGTCAATCAATCATTCTTACAAATTTACACACATGCATATTAACAATTTGCCAGGCTAGCAATGTCAAAAAATAAACACAGTTAAAAAAAAATTTCTGTCCAAAACCTACAAGTGAGTGCTGAAGACAGCTTTCATCATGTTTATCCAAAGGATCTAAATTTTCCCACACTGATGGATGTGTAAGGAAGCTATTCTTTGCTAAGTCTTTAATCTTAACAACATAAAGTCAAGGTTGACTGCTTTGACTAGTAGTCAGAAAAACACATTGCAGCTTTGATCTGCTGCGAATTGAAAGAATAAGGAACACAATGCTCCTCAGATGAAAAATAAATCCCACTTTTTTTTATTCTCTGTAAAGCAACATGTCATTTTCATCTTCATAACCAGGAGTGGCAATAGATTTGTTAGGGTGCAGACGCAGAAAGAGATCTTTCGGTGTGGTTTCAGTGGCACATCAGTGGGTGTGTGTTACGAGAGGTCACCACAATGACTTGCCTGAGCGACCTCAGGAGTTGTGCTACAGTACCAAGGTGACAAGGTGCATTCAATAGAGATGCATATGTGAAAGATTGTGATTGTCAGTACACAGTGGTGATTTATAAAACGTTGCCAGGAAAGTACAGGGAATTAAGTGAAGTTTATGTAGTCATAAACACCAGATGCAATTTCTGACACAACCCCAAAGGGACTTGTGTTTCCTTCCAGAATTGAAACAGACATCTTTTGCTATGGAGCCACTTTAACTGTTAAACAGTTGTAACTGTTAAATATGTTTTCCTTCATTGCAACAGCCATTGCCACCTTTTCACTTTCTCAAATCCCCCTGAGACGTAGGAAAGATGGTAAACTGGTTAACAGTCCATGACCAACACATACACACATCAAACACCTACTCGGTTCTATTTAACCCACACTGTCAATCACTATGTGTTTATTCCCCTAATCCAGCCCCTGCTATCATTCTGTCTACAGCATTCGTCCTTACTTTCTCTCCATAGTTTACCTGTCATCACTTAGCTTTCCTGCTTCTCCTTACTCTCTCTCTCTCTCGCTCTCTCTCTTTCTCTCCCCCTCTCTCTACGTCCTTCTATCTTTTTCTGTCCTGAATATTCATGAGGCTGTTATTTGCATTGCTGGCTCCTGAAAGAGGCTGAATACACAAAGGTGACAGCCATCAGCCTCGAGATAGCGCCAGTGTTTGTGCATTATGGGACTGTGCATGTGTGTCAGGGCAGGGAAAACAGACAGAGGTAAGAAAAAATTCAGAGGGAGAGAAGCAAGGAATAGACTCAGGGAGAAGGAGATAGCACCCTATTTTGGCAGTCTCACTTCCAAAGTGATTGACACTGTCACTGATATTGTAATTAACGTGTTTGTGTACCAGTGTGTGTTTGAACTGAAACTTAAACATTGTTGACCTGTAAGCTCAGTTACTGATATGATGATGATCCTTTCTGCACACGTACATGTGGCCATGTCTTAGTTTAGCTCTCTCTTCAAACAAAATATCCCTCCTGTCTCTTTTCTTCGTGTTGTTTCCGTGGCTCTACCACTCTTTGAGTTTGGTTCTGCCAGTGCCGACTTAGGGATGCTTATAATGGAAATGCGTGGCCGGTTATTGTGTTGTGTTTATTGTTCATGCTACTCCTTGTTGCAGGATAGAAGAGCCCCATTTAGAAATAGAGCTCCTCTATGCTGCTCTTGTATTCCTCTGTGCTGAGGATGTACCAGTTGCATGAGTAGCTCCTTTTAAACCAAGTGCTGTGTGTGTGTGTGGCCGTGTGTGTTTTTCAGTGTGCTTGAGCATTTACCTCTAAGTTACCCCAGGAGATAAAAAGGATATTGGGATAAGTTTGTTTTTATTTTAACAAGATGGGGGAGAAGAAGTTGATATTTTTATTCATGAAAAATCTGAAGCTATTTTTTTCCTTCCACTTTTTTTAGTATCTTGGCCTGGGACCCAGGCTCATGAAAACATATTGTCTGTTTTATTATTCTGGGACCCACTTGAAATAAGCTACAGATGTTCCCATTGTAGAAGTCGCAGGTTTTACTGCATGCTGGCTGAACTGCGGCTGCACTTTGGCTCCTACTCCAAAAGGGAATTATTGTGGAACACATTATGTGTTGTGTAGCAGGATAAGTGTGATGTATGTATATGTATAAATGTATATATATATATATGTATATATATTAGTGCTGTCAATAGATTAAAAAAAATTAACTAATTAATCTCACAATTTTCTGTAATTAATCGCGATTAATCGCAATTACTTGATCAATAGCCTGGTTGCAATTAGATTTTTTAAAAATTTATATTTAAGCTTGTAACTGACATTTATGCATTATAATGACATAAATGCAGACTAAACACAAAGAATTTATACTTAAATTCAAAGAGAATTTGAATAGTTTTCTTCAACATACACTAATATGTAATATATATTAGTGCTGTCAAACAATTAAAATGTTTTATCAGAGTCATCACGGGGTAACTGTGGATTCATTTTTGATTAATCACAATTAAATATCATTCTTTTTTATTCTATATTAATCACATCAAAATATCCGCACTTAACATGTTTATTGAACATCTTGAACATTCATGTTAACAAAAAACTCTGTAAACATTTATCCACTCTCTCTGTCACTCTTCGGGAGGCACTTTAAGTCCTTGAAACAAGGAAAGTTTATCATCTTCCATAATGTGTTGATTGGTTCAGCTGCCCGTCACTACCAGATCAACTGCACATTTGCGCATGTGCGAAGGTAACTCGGACAAACTGCCTGAAATGCGTTGACAGAAACATTTCAGGGATTTTGAGTCATTCTGCACTCCAGATGCGTTAATTGCGTTAAAAATTGGATTTGGCGTTGATTAAAAACAGCACAGTGTCAAAGCCCCTTTTCAAAAACCAAAAACCAAAAAAAGCAGGTCGTCATTGCTTTTTAGTAAACGGGAAAGACAACGGGAGGAAAAATATGAAAGCCAGTGGATACTAATTTGGTGGGCCAAAGGCACTCTTGATATCCACACTCATTTGATATTGGTACAGCTTTTGCATCACTAGTTTTTGCAAGCTTTAATTGGGACTGAGCTTTAATAATTTGTCTCTCATCCTCTCACCTGTCTAAGATATTTGCAAAACTTCTTCAAATAATACGACCCACTCTGGTACTCTGCCACAGAGATACAATGCAAAAGCCAAAAGTCACTACATTTCCAGTAATCCTTTAAGGACTTCTGCCAGAAGGCCTATTGTTATAAATCGTTTTGCTGTTTTCTTTACTCACTTTACTCATGCAATGAAGAAAGCTTTAAACTGGATCTGTGAATGCATTTTTATCAGAAAAGTGTACTTCTTTCTGTGCGCTGTTATCTACAAGGTCCTCCATTGTTGTGGAATCATTCCATGCTTCAGAGACTTTCTGGTGGAAATAGTGTGCTCATATGGTCAACATTTCATATGTATTTTCTTTCTGTTCATTTTTAATTTATACAAACTTGCTCCTCACAGTACTTATTTCCCTTTTAGTATACCTTCCTTTTCTTTCTGCATTCTTATCTTGAAGGCTACTGTTTTTTGTTTTGTGTGTGTGTGTGTGTGTGTGTGTGTGTGTGTGTGTGTGTGTGTGTGTGTGTGTGTGTGTAAAATATATAAACATGTTTACACGGCCATGGTAAGGGGACACACCTCCTTTTCAGTAGCAAAAAGTAATTCCCTGTACTCAGACTTTGCCACGCAGTCCAAAGACGTGCAATTAGCAAGGTTAGGCTAACTGGTGATTCTAAATTGCCCATATGTGTGCATCTCAGTATGAATGGTTATCTGTCTCTGTGTGTTACCCCTCTCTCATAAATGAACCTGTGTTACATAGAGTCTGTAATCCTGGACTCAGTGTTGTGTTTCATGGTTCTTCATTTGCTGATATTTTACTTGTTATTTTTTCTTTTTCACTGCATCTTCTAAAACAACACGTGGAAACATACTGTATATTCCATATGTGGAAACATTGTTCTCCAGACCAGGTTTTGGTGAGATGACCAATTCTTAAACATATACCTCAGGGGTATCATTTAAAAATATAGTGTATGCACAAAACAAGGTTAGAAAGATGTGCACATCTCTGCAAACCACCTTGGCATTTCTAAAAACAAAAGATGGAAAAATGTGCGCAATTGCACAGACAGTCTTACCCATAAGCATAACCCTATTTGGAGATGTAAAAACTGGCAATGTGGATGCTGACGTGGTGAATTGAAGTCAAACTGTAAAATTAATTTTGAGGAATTGTTTTACATAATGCCTTAACTAACACACATGTCACGCTTTTACTTGCAGATCCATGTTATCATAAACATTCAAATCAGCAGCACAGACCTATTAAATTCTGTGCACCATTTCGCTCTCTCCTTATCACATTCCCAGTCCTGGAGGGCAGAGGAGAAATCTGGACTGTATGCTGCCGACACTCTTGGTCCGTATCTCCCTGCAGCTGAAATGCAGGATGTGGCAGTATTCAGGAAATCTGGCTTGGCATTTTCCGATGTTGAATGATCCTTGGACAGCATAAATATCAGTTGAAATCCGAAGTGAAAAACCAACCAAGAGCTGCAGAGCAGAGCATGTTGTAATTGTTTTCAACATCATATATTCTACTTCTTTCAGCTGTGCCTGTTAGGGCTCATCACAGTGGATCATATGACACCATCTGACACTATCTCTAGCATCCTCTTCTGTCATACCAACCCTCTGCATGTGTTCCTTTACTTCATCCATGAACCTCCTTTAGTTTGTCCTCTTTTGCTTCTCGTTGGTAGCTCCATCTTCAACATCCTTTGTCCAACATACCCCGTTCGTATTCTAACCCTTTTCTTCTATTTATCCATAAAACCAAGCACAATAGTTTTCATATATATATATATATATATTTTTTTTTTGTTTCATTTTAGTTCTTAGTTAATTTATTGAGTAAAATCTATGCTGTGAACATGACTGCTGTCATGCATATGAGCTTCCAGACACCATGGTGACTGCCACAGGACTATGTGAATTGCAGACTTGAAATAAAATCAGTGACAACTTTCATGCAAAAATTATACTGGAAATTTTCATGATGATTAGGGAAAGATCACCATAAAAGCTTGCGTTGTTTATTGATTAGTCTGATGTAAGTAGTGCACAGACTCACGTGTGTAGTGCAGCGGGGCTGCTGCACCACCAGAGAACAAAGCAACTGGAAGAACCATCAATCAGTGACCGTCTTTGTTGCGTTTTCTATTGTTATCTTATTCATGTTTGGTGTGGCTGTAGCTCAGGACGTACAGCAGGTCATCTACTAATCGGAAATATCCTCGGGCAAGATAATAAACCAAAGCTTTTGTGAATGTTAGATAGAACACACTTAAGCATAAAACAGTACTTGTATGGATAGGTGAATAAGACATATTGTATAAATCACTTTGAGTGCTAAGGTAGAAAAATGCTATATAAGAACCAGTCCGTTTATTTCTGTGCATCAGTATCCACACGACGCTTTAAACTGACAGTCTAAGGTAGAACGAGTGTGGGTCATGAGGCTGATCCATTGCTCAGGTAGACTGAGGATATTTCTCCCATGCTGGCTTTTCCTCATTGGCTTCCTGTTAATCAAATTTAAAATCCTTCTACTCTCATGCAAAATCTTGAATAATGAAGTCCCAACTTATCTTAAAGACTTTAAAGTAACATTTCACTCCAATAGAGCACTTAGGCTTTCAGCTTCAGCTTTCAGGCCCCTGTGGAACACTCTGTGGAACCAACTCCCAGTTTGGATTTGGAAGACAAACACCTTCTCTACTTTTTTAGACTAAACTTAAAACTTTCCTTTTTGATGAAAATATATAGCTAGGGTTGGATCAGATGACTCCCTTAGTCGCAGCACAATAGGCCTAGGCTCCTGCGGCCTTCCCATGATGCACTCAGTGTTTCTTCTTCACTCACCTTTTTTCACTCACTATGTCTTTATACATCACTTTGCATGTAATAATTATTTATTATTCATCTTTGGCTCCCTTCCAGAGTGTCTTTTGTCCCATCTTTCTCTCCGCACCGGAGACAGTCACAGCAGATGGCTGCCCCTCCCTGAGTCTGGCTGTACTGGAGGTTTCTTCCTGGATAAAGGAAGTTTTTCCTTTCTGTTGTCACCAATTGCTTGCTCATAGGGGGTTATCTGATTTTTAGGGTTTTCTCTCAATTGCTGTAGGGTCTTTACCTTACAGTATAAAAGAACATCAGGTAACTGTTTAAATTACCTATATTGAGCTTTTATTTA
>NW_005187483.1:541181-549814 GCF_000239375.1 Pundamilia nyererei | reverse complement strand
ATATATAGCTTTTATATTACAAAAAACAAAAAGGCCAAGAACTTGTCCTACAAAATGCTACATTTGTGAACACACTCGCTCCTTCTTTTTATTTCTTTACTTTTATTTTTAAAATCTTGTATTTCAGAATTTAAAAACATGTACTTGGGAAATAAAAAGACAAGTTTTGACCCCTTTTTTTCCCTCACAGAAGAACCCTATTTGTGCTTGATCAAGTGTGACTGTGCCCCTCTTTCCTTTTCAGTAGCAATTCAGCTATTGAATGGCTGTCGTACTTACCCACTGAGCCAGTGAACACCATCAAAACTACAGCATTTTTTTTTCACACATATGATTGCTTACCTACCATGGCAGTAATAGGCTATGTGTTGTTGCAGAAAATATATTTCCAACACAGTAGACAAAAATAAACCTGCCGAAATGTTTTCCGTCTTGGTTGTAGTGACACGTTTTTTTTAGATGTCTCTCCAAAGAAGAAGCTATTATTTCAGGCAAAAAATTCAATAAATAAAGTGATGGTTGAGTGCTTAAAGTTCAGCTAATCTGGACTCAAAATTTCCCATCAAACTTCTCCAGTGATGTGTATGAGTTTGATTCTGAGCTGTGCAATCACCGAAGATGCCCGCCTGGAAAATAAGGCTGTTGCTCTTTATTCCAGGCATGTTCCACCCCTATAGATTAGATACAGTTTGATGGACCTTCACAATAAACAATTCCTTGATCCTTGATCACACAGTAAAAAGCATTTTTTACTGTTTTTCTATTCTTTCTTGACTTTAAACTTCTGTATGCTATCTTTGTAAGTGCTCAAGAATAATCTGCCACAGGTTACTGTTGCTGTGACCCTTATAATCCAGGGATGGCTTGTAATATTGTGATCGGGGAAATTCAAGCTTGCTCTACTATTCCATTCATTGTCAAATCACTCTGGATAAGAGCTTCACACACTGTAAATGTGTAAAACTTTAATGATCATATTACTTATTAATGAAGGAATTGAAGAGCCTCTGAAGTCCCTTTAGATTTCAGAATGAGCCGGTTCCTCAGGGAACAGCAGGCTGTCTTAACTCTTTGCACACTTTAGATTCTTCTGTCAAACCTGGTAGTACAGCATGTCATACCTAAATGCAACATGAAACTAATTTTAGAATTTGCAAATTCTCATTTAGTTAATATGTAGCAGATTTAGCATTTCAAAGAACCATTAGAACTGCTTCATTAATGTCATTATTTTCTTTATGCATTTTTTTTATGCATTTCCAATCCATTTCATTTAAAGTTCAAAGTAGGGAAAGCAAAGATGTCAGTTCATGTTATTGTTGTACAGCTGGTTATTTTGGTCCCTTTCTGCGTCTCTATCCATTGCTATTATACTGCACGTTTATTGCAAGGCAGTGTGATCGTTAAGGGCAGTTAATTGCCGAACTCGAACTAAAAACACATTTTAAACAGATGCTTCTCCTTGCTGTAGTATGGTATGAATACATGGCTGGCTCTATGATTGACCACCATGATTCATGTTTGCTCGTTTATCAGTGCTAATTTGCCAGGCTAATCTCCCCATTAAGCTCAGTGAGAACATTAGCCTAGCAAATTAGCACTGATGAATAGGCTATTATTCAAAGCAAAATCCCCACTTCTACCCACTTGTCTCATTTTTTTTGTTTTTTTTATTTCTTCCTCTTCAATCCCTCTCTCTTTCCTGTCATTTTTATTTTTATTTTTTATGGTTCATCGTTTCCCTTAAGTTTTTTCAGGCTTTGCTTTGCTTTACAACTCAGTATACTGTATAGATTTTTAAAAAAGAGTTCCAAAACTGGCAAAGACACAGAATGAATAAATAGGATGTTCTACAATTTCATTTTAGGCCATGTGTATGAAAGGGATATAACACTGTAAATGGATGTTAAACACATTTGTTGGAGCAGCTTGTTGGAAAAACAAAGGCATCAGAGATGCCTCCAGTCTTTACTCCATTTTCTGCTGTCTTTTCTTCTCCCCTGTAAAACCCCCCTCAGTTCTAATCTTAGCAGTACTTAACGAAAAATGTTCCAGCTTACACACATTCAAACAAATACACATTCTTCCAAACACATACACACAAAAACACAGTGAATTTTTTTAAAGTAGCGTGTGTTACATGGTTTGATCTCCTTTATGATCTTTGGCTCTGAATGTAGCCTCAATTCTGTATTGTATTCCAACCCCTATAGAGGAAAACCACAGAGCTCCAGGGCTTGCAAAGCTTTGTTTGCTTGTATCTCTCAGGGAAGAAGAGAATGAAAGAGAAAATTAAGAGGGGAAATGGAAATATGGGGACAAGAAGGAATGAGTGAGAAAAGACAAAAATTAAAGAATAGGAAACGATAAATAGTTTGCCATCTATCCTGTTTATTTTGTTGTCTATACTTAATCTGTAGCTCACTTTTTGTCTTTCTCATGTTATTGACTGTTTCAACCATGCTCCTGCCTACTCTGTTTCACTTAATAATATGAGTTTATCATTTGTGTTATAGAGTCAGATAATTAATATAAGCAGCCATATTGTAATTAGTTGCCTCCTCTTTATCTGCCCATAAAGCACAATATGCAAAAACACCTTACACACACAGTTAGGCACAGATGCTCTTGCACTCACACATACATGCACATATGTACACACACAGATTTACAAGTATTTCAATGAGTGGCCTATAAAGTGTTAAAGATTTTTCACCATGATTTGATCTCAATATCAGTTCCTTAATTTAGACTTGTGGCTTTCAATGGATTTTAAGTCTTAAAAAACACCCTCTGTATTTCTCAGTTGTATAACATTCCCAGATGTCACCGAGGGCCACAAAATGTCCAAATGTAGAACAATGCAATAGGTAATAAAACAATCCGAGGCAATCTGATGAATTTAATTTGTACTTGATACAAAAACACTATGCTAGATCTCTGCCAGCATGAAGTAAATGCCTGAAATAATGCAAGTTAATTGCTTCAGGTCAGAGGGAACTCTCTAAACTGGGTGCTAAGGAGTGTGAGCAAAATCACTTTGCAGAAATAACAGAAGGCGGGAAGAGGCTAACTTTTGTTGAATTCCTGAAGGAGGGAAATGTAATGGCGTGCCTGTTAAATCTCTTCTGGTGTCTTCAAACCTAGTATCCAACAAAAGCATGAAGCAGAGCTGTCAGGCCACCGCAGGACACAATAATATTGTCACATTGTGCCTAATCTGTTCAAAAAGAGGGTTTCTTAATCAATTTTATCCAACTCATGATGTTTTCTTCACACTGGAGTAGTCATTTTGGTGTTTAAGCCTTTAATCAGCACTGATTAATAACACAATTGGAAAATAATGAAAAAACAAACAAACAAGAAAATAATAATCATAAACGACCCACATGAGATAAGAACCCCAATCTTCTGGGTTAAACAAACACTCTCATATATGTGATCTATGATCTACTAGCCATATCTATTGTGTGATATCAAACATTTATACAACAATTTATACAAATCAACATGCAATGTTAAAGATAAATTTTACACAATTTTTGTTTGTTAGAGTTTTATTTATTGTATTTCTCATAGTTAACTCATCTCTGGGGATGTGACAGAAGGTTAGTGAATGTTTGGGGTATTTTAACATCACCCATCCATTTTTGACAACCCAGCAGGGGGTATTCTTGAGTCCAAGCTGTATGTCTGGCTTGTGGGTCACACCTCTTGATCACAGCTCCCTGATGGCGTTCTTCGTGTGCAGTCTTGTGTCACCGAGAAACTGAAAGCCCTGCAAACTGGCAGGCAAAGACCAAGTTTTATAGGTACAGAATGCACTCATCATCCTTTGCTATTGCCTACCAGGCTTGTGTTCTTGGCTCTACGTCTTCTCTGAAGCCTCCTTTATTATTATATATTTCTGCAGAATCACTTGCCAAGATGTTTTAGACTTGCTGAGTGGAGTATCTGTGCGTTGTTTTGAGAAGATGAGATGTGTCTGTAGATCTTAGTAAACTCAAATTCTCAAAAAAAGTTCCTAATACAACATGTAATTTTGCCATTTTTAAAAGTCTGTAAATAATAACTTTAACTCAAGACAGGCAAGGTACGTTTTTGTCCTTGGTTTTGCAAAGAACAGAAGTTACGGTGCTCATTACAGTGCGCCTCTGTGTGAGTATGTTATACAGACATTAAGATATAATGGAAGAGATAGAAGGAGACACAGAGAAGTGAGGGACATAGGAACAGTAATGAGTACTCCAGTAGAGAGTGATAAGAGAGATAGAGAGAGAGTTGGTCTGCATAATGAGTCCTCCAGCATGGAGGTGGCATGTGGGAGGGATGGAGAGAAAGAGAGAGGGAGGGATAGACTGAAATATTCCAATGGAGAATACAGAAAGCAACAGAGGCGTATTAGATCACAGAGAACTGTCTGTATAATGAGTATTTCAGGGGACCGCTAGAAAAGTAGAAGGCATGGATGGGGTATAACACAATACAAACTGAACAGAGAGTTGGAAACTGGATTTAAAATCCAGAGATAAAAAAAGAACAATGTCCTTCTAGTAAATGGTCCATACAGCATGTTTTAAAGTCACTGTATGGAAGCTCATTTTAAATCCCATTCATAATCTTATTGTAGCCAGAAACAACATTTGCAATGACATAGTCCAATATTGTAATATTTTTTTGTGTGTTGCTGTATTTTGAGCTTCTTTTGTGGAGATATTATTGGTAATTATGCTGAGTGTCACTAATGGAAATTGCTACCCAGCCCTTCTTCTTTTTACATCAAAACAGACTATTCAGTATGGAGTGCTTCAGTTTAGTGTTTGCTTCATGTGGTTTCAGTGCTCAGACTAGAAAAGCACTATATAAGAAACAGTCCATTTACCAGTCCATAAAGACCCATTGGTAGAAAGTATCAAGTATCAGATGACATGCTGATTATTGTATTCATCAGAGAAACAATATCAAAAGTGTAATTATTTTATAATTCTGATTATTATTGTATGTATTTGTTTAAATGGCCTAATGTAGTGCTAGAATTTTGTGATTTCTTTAGTACTTTGTACTTGTATTGCAGCTAAAACATTTTAAGCATTCTGATTTCTGCGTGTAAACAGAAGTGACTTTCATGACTCCTGTGAGCGTGCCGTATGTGTCACTGATGTGTGCAGAAAACATAAAAATCCGCTAACTCACTTTCCCACAGTCTCTCTTTCAAATGCAATGTTAGTTTTAACAGATAGATGAGGCTAAGCTGCCAGGACCCCAGTGGTGCTTTAAGAATTAAGCTACAGGATGTGATGCCATGTGCTGTTTTTGTGTATTTGTTCCCAGAAGCTGTCATAATATGAAAAGTAGTGGGTGGCATCACAGGAGACCTGTCACCAAAATATCTACAGTTACTGATGGGTTATAATGAGCAGCATAGGAAAATAGAAAAAAAAATTGGAATAATGTACTATATACATACATACACACATTTTGAGTCTATAGACATGGAAATTACTCAACCTCCTCTTCTCTCCTCCACTCAGAGCGAAGCAGTGTTTAGGAAGTTTAGGAAATAATTTATATGAAAATTAAACAGATCAAGCAACCAGCATGCAGACAGACAGACAAGCAGCAGTTGCACTAGATATGCACAAATAACCTCATATACACACACATATGCATGGATACACATCTTTGTATAAGCAATCTGAGAATGTATACATGCACTGAGCCAGAAAGACTGATAGCTAGCCAGTCAAGAGTTTGCCGGTGAACCTGCCAATCAATTTTTCAGCTATCCAGTCATCCATCAAAAAAATAAAAGTATACATATTACCCAATCGTGTCTGCTATCCACAAGACAGTTGTCTAATACATTTGATCAGTTAGAGATATAGATAGAGACTCAGTTTTAGTAGATATTAGTATACCCATAATCACAAGTATTCTGCGATGGAGACATGGAGGAGATGAAAATGGAAGATACCTATAGAGTTCAATGTGGAGTTACATAAGAGCTTCAGTCAGATAGTCTAATGGGAGAGAGGAAAAGGTGGAGGTAGATGCAACAAAGCCAGCAGAGGGAGTTTGTTAGAAATGTGGGGGAAGAAAAAGTGAAGAGGATGAGAGGAAAGAGTAGGCACTGATAGGAATTAAATGTAAAAAGTTAAGGCAGCAAGAAGGGAACCAAGAATCTGGATGACGGAGGGAAGTATGGGAGTAGATAGGGGATTGACAATGCAGTGGGAAATGCTATGATGTGTGTATATTCTCACTGGAATAATGTGATATGAATGACCTATAAGTTATAGATTTATTTATAGTAGGGGATTTTTGTTTTGTTTTGTTCTTTAGAAAAAAATACATACATATAGACAATTTTGCAGTCTTCCTAACAAATAAATGTCTGTTTAAACACTGCAAGGAACTGTGGCGCTATTTGTCCTGTTCAGCGCTGTGTGCAGCCTCTTTCACATATGGGCAGTCATATCCAGTCTTAGTCAGAAACCACTCAGGCACATAGACTAAAGGTGTTTCTCTGAGCGGCAAAGAGAAAAGATAAGTTATGCGTTTACTTTTTGTTTGGTTTTTGTTTTGTTCTTATTTTGTGTCTTCAACCATTGTCATCCCATTACCATGCTCTTATTACCATTTTCTTTTCCCTTTCCTTTGGATTGGCTCTGTATCCGCTGCACTCTTTGCTTTTCTCACTTTTCAATCCTCTTCTCTTCACCAGAAATCTTTGCTATTGACAGGGGCAGGGGAGGGGAAAGGGAGGAGAAGAGGAGGAGAAAAGGAGGATAACAGCAGGCTCTATCCATCATGGCAAAACCAAGGGGTGGAGAAGGAGATGTACTGAGCTTGTGCTGACTGCTCACATAAGCAAAAATGTGACAGGATATAACATTTAAGTATCCAGTTTGTGAACAATCAGTTTAGGGTCTCTTGTGAAATTAAAATGTATAGGACTGGCTTTAAAGAATAATAACAATGTGTTTGTATTCATATAAGCTACACATACTACATATTTTAATGTTCATTGCCAAAAGTATCACAACCTCTAATTTAAATTAGTGGTTGTAATCATTGGTCCAGCAAAATTACATGGCAGTTCTGCACACCATTGGTGTGGTGAAATGGCAGAATAACCTTTATTTAACTTTTATTTAAACAGAAAGTCCCTTAATATTAAAATCTTTTTTTCAAGGCAGACAAAATGGATCTAAAGTAAAGCTTAAAGCAGTCCAACTGCATTGCATGAATCAGAATAAATAAGGTCAGCTCACAATATCTTTTTTTTTTAGTCATGAACCAGTAATTTTCTCCATAGTATAACTTGGGGTTCAAGAAAATATCAAATGTTATTTTCAATTTCTTTTGGCTGATTAGGGCATTCTAGCTTTGGCTTTATTATTGAGTAAAGTAATTAGTGACAAGCACTCGTGAACACACAAAAGCAGAGTATCTAAACTCTTTTTAATGCAATGTTTGGGATTCAGTCTGGAACTAATAAACTCCAAAAAGAAATCCTTTGCAAGAATCAACCAGGTGCCTAAATGAAAGTAATAATAGCAATTGCAAAACATTTTTTTAAATCCAGTATCCAAGCATTCACACCTGGGATCTGCTCAGTACAACATTAGTCCTGTGCAGATGTCAGACTTGGTGCCTCAGCACCTCTGACATACTTTTCCTTCTCATTAAGTCTATGTGACCCTCCTTCCAACCAGCAGCTCCGTTCTCTCCCCATTAGGCTTTCGCCATCTCTATTTTTCATTCTGATTGTAACTCTGTACTGCAGTGTAGATGAGTCAGCTGTGGCAAATAAATTCAGATAGCCACACTGAATGAGCTCCTAAAACTCTACCCTGGATGTTTTTGTTGAATGAGCTCCAAAGACCTGACTGATGAAGCAGAAACAAGCTTTTCATTGGTGGCATGTTGAATTAGTAGACTTAGTCAGGCCAGGATAGAGGAGAGCAGAGGTGAAGGAAGCAAGGAGAGGTGGGGGGTAGAGCTGTTATCACAAGGCAGCACCTGGCCCAAAGACAGACAGGATGGGACAGAGACGTCTGTCAAATACACACAGTGAAGCAGAGACATACGCATGCATGAAGCCACACTCAGCCCATATAATATACATGTCAGTGTATTTGTTTATCCACTTTTTCTGTAGTCCTTAAAGGTCATTGTGGCTGTCTGTTTTTTCATCTCTCTGTCATTGTCCCTGCAATTTCTGACTTTTTAATCATACAACACGCTACTTTTCATAATTAAAAAAGCTGATGAGATGCTAACACCATGTGGGAAAAATTACTGCAGTTTTTGTTTCACTTTCACTTTCCTTGTGGATTAACTGGCTTGAGATTTGATCTTACTTTTTAGCATTATTTAGCAGGTAGCATTATCCTAAACAAGATATTTTTTAAAATATTTTTTGTTTCATATATATATAGGTATCATCCATCGATCGATATCTATATATAAATATTTATCGATATATATATATACACACATATATATATATGTGTATATGTGTATATGTATGTATATATATGAACACCCAGCACGCCCCTGCGGGCGGTTTATCCTTCAAGCTCGGGTCCTCTACCAGAGGCCTGGGAGCTTGAGGGTCCTGCGCAGTA
>NW_005187483.1:537663-539080 GCF_000239375.1 Pundamilia nyererei | reverse complement strand
ATGGAATTTCTCTTTCAGTCTCCCTTTTCTAGAAGTTCATTCTTCTCTCTTCCTTCCACACACTTAGATTTTACACAGACACGCACACACCTGTTGTATTTGTAGTAAATAAATAAAATAAATTTTTAAAAAGGCCTTATAATTAGCATGTTTGCTGCTGCATACCAAGCAGTGTTGTGTATAAATGGGCATGTGACTCCACATAGCAGAATTAGTGGAGCATGAAAGAAAATAAAGGATTTGAAGGATTTAAAGTGCACCCCTGTGCTGAGTTTTTTTTAATTTCGCTGATGGCAATTGGAACCCTTAGGTGTTGCTTCTCTATCACAGCAGGTGACTCTTTTAACCTTTTGGCTTTGTTTAGCATTGGAACAACATTAAGCACATTGAAATTTGCATAACAGGGCTCATTTTTCACTTTCTCTTGTGTCTTGTGTTTTTGTGAAAATAGAAATTCCCAAAGTATTATATGATGATTGATTGTAGGCACTATTAAAATAGTTTTACTTATTCTATAGTCTGCTGAGAGGCACATAGAGTTTTGATCAGTCACTTTAACATTATTCAGTGCAGAAACTGTCCTTTCAACTGTTCTTCCACCTTAATTAGGAAAATCATAGTGTAGCAGCAGTAAAGGGCAAAATTTCAGCCTATAGTTTTACTGCATACTTGCCAAGCAATTGCAGCAGTTTAGCTACATCAAAGAGATTTATGTTTATGTTTATTTTCCATCATATTGATTGAACGGAAGTAAAAGTGACACATTTCCTCCTTGGGGAAGAATATTCTACTGATTATTTTAAAAAGTAAAAAGAATTCAAACACATTCTCCTTTTCCAAGCATTCAGATACCTTATTATTTGCTGTGCTGGTTGTGGAGAAGGCAAAGATCTCATTTCCAGAGTACTTTGTTTGTAATTATTATTGGATGAAGAAAGTTTCAAGTTGATTGTCTAAAGCAAAAATCTTTAAATTTTGATTGTTATTAATCTGGATTATTTTCTGTCAGTTTTAAGGTTTGACATATCAGGACATAAAAAAAATGATATAGTCTTTACTAGAGATGGACCGATCCGATATTACTTATCGGTATCTGTCCGATACTGACCTAAATTACTGGATCAGATATCGGAGAGAAATTAAAAATGTAATCTGATCCACTAACTATCACAAAAGCACCTCACAAAATTTGCGACATGGCGCAACCCAGCTCATGACCTTAGCCAGAGCAGTATGTGTCACGTGATAGAGTGGCTGTGGCGTTTAAATGCACTTTGCACCAGAAAGAAGAAACCAGCGGCTAAAGAACAGCAACATGTTTAAGCTTGATAAGCTGTTGTTAGAATTTATTTAATATTACTTTGTACACCAGGATCCTTTTCTACGTAGCTGACAGCTGGTAACTGTGCAGGGGTGG
>NW_005187483.1:519895-537430 GCF_000239375.1 Pundamilia nyererei | reverse complement strand
CGCTAAGTACTCTTCAAAATACCAGAATAAGGAGGATGCTGTAGGTTTATGTTTATTAGATTGATCAGTTTTGCTTAACTATGAAATATTTTGGATGCAGTGTATTTTTTGCATAAAGGTATAACAGAATAGCTTAAGTGTTTTGTTTTTTAAGACGTGAGTATTAACTTATACAAAATGCAGCAATTTAAAAAAACAACAACAGTTTTATTGATTATAAAATACACTATAATCAGATTCATATTTCGAACATAAAAAAAGTGGTATCGTGCCATCTCTAGTCCTTACCGGGGCTTAACTAAAAGCCAGTCTGTTATACTGTAGACGTGTTGGTGTGGTTGGGATGACTATGTGTGTGTGCGGAGAAGTGTGTGTAAAAGTGTCCTGACAGCGCACAGATCAAGTGAGACCAATATCCACTTCACCTGTTTATGTCGAGCTGTGTGTGAATGAGTGGGTGTGTGAGCAATCTGCCTGACAGCATTCTCCTCCTCGGACAACAAACTGTTATGACATGTAGCATTGTTTCATTCACTCCCAGAAACACACTTCAGACTCCAGTTGCCCTTGTATCATTGAGTCTCTCCTTCCAGCTTTGTTTGTTGAGCTAACCTGTTGTTTGCTGATTTTGTTGGCATGTTTGTTTGTTTGTTTTTCCCCCTGCCAAATTATACCTTTGCTACCACTGGTATAGCCTATTGACACATGGGATTTTCTTTTTTGGCTGAGAAAATGCCTGTGTTTGCGGATGTTCAAATGTGTCTGTGCTTATTATTGTATAATATTTCCTTTGTTTGAAATGTTTTACATTTCAATTTAAATTCATCAGAGCTGAGCTAGAACAGTAGTAGAGACAGTGAGTTTGGTACACCTTAATGTCAGTGGGCAGCTTTATCAGTGAGGTTTTACTCTTTCTTGGAAAGGAAGCTTGGACTCTTAAATGTCTGACTCTTCTTTTTGCAGATTTAGTGATTGGGTCCCCATCAATGGAGTGGGGGAAAAAGGGCATTTTACTGACCATTAAACATGCTATCAATACTACATTTAAGTTAAACTATTTATGTTAGAATTAATTTATTACAGCAGTAGAATAAAAGCATGTAGGCATCCAGCTCATTGCTCCCTGCAAATACTGCTTCATACAAAAGTTGAAGACTGATGAGTAAATATCTCTCTATAGCCTACAGATGGATGCTGGAATGCTCGGAGAGGTTGAAACAGCAAGTGGCTTCTAGAGCTGGAGATCTCTGCAATCCTTCTTGTCAAGGTTTTCAGCCGTTACTTGTGTTCCTTATATTTGCTTTGCTCTCCCATTGAATGACCCCTTGCCTTCATACCTTGGTGAATGACCTGCCATGTGTGACCTTGTAAGAACCTTTACTTGGAGGTCATTATATCTTGTTCTGGAGTAGTGGGTGACCATCCAATTTACTGGTTATGTCCAGCCAGCTGCAAACTAGTGCTTTTCTCTATGATGTCTTCAAAACTTCCCCAGCCATGTAAGAAAGAACAAACTACACATGGGTAGGGTGTTTTTTGTTTTTGTTTGTTTTGTTTTTATACCTCAGCAGCTGCCTGTCTGCTTTTCCTTTTACAAAATATAAATCTAAACTGTCCCCAAGTACTGGAAAATAAACAAGAAAGTAAAAACAGCAAATCATATTAATTATGGAACAAAAACCCTTCCTGCTGATCAGATTTAATATATTGCTGAAAGTCCTTCCTCAGCCTTTCAGTCTGTGCCTGCTAGTGATCTGTGGTTGAGTAGCTGGTAGCTACATTGCTAATCTGGGATGGCAGCCCAGAGGACTATCTTGAACCTACTACAGAAGCCAGCTACCCACCACTATTGTCTGTGCCTTTGTTTACAGAAAAATATGTCGTTCTAATCCCATGTGTGGTGGGAAGTGGAGTGGGCGGTTTGATTCCATGTGTGAGGGTTTTTATTTGAAAGAAATCCAGTATCCAAACATCAAGCTCTGCAGATTACATTACCGATGTCCTGTACAAAAATGTGTACGAAAGAAGCAGTTGTTAAAGTCCCACGCATTGCTGCATATATACTGGACTGCTGCTGCACTTGGCTTCATCCACCAAGAAAAGACTGTAACAATGAAGAAATGGTCACTAAGAAATTGGTGTTTGTTTAGTGTTACAATCAATGCTCTGTTAATCAGTTAGAGCTTTACAATAAAACTCCAAAATGGTTGTTTTATAGCAATCAATATACTTGACATTTACCTGTTTATTGATCATTGCTTAAACTTGCTGATACATTGCAGGATAGTTGTACAGTGCAGCTGTGATTCCAATAATGGTAATGTATGCATGGATACGGGAGTTGAGTCTTATACTAAACAGAGGTGTAAAAAAAATCACCAGGCCCTTTGCAATACATAAACTATTTACAGTTTATCATTCACGAACATCTTTGTGAATAATTTAGTGGGTACCAAATCTTTATTAGGCTTCATAATTTTTTGCTGCAGCTGTGCATAGACGAGCATTTGTTTATTTATTGTTTATCTCTGCAGTGGTCCTTTGCACTGAGCTTAGATTTGATACTTTTTTTTTTTAATTTAGTGAATCCAATGAAGCCCCCCACCCCACCCCCCCACAAAGCAAACAGAAAATGATTAAATTACAATTTCTCAGTTGAAACCTTGTTTGGATGGATGGATGGAGTGAGTCCTCCACCAGAAGCCTGGGAGCCTGAGGGTCCTGCACAGTATCTTTGCTCATCCTAGGACTGTGCTCTTCTGGAAAAAGATTTTAGAAGTCATGCCTGGGATCTGCTGGAGCCAATTGTGTATTTTGGGGTCACTTCTCCTAGTGCTCCCATTACCGTGACAACCACTCTTGCCTCCACCCTTCTCTACCTTCTTTCTCAGCCCTTGGTACTTATCAACCTTTTATGTGTTCCTTCTTATTCATGTTGCTATAACTAGCTACATCCATTACTACATCCTTTTTCCTCTGCTTGTCCACCACTACTATCCAGTTGGTTAGCCCTCACCACTTGGTCTTTCTGGATCTGTAAGTCCTACAGGGTCTTAGCTTGGTCATTGTCAACCACCCTAGGGGGTGTATTTCATTTTGACCTTGGGACTTCCAGGCCACATTTGGCATTCCAGTATACTACCTTCTGCCAGATACTCTTCCAGTATTGCTTCATCTCCACACTAGGTGGGACTGTTCTCTTATGGTTTCCCTGCCACCGAGAATGCATCTTGGATGGTTCAGTGGAGAACATCTGGGTGATTCTGCTGGCTTCTGTCTGTCTGGTATAGCTCTTCAAGCAGTCAGAAACTGACAAGGAAAGATTCACAGCATTGGCTAAGGTCTCGGATACAGCAGCTGGTTGTATTTTTTATCCCTTTCTTCATCACACCACCTGGTGGGGCTGGTTGTGGCTGTTCAGCAAGCATTACCCCCAATGGAGAAGGAGAATAAAGGAAAGGGAACTGCAGAAAGTTGTAATGTGTGACTTCCTTATCTGCAATTCTGGCAAATCAGCTGATCTCAGTGACATCCCACATTTTGTTCTAAAAATCCAAACATTCATGATGTGCTGTTTAAGCTGATTAAGCTTGCAGACATTTGCACCTTTGCCGAATTACCTAGGTACATAACATCTCCCCTTTTTCATGCTCTGTTTAACTTACTCAGTGTCAGATCCTTTGAGATACTTTGTCAGTTCTGCACAGAATTTTTTAGTGTTTTCCTTGTGTCTGTTTTTTTTATTTTTTTTTATTTATATAGATCGAATGGTGCTGCATACGTGTTATTTAAATTAGGTGCCACTGTTTTACTATACAGCAGTGAATTCTAAAAATTTATTAGACAAAGAACCTATTTTTGGACTTCTGCTTCTTTATGCCACAACAGTGTATTTTAAATCAAGCAGTCAATATGGAATTGAACTGTAATTTTAAAATCATGATATTTTTGCGAATTTTACAAATGAAAAAAAAAAAACATTAAAGCTGATAGATGCCTTGATTGGCATTATTCAGTGCCTATAAACTATGAAACGTGAATATTATGAATTTGCGACTTCTGAAGTTATGGTTTGTCATGATTTATGCCTGAATTAGACTTGAGTGGAAAATTTACATCATAACTTACAATGTAACTGGAAGACCCTCTTAACCCTATGTCGTTCCACATAACCTGACATGCACCTCCTGATAAATGTAACTACATGACCGAAATACATGGAAAGTTGTGGGTTAAAAGGGGTTTCCAGTTATGTCGTAAGTTATGATGCAGCTGCAGAAGCCTAAATCAGGCATCAGCAGCAACGGCCACATTGTTCAACAGTTCTGAAACATAGGGCCATATTGGGTTCCTGTAGAAAAGAATGATAGTGGCTTCTTTAGATAAAGCAAATATTAAAAATAATCATAAAAAAATATCATTCAGTAGCAACACCAGGGATGAAAAATCAAAGAATAAAAAGACAACAACGGCAGCAACAGCACACGAAAGAATAAGTAAGTAAAAGGCAAGACAAAGTGAAAGATTCTCAATAGCATGATAAAACAGATGTTCCACCAAATGACACATTGGACCTGTGACCAACATAACAGGGCTCTTTTACATCAAGCTTTGAATTTCTTAACACGTTTAGTATAAACGACTTGCAGTCTCTCCATCTGTCTCACCATGTCTTAAAAAATTACCCCCATCTGTTTATTCTAAAGTATAAAACACTTGAATACCAATCTGTCCATCTAACTTAAACAATAAAAAAACTACATTCAAGGTCTTAAACACCTAAAATGTTCAAAACTGAACTATGAATTTAATACTTAAAAAGATTTTAAAAAATAATTGAAAAATGTGTACATAATTGTCAATTTTACAATAATCTCATGACCTAAGAATTATGTATAAGCTCGTAACTTGTGCTCAAAAAGAAATAAATTAATAAACAATTCTCTCAGGATTCCAATTCCTTGACAGCTTGTCACACTTAAAAAAAAGTAACCGCTTCATTTTAGTGTTGGGATCACAACAACAGATTGTTTTCCTTCTGCCTCTCAAAAAGCAGGAAAAGCAGCAAACAAGATTTTAATGATTTGACAGTTGACTCATTTAAATGCCACTCATGTCCATTGAAGGCATCTTTTACAGAATGTGTTGAAGAATATGCAGTTGGTGGGTTGAATTTTGTTTAACATCTGTCTTCTCTTGTTTTTCTGCCATTTTAGTTACCATTGGCAGCGATATTTCTTTAATTTTTCACTGAATGTACCATTTCACACTTTAGGCAATCTTGGCAAAGCTTTGTGCAATGAATAATATTTTCCATGAGAAATGGGATTCCCACGTCTTGAAAAGCACAGGTTTTAGGTTTGAGCAGTTGTTTGAGCACATTTGAATAATATAAATTTACTACTTGCCTTCCACCCAAACATAAAATTCTTAAGAAAGTTTTGCTATGTATTCATTCACCAGGTTTACAGAGCAATGATGTAATTTCAGACTTGAAATAAAATGTCCTGTACTGGTTTACTTACTCAAAAGCTTCAGTTTATATATAAGATGAGGGCATTAAAATGCACTTTTACAGTGCTTCTTTCTAATGTCTTTTTGCTGTTCTAACAAGTTCAGACCCAACAAACACCATTTGCTTTTACTCGTGTCTCTTGGACACATCTGCTAAACATGCAGCAAGTTTGTTTTGACACATAGCATATGGCTTTTGTTTTGAGAAGAATTCCTTTTGGGTTCACATTTACATTTGTAGCACTTAACTGACACTTTCATCTGGCAACTATTGAATAAGCATCATTTGCTTACAATAATTATTGCATGCTAAGCACATTGATATAGATCACTGTAAATGGTAGTATGAAGCCCCTTTCATGTGCTCTTAACTTTCCACAGCATTTGAATGTGTCTTCACTTCACTCTGGTCAAATCTGTCAAAGGTTAGAATAACAATATTACAACGGTTAGATCTCCATGATAATGCAACATGTGAAAACTGCATTTAGTCACATTAATTGACAAGTATAAACAAGATCATGATACCCTGACATAAGAAAGACACAACCAAGAACGCATTTCAGCCATCAGCAGACTTTCTAGGAACTGAACAGTCTTTTGGTCATCTTAAAGAATTTAAAGAGTAGCTCTCTGCATCTAAGAGCAGTGAGAATGTGAAAGCATGGTGTGAAAGGAGATAAAAGCTCAGAAAATCTTCTTTTGAGCCATACGTCTCTTGTTATTCCACTATGTCTGTAATAAAGAAGGAACTTCAAACAAGAACGTGACAGTAACATGAGCTGACTGTGGTTCTGGCTCTCAAGCTAGCCTGCACGAAGGCATTATAGGTCACTTGGTGTAGAGTCCAGGCTCACATATACAGCAAATACCACTCATACAGTGACTCACTCCTGTACAGTTTCCTGTACATTTCACTCTGTTGGCATCTTAAACAGCTCGGGCTAAATCATCCTGAAGATCATCTATAAGATAAATTTAGTTAACAGGAGGGTGTGTAGCAACAACGATCAATGCCTCGCAGGCTTTCACTTTCTCCTAATGCTTTAGACCTTGGTAAAATTGAAATTTTCTGGTGAACAATGGATGTTCCTTGTATGTTCAGCACACTTTGAGACACTAGAGAAAAAACAACTTGGCCTTTTTGTTCTTTGTCTTTGTATATATATACACAGCCTTTTAAAGGAATCTATTTTTCAGCTAAGAAATTGTTACTTGCGTCATGACAGCAGGAATAAATTATGCCTTTAACCAGATTTAGATAGTAGCTACTTTTCAGTGCAGTTTCTGAGCAGTTATGCACCATAGTGATAACCACAGTGACTAACATCGTCTAAAAGTTCATCTTTTTGCCAGATTAACCCTCTCGGGCTCAAATTACGTTTTTTGTTGCTAATGCACAACCAAGTCCTGCAGTGGTACTTCTGAGTAAAAAAACCTCGTAAAATATGTATGTGGGGTAATCAGGTTGTTAGTTTTTAACTGTTGCAAATCGGCAACGTCTGCCTTGAGAGGGTTAAGTGTCAGTTTAATGAATTTAAAAATATTACTTCTAATCTGTTGAAAAATCAATGATTAACAACTGGTAAAAACTAAAAGTAAAGTAAAAAACTGAACAGAAATGTAAATTTAAATAACATCAGCGGAACACATAAACCTTGAGGTCTTAAAATCTTCTTTTCTCTCCTAAAACATTTACTAACATGTCCAAATCACTTTTAATCCTGGGTAGACTTACTAAGCCCTTTGAGTAACTTTCATGCTGAGGAGAGCTGTCATTTTATAGCCTTTTAAAGCCTCTGAGCTTTAAACACATGGAATTTCCAAGTAATATAGTCTAATTTTATGAAAGGAAGATACCTAGAGTCAATACACAGAGGAATTTACACTGCTTACATTGTTCCAAGGACAAGCTGTTTATATATAGTTCATTTAATGAACCTGGCTAACTGACTAATATTAAGGCATTGCTTGTAACTTCTGATTGAGAAAAGCCTAAAACCCAAAAGCAAGACAAAAGAAATGCGTAGGTTACTGGTATCTTCCTGGCACGAAGATGTAAGAAAGTGGTCATGCTAAAAGCAAGGCCCAGGTTATGAGCTAAAGTATTACCAATAAAACAGATATTAAGAGAAAGCTGGAAAGGTTTGGATGAATCAGTTGATTGAACTGGATGGATTGTGAACAGTTGTACACAGTGTTATTCTTCTGAAAACATCATGGTGACCTTTCAGAACCTCAGCACCTGTAATTCTGAAATCTCATGTGAACACCGAAATGTTTACAAAAAAAGGTGTGGATCGAAGAGTCAGACTCCTGAAAAGTGTATACCTGCATCTGAGATCTCGAGTGTGGTGTGAATTTGTAGTAGCTATCATACTTGGCTGGTGTTTCTCTTCCTTTCCGTCTTCTTCCCCCCATTCGCCCAGCCTTGTTGTTGCCTCTGTGTCACACTTCTGTCTCTAGTTCCTTTCTTCTGTCTCTTTCTTTCTCTCCGAATCTTTTCATCTCTTTGGTAACTGTAAATATGCTCTCCTATAATCAGATCAAACACCGGACTTATGCCTTCATGACACTGTGGGGCAGATGTCCTAAACAGGGCAAAATAGCGTGTGAGTGCAACCCCCAAATAGCGCTGATATTTGGGGGTTGATTTACAAAAAATGTGCTTTTTTAATAAATAGGTGCAGTCAGTTCATTTCAATATGACATGCCCAATCTGCCAAGAACCATGCAAGTTGATATTCAGCTAAGAGTAACTTACTAACACTACAGGCACAGCTCATTACTTGCTGTGAGAAAAGCATATAATTATAGGTCCATGTTCATGTCCATGTGTACATTAAATGTACGCCTACAGTGGCGGTCTGGCAGAGAGAGTTGTTATGATCAAACAGGCTTCAGTAATTACCAGACGCCAATGTAGGACTGTAAGCTGTACAAAAATATTTTTACATTGTGTTCATGTATTAAGACAACATCTGTTTAAGAGATAAACCAGAACCGGAAATACCCGACTGATAAAAGTTTATTTCTATACTCTGCGACCGGTGGTGTGACCACAATTTTTCTATGTTAGATTTGTTTAGTTTTAAAAAATGGATCTGGAGATTTGATGTGAGAGTCTTCTGTGCATCTGTGATCGATATCTCAGCTATTGTCAAAGTGCATACAGCTGAATTTGTGTAGCTCCACTACTAAAAACAGTCATGAGACACAGCTCACGAGATCGCAGTGTGTGCGCTGTCCATGGTTCTGAAATCTTTTTTTTTTTTATGAAAAATGTAGGTTTAAAGTTTATTAACATAAATGCATTGATCAGAAGAAAAACAAATATTACCTTCAGACTTTCAAACCAAATCAAACAGAAAAAGCGACTTTTTCTCTCAAGCACAGACTTACTGTGCTTTTCACTTTGAACCCCATTGTGAAATTCCTGCCACAGAAGTGTCAGTATGTTGTGTTGCTCCTTTTGACTGGTGGTTCCAGGTCATTTATGGAGCAAATTTACATTTAGGTGGCTTAGAAATTTGTATGTTTTCATCAGATCTTCATCTGGCTTTTCAAACACATTTTTCAACACAAGTTGAACAATTTTTCATTCTTTTAGGATGTGCTCTTAAATCTCTGCAATGCAACCATAATTCCACTATATGAAGTACTTAAAATAATACATGCTTTTTTCAGCATTAGACATATCTGTCCAATAAATTGCATGTTCCAGTTGTTAGTCAGTGTGTTTGTGTACAACATTTAACTATTCTTCCCCCTGTATTTTGTACTTGAGAAAGGAACTCCCAAAAACGCATATGGAAGACGGTTGGTCACAAAAATTGACAAATGAATTCTTTCCTCTTAATCACAGTCGTGTCGCTGTGGTCTCTTTGTAAATAATAACAGTACATTTTTTATGGCAAAAACCACTTAACCCTGGTAAATCTGGCTTTATATCTGCGCTGATGGCACTACTAAGAAGGTATGGTGGTTTCAGACACAACTTTGCATCCCTATTTCCTGGCGAAGGCTTTAACATTTAACAATTAAATAGACGACTTTTTTTTTCTTCGTCAGTCTGAAAATGGAACTGATGTTACAGGATTAAATTAGGTGTAAAGGGAAATAATTGGATTTAAGTGAGTCTCTTGTTTAACAGAGCAAATTGTTATCTTGTTCCTGCACCTATTGTTTGTTTTCCTGGGTCAGCATTCCTTTGAGGAAGGCATCTACACTTTCTCTTTAGACAACGTAGTCTTTGTTAGCGTTAGTGCATTTCTGCATTTCCATAGGTGAAGCCTACACTTTCTTTGGTAAACTAAACAGTAAGTGTGGGTGAAATATGCATAAGGTTATGATTAAAATATAAGGTGGTTTAAAAAAAGGTTGTACTCAACAAAGTCAATCAAGTGTAATTATTTTGACTCGATTTGATGCTTCGGCCAGCTATATTCTCTTTCATATTCAATCCGGATTTTTTTTTTTTAAGTCAAGTAGCAAATATGTAATAAAACCTGAGTTTGCTTAATATATTACAGGGAAGGCAGTCTGTATAAGTAAAGTAAACATACACCAAAAAAGGAAAAGGAGACATAATCACATTGACAGAAAGAAAAATTGCATTTGTGATGTTAAAAAAGCAGAGGGGAAATTTATTTATAGTGTAGGTTCTTGGCATTCTTGGCATTGCCTTTTCTCTTTACTTACTCTTTATTTCTTAACTTAGAAAACTAATGTTGAGATGCCAATAAACAAAGCACTGCTCCAGATAAAAAGGAGAAAAAAATCTATTGTAATGCTCTGTGAGCTACCTGTGACCAAGGGGAGCACACTCTAATTCTTAATGAGTAAAACCTTTTTTAAATACAGTTAAAGGTAAGGTCAAGTTATGTGTGTTATTATGAGTTGGTGGGCTTTGTTCATTTCTAATGCAAAATGTGATACTGAATAATAATCTTGTTTCACGACAGAGCTGCCTGAGGTACACAAAAAATATAAATAATCCTGATTAATAAAGAAGTAGGCGAATTAGACAAAGGGAAACAAATCGAAAGAGACAGCGCATTGAAGTTTTGCTTGTCTTCCTGCATTACACTGAAAAGTAGACCTACAGAGGAAGAGCGTCACATAGAGACTTGTCAGTCTTGGCTGAAGCAGCTTAGGGACGCAGCCTTGTCCATCATCCTTCTTGCTGACAGACATGGACAAAGGCACATACGACCAAAGACCTGACAGATGCAGAACATAGTGTCTTTCTATCTCCTTACATATATGACAGTCTATGTTTTTTATGCATGTTCAGAATTTCCAATCAGGTGAGCAAAATCTTATATTTTTTCATGCATTTAATTTCAAGGGTAAACCGTCAATACACAGTACTCTAGTTTCTTGATTGAAACCACATGCTGCTTTAAATTCACCATTTTCACTTTTTATTGAATCAATGCTGATTTTTGGCATGAGGACTTTAGAAACTTGACGATTAGCATTTTGATGACTATACAGAGATTGCAGACTGTATGGTGTGTGTAATAGTGTGTGGTTCAGTTAATGAACAAGTTATGAAAAAGGTATGTGAAAAACAATCCACTAATATTTCCACATAAAACCTACTTCTGAGTGGTGATTTTTGCCTCTCTCCCCTCTCCAATAATTTGAATGACCCTGTTGCACATGTGAACACACTGTTTCATGCCAAAGGTCATTTCATTAAAATGCAGAAATATGTATTGAATTCTCCTGCGTGACAGCTACCAAGAACATCTTTGTCATACAAAATATACTTTGAAGCTTAAAATGATAATACAAACAACAGAGTAGTGCATAACCAACTGCATCAGTCATCAGTAGGTGTGTTATTAAAGTAGATAACTAAAATTTATTGAGAAACTATAGGATTAAAAAATTGCAGCAGTTGTTAAAGTATTATTGTTTGTGTCAGAAATATAGATTTCTGACATAAGATCCATTTGTAATACTGGAAAATATAGAAATATGATAATAGACAGTTACACAGAGCATACGCAGAGTAACACTATTACTGCAACTAGGTGCCTTGTGATAAATACAAATTAAATAATCGCTCTCTTTCAACCACTTTAATATCCATCCACCCATGTTCTGCCCTTTGTCTGGGTCCAGATTGGAAGGGACTTCCCTATCTCCAGCCAACTCCTTCAGCTCCTCCAGGGGATCACTGATGCACTGCTAAGCCAGCCGAGAGATGTAATCTGCCCTGGGATGTCCTCTCGGTAGGACATGCTCAAAACTCCTCACCTAGGAGACATCCATGTCAAATGCCTAAACCACCTCAGCTGGCTCCTCGCAGAGGAGCAGACATCAGGATGTCTGCCTTTATCAGTGACCCTATTTTATCTGGTACTACCCAGGGCTGAGGACCATTGGTGAGAGTTGGAATGCAGATTGAGCAGTACATTGAAGCCCTCTAGCATAGCTAATCCATGACCTCTCATATCAAGAAAATGGCACAGAGACATGAGAGTCGTAAAAAAGGAAACACCACAATGGTGACATGGTTCTCACTCTGATCTGTACTTGAAACCAAAGTAATTTAAACACTCGAGCAAAAGGCTTTTTTTCTCCCTTTTGACATAACTGTTACACTGTTTGGTTGTTTATGTGTATGAATTGTAGGTACTGCAAGATTTTGCATGGTTTTATACTATGAATATGCAATTTATGTTCCTGTAGAGCATTTAAGAAGGTGCTTTATTTGATATTATATCATGAGATCTGTTACATTACAATATGTTGAATTACAAGACGACTGAGGTTTGTGCTCTCACATGAGACTGTTATTTTATTTTATTGCATTGCATTCGCTTCACTATTTTAGCATTTTGTTTTATTTTATTGCCTGTGGAGTGGTGGGGGAATTTTGTTTTTAAATTCATTTTTTCACCTAAATGTTTTATTTATGATTTGTCTTTGCAAAACCTTGTCCTTTAAAAATCACTCCAATGATTTTTGTTTTTCTCAGTGAATGTTCAAATGTACATTTCTACTCCCTCATATTCCATTCCTGTCATTCTGTCTTTCACAGAATATCCTAACTCTTTCGCCAAACTTGCTTTGCTTTACATGCGTTTGCTGCCACTGTATGTGTAGTAACTTTACTTTGAAGTGGCTTGAACTGTGTGGTTGTTGAAGATGGGAGATGGCGAGAGAAAGAAGTGAGTGAGAAAGGGAGATAGAAGAGATTGAAGAAAGGAAAGGAGTGGAGACAGAACCAGAAAATGCAGAATGATGGCACAGTTTTTCCTCCCACATTCAGCTGCTGAATTATAAAATAGAAGTTTTCATTTTATACTGCACTACAGCAAACTCATAAATAAATATTCTCTGTATTTTATTTGCATAGACAATGAACAAAGTACACTTCCTTTATTGCAAAATGCAACTTTTGCTCTTCCTTTCTCCTTCATGTTTCCTGATTGCAGCAAAATATAAAATGATGAGCGGGGAATGTTTTCACTTTTCAAAATACACCAAGAAAAAAAATACTTTAGAGTGAAAAAGAAAAAGTAGGTTTTCAGGTTGTTACAAGAGGTTCACAATTTTGTGCCAAACACAACCAAACACAAAAAAAACAGCTTGATTAGATTATTACTGACATACGCAGGTGTTTTTATACATACACACTCACAAGAATATCATGTACAGAGAGCTTATCAAGGGAAGGGTATGGCATGTTTGCAGACAGTTTTGGCAAGACATAAAGCAAGAGAAACACAAGAAAGTAATAATGAGAAAGAAATAAAAAGTGGAATTTTTTTGCCTCCTACTTCTGTGTTGAGGAAAACTTTTTTTTACTTCAGAGTGTGTCTTTGTCAGTGTTGTTTGTGTATGTGTGTTAATAAGAAGAGGTGTAAACACGATAGTGTGCATGTGTATGCATGCTTATAAAGTGTATTAATAAACTGAGGGAGGGTCTCGTCAAGGTGATAAATAGAACAGAGCACACCGGGACAGATTAGAGAGAGAGTGTGAACAAAAAAAGAAAATAAAGAGATTAACTATAGGATGCCTTGAGAATGAAGGATTGAGGAGGGGCAGAGGGAGGGATCAAGCAATGTATACTGGGAAGGAAGGGAAAGAAATCACTGAGGAATGGATGAAAGGGTGAACAGAAGCTTTATAGGAGGAGGTGAAGAAAAAGAAATGAGACTGAGAGATGAAAGAGTGGACCTGGCTGGAAAAAAATAAAGGAACTGGGGAATGATGGTGATGAAGGAATAGATATTAGAACATCTACAAGGGAACAATGGAGTAACAGGACGAGGATGGGGATGGCAGGTGATGAGGACATTATCTAGATCAGCGGTTTCCAACCTTTTTTGCGCCACGGAATGGTTTATGCCCGACAATATTTTCACGGACCGGCCTTTAAGGTGTCGCGGATAAATACAACAAAATAAAACTAATACCGGTACCGGAAAAAAGAAGATTTATTCATAACACACCTGAAAAGACCAAGGAAAACCGAGTAAACGATAAAAACGATAACAAAATAATGCTGAAAACCGATAAAAACCCTGAAAACTATACATTTCACACCTTAGCCTCAACTCTCGCGGCCCGGTACCAAACGACTCACGGACTGGTACCGGTCCGAGGCCCGGCAGTTGGAAACCGCTGATCTAGATTAAAGAGAAACCTGGATTTAAAACAATATGCCAGTGCTATACTGAAAGAAGGTTAACATAAGGAAAACAAGCCTGGAAGAAAAGAAAAGCGTTGGGATGAGTGGAGAAAGGTGACAAAAAAAGTGTCAGAAAGAGAAAGAAAAGTGGTGAAGCATACTGATGAGAGGAAACGGGAGTGAAGACGGAAAATGGAAACAAAATTCCTAATCATGTCCCTGAATAATTACTAATTCATTGTAGCCTTTCTCATAAGCAGAACTGCATTCTCTGAATTAGCCATAATCTCCACCGCAAAACACATCTGATTCAGCCTGCTTGCAGCAATTATTCAGTAAAACTCTTAACTTTCTTAAGAGCCTTTGCTGTCACTCCTTTGTCTTCTCCCACCAAAACATACCGTGGGAGTCGGGACCATGCTGCGTGAATCAATTTTAAAAGGCGTTCTATACAAAGAGAGTATGGCACGCATCAGAGATTAAAGAAAATCAGTGAGAAAATCGGGGCAGGGAAATTCCAAGCGATGCAAATTGAATTTTTAAGCAAATTGTACCTTAACTGTCACTGTAACAACTCAGCTTTCTTTTCTCTTCGGTTTATGATGTGCTTGTGTGAACTTTAGATTAACCTTGCTTTCTCTTTTTTTCTTACTTTGTCTCGTTCTCCATTCTTCTCTGCAGGGTGTGGTTCCAGTCAGGTATCAACTTCCTGGCTGTGAAACCCAGCAACCTTGTCGCATGGGAGATCAAACAGGAAATGGCACCGGGAAGCAGTTCGTTGGCAGTTATGTGCCAGAGAAAGGCCTCCTCCACAGCAGAGAGGTAGGAGTCAAACTCTCATATCTATTCTTTTTTAACTGCTACCTCTGCCATGCAGCAGCTATTTAACGTATCCCTTTTATAATGAGTAGTTGTGGGTGAGTAGCTGTTGGAAATGGTCTTTGATCTTTGTGCTTCAGGGCCATAAGAATGATAGTGCCACACATTTCTTATTAAAGCAGTCTTAGTTGTCTTTACAGTGACAGTAAAAGTGTCAGTTAATTTAAGAAAATAAATTATTACAAGATCATTTTTTTGACAATAACAATAACCATAAATTGTGTACTCATACATTAGCTTTGAGTTTAAAAGGTATAGATGGCTCTTTTAGATTCTTACTGTTTTTTTATTGAACACAACAATCTGTAAGCCATCTTTGAATCAGAAATTTAAGAAATCAGAAATTAAACATAGTGTAATTGTGTTGCCTGTAAAGAAGTTTTGTCTTATTGCCTATGGACTTATTGGTGATATGTGTGTATCACAGAATAAATACATACATGCATGTAGTACACAAAGGCTGGCAAGTGTCGACATCAGTGACTCACAACTCATGCTAAATTTGCCATGCATGTGTGAGTGTTTAGTTGGTGTCATCAGGGTAAAACCAGCAACGACATAGTAAGTACAGTCTCTTTTTTTGTTTGTTTTTGTCACTAATGTAGCAGTCAATTAATACTTAACCTCAGTGCATGCTTACACTGACTTTGTTGTTGTATGGCGTTGATGGAGAAAGCAAATATAATCACTGTGGGTGAGATCTAAAACCCCAATATCCCAAAAAACGTCTCACTTAAAAAGACAGCAGAAGTTAATTGGATGGAACAGAAAATGTATTTGTGTTTAATTCGCATATTGTTACAGCTCAAAGCAAGCTCCAGGAATCAGTAATACAATTTTATTCCAAATCAACAAATCCCCAGTTTAAACTAAATGGATATTATAAGAGTGGTCGTTTTACAAAGAAGAGTAGCTGGCTCATTACAGTTCATACTCAGTCACTTTCACACTATCAACAGCGAAGCAAGTCATTCAGTGTGCTGTTGAATTGTTGAGTAATGTATTCTTGTGCATATTTTCAAAGGGATTGATCGCATTTTGGAAACACTATAGTTATATGAGTGTCAAATATAAAATACACTGCACGAAAGAGCCTTTTATAGTTATAATCTATACTGATGCAACCATATACTAGTTTGATTAATCAACTTTAAATACTTCTTTCCTCTTATTCTCTTGTTGCTTTAAAGCAGTGCTGATGAATGACTTTCCATCTTCAAATCATTATTACATGGCCCCAGCTCAATTTGCACCACTTAGCTAGCTGTTAGCCACACCTTAACTCAACTGACAGACAGCTTCAGCACCGAGGAATGAGCCAAAGTGAGCATTAAAAGATGTATAAGTGATGACGCATCAGCTTTGAGCTTTCAAATTAAGAGTGTCAGAGTTAAAAGTGTGTGTTTTGTTTTTTTTTAATCAGATATTTGCCTTTGAAGTGTATAGTACAGAAAGTATCTACCATGGGCAATCATACTTCCAACTGACAGGCACTTTAAGACATTTACTAGGAAACACACTTCACTGCTGTGAAGTTATTTACCAGGGGTTTACATTTACCAATACCATTTCCTCAAATAATGTGTCTATGATTTCTAATCCGCACCAGTTTCCTCAGTGGTTGCTGCTGAGATGTTGCACCTGACTAACATCCCTCGTGTCTTCAATCCCAGTGTTAGAATTTTAAATATGGAAAGTATTCTTTGGAGTTGTTGCATGGTATCATATCAAAACTGAGGGGTAGAGGACCCCTAGGATTTACACATAAAACAAACGAGAGCTCTAATGCATCATGTTGTGAAGTTTTTTTGCTTAATCTAAGCAGCTTTTATTTATTTATTTTTTGTTTGAGCCCAGCATGGATTGTTACCACTGGCTGGCAGCTAGCTATGCTATTATCACTAGCATCTTCTGAAAAAACCTCCTGGCAATCTGGGATGAGAATACTGTGTTTCATAATGGGCTTAAACTCATTTGTATTTATATCATGTCGAGTAAAGTTGGATGGAGTTCTGGTGTGTATTCCAGAAATCTAATAAAAAGCCAGATGAAGCTGCTTACTGTGAATAATAAAATCATCACTGACTGGTTTTCACACAGTGGTTAAGCTAGTTGTTAGCTGTTCTTTTATTGTAATGTTATATATTATAGAGACTCTCTGACAGAGCGGAGCTGATATTAAAGCACACGTGTCATTTGATATTTTTTTAGCTTATGAGATCTGAAATCTCTGTTATTGCATAGTGCCTGTTCTATGTGTAGCCAGGGCTCAACTGAGTTTTAACCATCCTGAAATGTATTGTAGCCTGTTGGCTAAGAAGTAGTGGTGAGAGTTAAGCACATCTAGTCCTCCTCTATCCTCGGTGCTCTGTAGAATTTCTAAGCTTATATACAGGGTTTTCTTTCCAAGGGAATTCAGAGATTGAAGAATCCAGAGATCTAAACCAGTCAGGTAATGGTTTACTCTGGATCACTGAGAACAAATA